>NC_060124.1:306524663-307124663 GCF_021461395.2 Schistocerca americana | reverse complement strand
GCTGTTTACAATTTGTAAAGAAACCAGGTGGCAGTTATAAGAGTCGAGGGACATGAAAGGGAAGCAGTGGTTGGGAAGGGAGTGAGACAGGGTTGTAGCCTCTCCCCGATGTTATTCAATCTGTATATTGAGCAAGCAGTAAAGGAAAGAAAAGAAAAATTTGGAGTAGGTATTAAAATTTATGGAGAAGAAGTAAAAACTTTGAGGTTCGTCGATGACATTGTAATTCTGTCAGAGACAGCAAAGGACTTGGAAGAGCAGTTGAACGGAATGGACAGTGTCTTGGAAGAAGGATATAAGATGAACATCAACAAAAGCAAAACGAGGATAATGGAAAGTAGTCAAATTAAATCGGGTGATGCTGAAGGAATTAAATTAGGAAATGAGACACTTAAAGTAGTAAAGGAGTTTTGCTATTTATGGAGTAAAATAACTGATGATGGTCGAAGTAGTGAGGATATAAAATGTAGACTGGCAATGGCAAGGAAATCGTTTCTGAAGAAGAGAAATTTGTTAACGTCGAGTATAGATTTAAGTGTCAGGAAGTCGTTTCTGAAAGTATTTGTATGGAGTGTAGCCATGTATGGAAGTGAAACATGGACGATAAATAGTTTGGACAAGAAGAGAATAGAAGCTTTCGAAATGTGGTGCTACAGAAGAATGCTGAAGATAAGGTGGGTAGATCACGTAACTAATGAGGAGGTATTGAATAGGATTGGGGAGAAGAGAATTTTGTGGCACAACTTGACTAGAAGAAGGGATCGGTTGGTAGGACATGTTTTGAGGCATCAAGGGATCATAAATTTAGCATTGGAGGGCAGCGTGGAGGGTAAAAATCGTAGAGGGAGACCAAGAGATGAATACACTAAGCAGATTCAGAAGGATGTAGGTTGCAGTAGGTACTGGGAGATGAAGAAGCTTGCACAGGATAGAGTAGCGTGGAGAGCTGCATCAAACCGGTCTCAGGACTGAAGACCACAACAACAAACAACAACAGGTTTGAATTTATTAAAATGTGTCCGAAATCTCCTAAAAAGCTCGTGAAATGATCTACAGTCGCCGTAACGCATCAGACAGTACACACAAAGCATAATGGCATCGTTATAATCAGTCCTTTTTAAACTTAAACACATCCGGTTATAATTAATTTCTTGTTTTACACGATTTTCAACTATACAATTACGACTCTGCTACTGTCAACCGTATGTATTACACTGCGGTAATGTTTTATAATTACACATTGTTATTAACAGGGGATGGGTTATTACTTTATACGTATCTTCCTATTTGTATTGGAAAATTCACCACCACGTTTAGTGACTAGGTAAAACAGCATTAGCATTAAAAATAGCAAGCTCTCCGTTGTATCATGTCATTCTGGTGTTACTACGGGCTAGCAAATTTGAGCGCTAGCATCGCTTCAGTTGTCATAAGGTTGCACTTTTTGCCTTTAAGAGTTTCGCTACTGTTTGTGTTAGACTACGGTCGTATACTTATTATTTCACCAGTCCATTTGTCTTACAACTGAGATAAAATCATCTTCCAGAGAAACCTCAGCTAGGACTGTTTGCCTTAGTTCAAAGGAATTTCGGTCATGTTGCTTTGTTTAGTCTGATTGATGTATCCATAATTCTAGCTAATGTAATCATGTCAGTTCTTTCTCTGTGTGCTAAATTATACCGTGTTGCGGCTGGATCGATTAAGGCTCTCGTTACTTCTTCATTGTCTACTAGCGACTGGTAGTATAGAAGGTCTGTTCAAAAAATTTCGGAACGTTCGTAATTTCGCTCCAATGGTGTGTTGGAGTGAAATGCGGTTGGTATCCACGCACATGCCTGTGTTTAATGGGTAACTGCTGGAAATTTCATTGCCATATGTCTGTTAGGTATTGTTCAGTGCTGTAATGAGTAGAACGTTGTGTTGCATTAAAGATGTTCCTCGTTCAGAACGCCTTTCGACGTCTACCGACGACGCTCATGTCAGGAACGTCAACGAATTGTACGTGACAATTGAAGACTGACTGTCCGAGAGATTGCAGAAGAACGTAACATTTCAGTTGGATCGTGTCATGAATTCCTGACACAGCGTCTTGGAATGCATCGTGTTGCCGCCAAGTTCGTCCCACGGCTCACGAGTCAAGACCTTCGGCTCGCAATCTTTGGAGAACTTCTGGATCGCGCAAATGAGAACGAGATGTTACTTAAGAGAATCATAACTGGTGATGAGACGTGCGTCTACGGTTATGATGTTGAGGTCAAGGTTCAGTCTTCACAGTGGGTCGGGAAAGGTTCTCCAAGACCAAAACAGGCTCGTCAGGTCAGGTCAAATGTCAAAGCCGTGCTGATAGTTTTCTTTCACTTTGAAGGATTAGTTAATCACGAATTCGTGCCACAGGGACACTGTTCGTTGATGGTACCATCGGGCCGTGTTGCGACGCCTGCGAGAAATTCTAAGAAGGAAACGATTCGAAATGTGGCAAGTCAATTTACGGGTCTTACATCACGATAACGGACTCGCATTTCTATCCCTGTTCGTGCGTGAGTACTGCACAAAAAACGAAATAGCTGTTCTACCTCATCCTCCATACTGTCGAGTCCTGGCCCGTGCAGATTTTAATTTTATTTCTAAAGTTTAAAACCCCGTTGAAAGGACGACGATTTGCAACGATAGAGGAGTTAAAAGTAAATTTGCGGACGGCGTTTCGCGCGGTCCGGCAACAGGCGTACGTGACTACTTCCGGAAGTGGAAGCGGCGTTGGGAGCGGTGTACAATTGTGGAGGAGAGTATTTCGGAGACCATGCACAATTTATAAAAGGTAAGCGCAGAAAAATTATGTGGGCAACATATACTTTGGATGTGTGTGTGGTTGAGGGTATGATGGAATTTTGTGAATCAGGGGTATTGAATCTGCTTAGCCGTTACCCAACACGTTGCTGTCTTGTGAGCCTGGTTTGAATTATTGTTGCGGCAATGGGGTTGTCGTACTCTGTGCGTCTAGCTATTCGTAGTATTCTGGTTGGTTTCTGTAATTATAAAACTGCATTATTTCATACTGCGAAAATGACAAACTTCATCTGCCATGCGCAGCAATCCAGTCCGCGTTGAAGACAGCAGTGATGTGCTGCCGTACTATGGGCAGGTCACCATCTTGTTCTAATTTCATGAGACGCTGGTGGGGCATTTGGAATTTAATGAAACAGACTGGCGCAAAAACTGGCGGCCAGATATTGGCATCGAATATTCCTTTCACTACCAGGACTCTACTCAGGTCACTCCCAATCGAGGGCCGCCGCAGATGTGTGAGTTTCTCAGTGTGAGTAAGGCTTTTGAAATGCATCTGCAGTTTCTTAGCACCGCTAGCGGCGATACCTTCTCGCACGTTCACCAAGGTTGGCTGATGAATCAAATCATTATGACCATCTGCTTAGCGTTGACGTTTCAAAGTCAATACAGCAGCTATTCTGAGTGGAGAGTATTCGACAAGTCCTTGATAGGTATCCAGAAGCATATGGCATCTGATAGATTCAAGCACAGACCATGAAATTCCAGTGCACTGTGGGCGCGCGTTCTGCGAGCGCGTTAAGTGTCGCCCACAGCGTCACAGATGCGTTCGGTGCAGTTCAGTTCAGGCGAATGTGGTGGCCAAGGCATCAGTGTTAGTTCACTGTCAAATTTCTCAAACCACTCAAGTGCGATCCAACCACGGACATTTATCTTATTGGAAGATGCCATCTAGGAGGATCAAACATGGTTCGCAGTTATGATCACGTAGGTTACATACGTCGTAGTGCCTTCGATTTCTGTCACACGTCACATGAAAGCCAAAGTGTATGTCCCCTGTTGCATAATACTGTCCCCACGGGCCTGCTTCGGTTCCGCGGTGCAGGTTCCGAGCAGCGGTTTGCTCAGATGACGGCGTATGCGGACACGGCCATCGACCTCTTACAACAAGAATCGTGATTTGTCTGACCAGGTGACATGTTTCTAGTGATCCATGGTGAGGGGCCTTGACGACTCATCGCTAATCGGGTGCCTAAGGGATGCATCGTTCTCGGAATGCTATACAACAATTCAAACAAATAACAGTAGTAGTTTTATTTCTAGAATGCAAATTGACAATACTTAACTTAGATGAGAGGCGACATTGACAATAATTAACTTAGATGAGAGGCGACATGAAAATAGTAAATTCTTGCTATGCACAAAGTCGTAAGCACTTGATACGTACCGAGCGAGGTGGCGCAGTGGCTAGCACACTGGACTCGCACTCGGGAGGACGACGGTTCAATCCCGTCTCCGGCCATCCTGATTTAGGTTTTCCGTGATTTCCCTAAATCGTTTCAGGCAAATGCCGGGATGGTTCCTTTGAAAGGGCACGGCCGATTTCCTTCCCAATCCTTCCCTAACCCGAGCTTGCGCTCCGTCTCTAATGACCTCGTTGTCGACGGGACGTTCAACACTAACCACCACCACCACTTGATACGTATCATTACAATCTGATAGCGTAGCACTAGTGACAGTTGCAGACTGCTGCCGAGTCTAGCAGGAGCTGCGCTTATGTTCATTCCTTCCAGGTGTCGCTCATGGCGTGGCGCGGTCCAATTCCGTGCACCATTGGCCGACGTTTCCTCACCGCCTTCTCTGGTCTTGCGTTCCGCATCTTCGTTCTGGCGCTTGTGGCTACGCCACAACATTCCTCCCCCCAAAGCGACGGCCCGTCGTCGTGTATGGAGTGCGACCACGGCGGGGGATGCAGGAGTGTGGGCGCCTCGACGGGCTGGAAGCTGTGGCTGCGGGGTACCTCAAGCTTCCGGCCATACCCCGACATCCGGACTGGGCTCTGGGGGAAACATTCCCCTGAAAACGACCAGAAGGGTACGCATCCACCTCATGCTGCCATGAGCCAGGTGAAATAGGCGACTGCTGCAGTGTGGGCGGGTCCAGCTCTATCGGTAGGACGAGAGGAGGCGGAGAAGGGGAAGGCTCCACGGGGTGTCCCGCGGTGTCGTGATGACACCTTCTGATGGCTGCTGCGGCCGTGCTGTCCTCCACACCCGTGAATCTGGACGAAGAGAGGCTGAAAGATCATCATGTACATGAAAGGGGAAGTTGATTTTGATGGCGGCGCTGCAAGACATCGGGACCTGAAAGAAGATACGAGTACATGCAAGCGCCAAGTCGACAGACGATCTCGCCTCGCGCCCGTCTGCTGCCGCTAAAGACCCTGTAAAAGACAATATCTTGTAGCGCGAAGCGATACTGCGACGACGGGTGCTGAGGAGGGTGAAGCAGTGTGCGATGGCGGCGGCCGTGAAGCAGTTCCGCAGGCGATGGTTCATTTCGTGGGTTCGATCGATACGAGGTGAATAACAGGTGCCAGGCTTGATCCCTGGTGTGTGCGAAGCGAATTTTGGCCATCTGCTGCTTGAATGTCCTGACAAAACGTTCCGCCTCTCCGTTTGACTGTGGATGGAACGGTGCACTAGTTTGATGCTGTATGCCAATGCACTCAACGGATATTTCAAATTCATGTGACGTGAACTGAGGTCCGTTGTCTGACACTATTAGTTCAGCAAACCTTCTAGGCAACAAATCGATGACAACACCTGAATTGTGCTACGTGACGTTGTCGAGTTCATTGGCTCAGCAAAAGGAAACTTCCTATATGAGTCAACCACAATCAACTACTGAGTGTTCCAAAAAATCTGCAAAGTCTATATGCACATGCTGCCATGGCGATTGCGACTTAAGCAGAGAATTTTTGTGGGGGAGCGGACTGACACTGTGACGTCACCTGTTCTATTTTGGTGTCTATACCCTGCCAAGTACAGTGCCGACGCGCTAACTGTTTCGTACGAACAATCCCCCAATGTCCTTGGTGAAGTAACTACAACACTTTTTTTTTGCAAAGCTTTAGAGACGAACACACTTGACGGGCCACTGTCATTCTGAACAAGAATCACACCTTTCTGTACAGCGAGGCTATGCCGACGTGCAATGTAATGGCTCACTACAGAGTTCTTTATGCTATGCAAGAAACGAGGCCGATGTGTACGAATGCACTGGAGCAAAATGTTCAAATCTGGATCAGCTTCCGTGGCCGTGTAATTTTCCTGTAGTACAGCGGAAAAGACTGAAGCAATTCAGTATCTTGAGCATCGATGTGACAACAAGATGCACCAGAAGCGTCAAAGTCTGTATCAGGGCCAATCGGAAGAAGTGAAATTGCGTCCGCACTTCCATGTTGAGCACCCGCACGATACTGGTATTGAGACAACAACAAAGCCCATCTTTGCAGTTTTTAGGCAGTTCCTACAGGAACCGGTTTCGGCGGATGAAACAAGGACTGCAAAGGCTTGTGATCCGTTACTAAGTAGAATTTTCTGCCACACAGCTTTTGGTGACACATACACAATAGCCAAAGCCTCTTTTACATTTTGTGAATAATTACACCGAGCTTTGTACAACACTTTTGATGCGGAAGCTAGAGCTCTGTCTTTATCACCAACACTGTGCGGAAATACTGTACCGATTCCGTAAGAGGAAGCGTCACCTTGCAATACAATTGGTTTTTCAGGATCATAGTTAACTAAGCATCGATTACTGAGCAATGCATCTTTAGGTTTTTGAAGAGATACTTGGCACCCATCAGTCCAAACAAAGGGGACACCTTTGCGACGCAAGCGATACGATGGAGCTGTGATTTGTGCAGCATTCGGTATGAACCGAATATAACAGTTTATTTTCAAATGGCTCTGAGCACTATGGGACTCAACATCTGCGGTCATCAGTCCCCTAGAACTTAGAACTACTTACTAACCAACCTAAGGACATCACACATATCCGTGCCTGAGGCACGATTCGAACCTGCGACCATAGAAGTTGCACGGTTCCGGACTAATGCGCCCAGAACCGCTCGGTTACCGCGGCTGGCAGTATAGTTTCCCTAAGACTGACTGCAATTCTGTGACACTGCGAGGAACTGGCAAATCTCGTATGACTAACAAACGCGACTGAAGAGGATGCACACCTTGACTGTTTATGACATGACCAAGTTACTGCAACTCAGGTTTAAAATAATCACACTTGTCCAGTCTACACTTTACTCCTGCGT
Source organism: Schistocerca americana (assembly GCF_021461395.2). Taxonomy (NCBI): domain Eukaryota; kingdom Metazoa; phylum Arthropoda; class Insecta; order Orthoptera; family Acrididae; genus Schistocerca; species Schistocerca americana. Next base: position 307,117,549 of record NC_060124.1, on the reverse strand, counting down.
CAGACAAAACACGAAGCAAAGCAAGTACATTTGCAATATGTTCTTCAGATGTACAACCTGCTATGACAATATCGTACAAATAGTTGAACAGTTGACACCTGTGCAACCAGCTGTTCCATATACCGTCGGAGAATGGCGGGTGCGTAAGCACCACCAAAAGGCAAACGCAAATATTCAAACATGCCCAAATGAGTATTTACTATACACAATTTTTGAAATCTTCATCGAGCGGTATTTGAAGATATGCTTCGAGAAAATCAAGTTTTGAAAAGTAGCGTCCAGCGCCTAATATGTCCATTACATCCTCTGGGCGTGGCAATGGATAAGTATAAAAAAAATGGTTCAAATGGCTCTGAGCACTATGGGATTTAACATCTGAGGTCATCAGTCCCCTAGAACTTAGAACTACTTAAACCTAACTAACCTAAGGACATCACACACATCCATGCCCGAGGCAGGATTCAAACTTTGTGACCATAGCGGTCGCGAGGTTCCAGACTGAAGCGCCTAGAACCGCTCGGCTACACTGGCCGGCGATAAGTATCAATGACAGTCTGTGGGTCGACTGTAGACTTGAAGCCAACACAGAGGCGAATGTGACCTGAAAGTTTGGGGAGCAAAATCAGTGGACTTGTCCATTGACTAGCTGATATGGGCGCAATAACTCCGTTATCTTGCAATTCTTTAAGTTCAGCAGCGACTTAGTCCCGTAATGCAATGGGAACAGTTCTGGCCCGGAAAAACTTCGGCTGAGCATTGTTTTTCAGCGTAATACGTGCAACAAAATTGTTAGCTTTGCCTAAACCTTCAGAAAACAGTTCTGGGAATTCTTTTAGCAAGCTAGCTACACTGTCTTTAACAGTAAATGCAGACACTGACAAAACATTGTCCTGGATGTTAAAACCAAACAAATCAAAAGCGTTGAATTCCATATATGTTCTCACACTCGTGTGATTGTAGCACTGTTAAAGTCACTGTTCGCGTAAGCGAGTGATACAAAGCAGGCAAAGTACATGTCCCGAGAACGGGAATGCCTTGTCCGTTATAAGCCGTTAGTTGCGTGCTAGTTTTAGACAGGCGTGACGAGCCAAACAGTTAATATGTGTGACGATTGAGAAATGTGACAGAGGCACCCGTGTCCAACTGAAATTTCACTTGTTTCCTGCAAATAAGTAAATGAACAAAAAGTTGGTTTGACTGATGTATCACTGACGAATCTGTACGCTTGCCAGTTGCAGACTTAGCATATACTGTGTTAATGACGTGGGCCTTGTGACTAGATTTTTGTGGGTGGGCCGAATTCTGATGTTTGCTTCGTTGCAAAAACACGGATTGCACATGTCCTTTCCTACCACAAGCGTAACATTGAGCTTGGCGCGAGGGGCAATCTTGGCATTTCTGCGTTTGTGCCGTTTATAACAGCGAGGGCAAGACTTAATTTTGTTCGCCTGTGTAGCCACCTGTTTAGCGAATTGCGTACGCGTCGTGGAAGGTTGTTTACTCGACGTGGCTAGCGCACGTCGCAGGTGCGGACTGGGACGATCACAAACAAGGGTCTCTACGCGACAAATAGGTGGCTACTCAAATGTAGGTGCCGACAAGCACCGGAATCGTACTGATCTAGCATTTGCAGTACCTGCTGAAATCATGGATGATGACAGAGCGGGCGAACCTCTGACTTACTCGTTCTGCGATAAGAGGTAGACATCTAACACTTTACCGCCTTCTCAACTTCTGCTCCCTTTCATGCACTTCGACTCTTATAATTGTTTTCTGGATGCTGCACAAGTTCTAGGAAACTTTTCGGTTATTGAATTTTAGCCCTCTTATATTCAGAATTTCAAGAAGTAGGGTCCAGTCAATAGTGTTAAAAGCTTTATCTAAAAGTACAAATGCTATAAACGTAATGTGTTTGGCTGCATGGCCATCTTCCGCAGCAGTAATTATTATTCGAGATTCGCTCTTAAGCTTACTGTAGTTAAAGAGCATTTCTGATGAGAAGCATTTCGCTTTCATACATAATGTATCTTATGTAGCTTTCTGTAAATATTATATACGTAATGTAACTCTACATTTTGGTATTTAAAGATGGAAAACAGTAGATACTTATAAAATTTTCGTGCAATTTACTTACTTTTAATGTCTATCCATTATGTATTCGGAGACCACTGCCTTTTCCTTTATTGATGTCGAAATCAAGCTAGTTGCACATTCACTTTTAACAAATTTTTACCGGTTTTGAACTCGTTTTTTCTTCACTGTCATGGTGTTTTATCATTTACACGTCACTCCTGTAAACTCTACAAGAGAAACAGGAATGTAACTGTGGCAGTGACAGCACGATGATTGTTTATTCGAATGTGTTCGGTGTAGATTGTGAGTATTCCCTATATTTCTAACCTGTGAATGGACTTTTTTCCTCCTGGTCGTTTGTGTGTGTGTGTGTGTGTGTGTGTGTGTGTGTGTGTGTGTGTGTGTGTGTGTGTGTGTGTGTGTGCGCGCGCGCGTCTGCTTCCGTGAGTGAGCGTTCGTGCAGGATTGAGAAGGTGGGCGGAGGGAGTGTAAGCGTGAGTGGATGTAAATTAGAGAAGATATAATACATGTTCAGCACATACGTGAGTGGACTGTTCGAAATGGTTCAAATGGCTCTGAGCACTATGGGACTTAATATCTGAGGTCATCAGTCCCCTACAACTCAGAACTACTTAAACGTGACTAACCTAAGGAAATCACGCACATCCATGCCCGAGGCAGGATTCGAACCTGCGACCGTAGCGGTCGCGCGGTTCCAGACTGAAGCGCGGAGAACCGCTCAGCTACACCGGCCGGCTGAGTGGAGTGTGAAGGGGAAATGGCGAGAGTGGTGGTTAAAATGGGTCCCATGAATAGAGATGCAGTGATACGTCTTTATTTTTTATGTTATATTCAGTGGTTTGCCCACGTAAGAAGTGTGTGGTTTGACAGGTTGGTTTGATTATTCGTAAGTTGTTTCCTTTATGTAATGGGTACACAGGTGTAAAAAGATACAAAGAGAATTGTGTAAAGAACTAAATGAAAAAAATCATGAGTAAGTAAGTAGTTTATGATGTGCAGGCTTACATTCCGTCCGCTAAGTTGATCGCTAGCACGATAAATAAAACAGAGAAAAAAATAAGCCTCGCCATCGCAAGGCTAAAGCGGAGGCAATAGATGTGGGAGGAAAACATTACCATACAGGACAATTGACTGAGTGTCGGTGACGTCATAGCCAGTGTCATGGCTAAATGAAGATAAGACCAGGAACCAAAAGGTGAGTCACTCATGCTTTCTCCATTTGAAATACTCACACCGAAATAATCAATTTTAGTTATGGAGTAACGAGTAAGTATAGAAATTAAATTAGTATAGAAAGAAAATTGTACCAAAATCGAGTAGAACTTTGTAACATGATTTCCAACGTGTACCAACGGCCAAACAGAGCTGACGCTGCCAGCGACCTGCAAAACTCCCTCAAAGCCGTGAATGAAATTGGAAAAAGAAACACAGCAATCAGTTACCACTTAACTAGGGCCGATAAGTGCTCAGCCGAAAAGACGTGGATGTATAACCGCCAGATAGAGCTGAAAGCCCCATACGATTGTAATGAGCCACATCGTCACGTTGTAGCGAGACCATACAGTCACACATAAGATGAATGGCACTTGCAGACTGGTTTACAAAATGTTTTTCAAAACAAGCAATTCCCCAAGACTGGAACAATGATTTTATTATTGTTCCTCACAAAACAGAAGACAGACGACACATAAAATTGTACAGGCGTATGAGCCTAGGCTTATACACACATATGTATACTGCTGGAAGAAAATGCAACACCCTCAAGGGCAAAATGTCATTTTATTGACAAGTGATGTGACAAATTGTTCCTCATTGTAGGAGCAGATGATAACAAATGCATATCAAACGAAACACGTGGGTGCCCAAACAGTCGCATCAACATACATACATTGTATCCCCGCTGGCTGCACCGCAGGCACTTATTCCAGCACGCAAACGATTATAAAGGTGCCGAATGGTGTACTGCGATAGAATGTCCCAAGCATCTCTCACCTTTCGTTGCAATTAGGCAACGGTTCTTGCAGGCAACGGAGAACAAGTGAGTTCCCACTTCAACATGCTCCACACGTCTTCAATTGGTGAGAGATCTGGTTACCCTGATGGCCTGGGTACTTGTTGTGTAGCACGAAGAGCACGTTGCCTTGCAGCAGCCGCATGTGGGCGTTCATTGTCCTGCTGAGAAAGTACATCATCTTCATGTTGAAGAAATGCCAGTAGCAAGGGACAGGAACTTGTGCAATGTAGCGAGTACTGGTTTCTTTAAATTGCAAAAACACCCAACGTGAACACGACTTTTAACTGATGGGGCCCCATACAGTGAAGCGTGTGGTAGGATCAGTGTGGCGAGGGTGAAAACACTCTGGAATAGGCCACTCACCAAGTCTACGCCACACATGGGTACGTCCATCACTGGCATATAGAGGACCTACTCTCATCACTCGAGACAAAAGGACGATCCACTCTACACTCGAAGGTTTCACTATACCAGAGTAACTGTGCTTGGCAGCGTCGTCGAGTCAGTGGTAGGCCTAAATAGAGGCAAACGTGACCTTAGTCATGCTGCAGACATACGGTTCACAGGAGCCATGGTGACACAGTGCAACATGTGCGCGAATTTCCTTCCTGGAAGGTGTCTGGTAGGCAGCCGCAGCTCGCAAAATGCGTCGATCTTGAGGCATGTCTGTGCTACGATGAGATCCAGATCCTAGTGTACGGGTGTGTCAAGGTTCCACTGACCACTGCTGAAAGCACCGACGCACCACCAATATGTTGTGCACAATAGGTGTAGCAAGCCATAGATACTTCCAACCAGCATCCCGCATGCTGGCGGTGCGACCGCGTTCAAATAGCAGAAGTTGTTGGACACATCGTCGGTGAGGAATGGCTGTACCGTAGGATACATGCTGAGAACACTGTTCACCTCTCAACGCAACGCAGTTACTGCCTGCAGAGTCAAACCAGAGGGTGTACAAATACTGTTGCCTAAAACTGCAACAAATGAATCACTAACACAACAATCCCTCGGTATGCGTATATTTTAACTTACTCCCACTAAACACAGTCCTTGAGGTATTTTCTTTTTTTGTCCCTTGAGCAGTGTGTGTATACAGTTATTATTCCCGCCTAAGAGTCGTCAGACATATTTTCTGTGGTGATTCGACAGATATTTGCAGTTTCGTTTCTGTAATGTGTATTTGTATTCTGCCCAAATAAATACTGCTCATCACCCCTTTCATGCGACGCCTGTCGAAAGAATTATTTTCTTTCCACGTACAGACAAAATGGTTTTCAAAGCAGAATTTTAGGAGCCCATTCGACAGAGCAGTCAAAAATTAGCTTATTCTGATATTCATTGTACCGGTAGTTGTTAACAGGGACAGTAAAACATGAAGAATAACCAGTACTACAGCAGCACTTGAGCAGCGCTGGTGCATGGTGCTAGCAGACTGCGCGGGCCACGGTGCTGCTGAGTCGCTGCTGGAATGCTAGTTATTATTTATGTTTTACTATCTCTGTTAAAACATATCGATAAAACGAACAGGTCGTCGTACTACACTCATTTGGGACCTGTTTAACGAAAGCACATAAAATTCCATTTAAAAATTCATTTTCTTTGTAACGGCAACTAAGCCGAGGCTTTCCGTCGATACTGCCTATCGTATGAACGAAGTGATGAGCAGTATATGTTTGGGCTGACTTCAAATACACATTATAAAAACGAGATTTTTGTACACTGAGTTACAGATGTTATAACGATATCCACATATACAGACGGCGTAGCACCGCGTATAGATGGTATAAAAGGGCAGTGCACTGGCGGAGCCGTCATCTGTACTCAGGTGATTCACTTGAAAAGGCCTCCGATGTGATTATGACCGCACGACGGGAATTAACAGATTTTGAACGCGGAATGGACATTGCACTTCGTAAATCGCTGGGAATTCAATATTCCGAGATCCACAGTGTCAAAAGTGTGCCGAAAATACTAAATTTAAAGCATTATCTCTCAGCACGAAACAACACAGTGGCCAACGGGCTTCACGTAACGACGGAGAGCAACGTCGTTTGCGTAGAGTTGTCAGTGCTAACAGACAAACAACACTACGAGAAATAACTGCAGATATCAATTTGGGACGAACGGAAAACGTGATCATTAGGATATTGGGGCGAAATTGGTCATTAATAGCCCATAGCAGTAGACGACCGACGCGGGTGCCATTGCTAATAGCACGGCATCGCCTGCAGCACGTCTACTGGACTCGTGACCATAGCGGTTGGACGCTAGACGATTGGAACACAGTGACCTGGTCAGATGAGGCCCTATTTATGTTGGTAAGGGCGGATAGCAGAGACCGAGTGTGGTACAGACCCACAAAGCCGTGGACTCAAGATGTCAACATGTCAATGTTCAGGCTACAAGTGGCTCCATAATGGTGTGGGCTCTAATTACAGCGAATGGATTGAGCCCTGTGGTCCAACTGAACCGATCATTGTGTAACAGTGGTTACGTTCGGCTAATTGGATGCCATTTGCGTCCATTAAAGAACTTCATGTTCCCAAAAAACATTGTCATGTCACCGGGCCACAATTGTTTGCGATTGGTTTGAATAATATTCTGGACAATTCGATTGAATGATTTGACCACCCAGATTGCTCGACATGAGTCCCATCGAACATTCATGGAACATAATCGAGAAGTCAGTTAGCGCACAACGTACTGCAGTATAGAGGCAGCATGGCTCAGTATTTCTGCAGGGGGCTTCCAACAACTTTCTGAGACTTTACTATGTCGACCAGCTGCACAACGCCGGGAAAAAGGAGGTCAGACACGATATTAGGAGGTATTCCATGACCTTTGTCACCTCAGTGTATATACATTGTATTGCAAAATCTTTGTGACAAACGACCATGGGCGAAAGACGAAGTTCTCTAAAACAACTTTAGTTATGGACCAAATGTTCGCCGACACTTTGTAGCGACTTTAGGCGTCCTTTACTTTTCGCAGGCCTTGAAACGTCGAGGTTTTATCGAACTAGCAACGTCTACGAACGGGGTATGCTGCATACTGCATACCCCACTAACTTGAAAGAGCCATTTTGAACAAGAAACCCATAAGAATTATTAGCTCCGAGAGGAGAAACATATATCATAAACGAATCAACAACTTTAATTGTATGGATCCTACCGCCTTTCACGGGGACAGATGACCGGATGATAAGCATACAGACGCCGCTGAGTACCATCTCCCTGCTCTCTCCCAGAGCCGAACCAGCCTTAAAAGGCGTCTGTTTCACAAACATAGCATTTTCAAAATAGGTTAACATCATGCTTCAGTGGCGTCATTGTTAACATTTATCACGTATCAACAGCACCTATGATGTTTTAAAGCGCTGTAGATTTTTGTAATAGGCGCAGCATGCGAATAGGTTACTTGGGGACGGCGCGGAGGAGCAGGGCAAAAGAAAATGCAGAGAGAACCCAGCGACCTCCTCGGGAGAACATCTTTCACCGTCGAAGCATGTCGTGAGGCGGAGTTTATCTTCTCTGGGTGGCTTTTTATATGTATAAAATGTGTGGCAAGTTAATTTGGTCGTAAATCTGCCACGAGACTGGACGTCGCGCATTGGTGCCGGGCAAAGCCGGAGGCCGGCGTGTGTGCCGCGGGCTTTTAATATTCGCTGCACAGGCCTCTGCTCTGCGCTCGCGCTGCGCTGTTTCTCCTCTTCCTTCCGCCATCACTGAGGGGTTGGGGAGGGGGAGGGGAGAGACTGCTTCCGTGCGCTCCGGGGATTCCCCCAGTTGGCGATGTGTTTTTGTTCGGCGGCAGTGCGGCGGAAACTCGCCGCTGGCGGAGTCAAAGATAACATCGCGACTGACGACATCTCTCTTACAGCGAAGCGGTGACCTGTTACTCACGGAAAGGAGGGAAAAAAAGCGCTGTCGATCACAATCTTCCACTGTCTGGCGTCGTTTCTACTCGACGTCTGGGTGATCTGGAAATAGAACATAAAGTATGGTCGAAATACTCGTTATTTGGGAAACCTATTTTTTTCAGGTCTTACGATAGTTACTTGGTGAGACGCAGGTGTTTACGTTGAGATTATATCAGTCTTTCACGCTTCGACTTTTAAGAGGTAAGATATACTCGTAAAGTTTTAATTATCTCTTTGAAAAAAATCAAGCTTCGATAGTATTAGCTGGAAGACTTGGTGAACACTTCGGCCGTAGAGGTCTGCATTTCGGCAGTCGAGGAATCGTTGAAATTCGAAAATCACCCCTCATCATTCAGCAACTTCCTCATAAGGATTTCTTCATACGAGAAAAGAGGAAGTCGTGCATTTTACAGGGTGCAGAGTGAATAATTGCTACTGACCCACAAAACAAGGTATTTTTATTTAACACTGACCAGTTTCGAGTTTGCGCCCATCTACAGGTGGTTTAGAGTCATGTGAATGTTTCCAAACTCAGAGCTAGAGTACACTGTTTAAATCAAAAACGAATAACAATATCTAAATAGACATAAATGAAACTTTTGAAAGTGACTAAGCGACATATGTTGTAAAATATTATAGTACTTACACACAGCTAGCGTATCTACATCGTCCTCGCGTTACATTTATCAAGTTATTTTGCAAAAATGTTTCGTTTCTATACACGTTAACTGTATATTAGTCACCATGTTAATTATTAGTAGTTCCATAATATGTCTTTGATAAAGTAATGTCTTTTAGATGTTAATAACTTCAGAAGCATATGCACTCACAACACCCAACGTATTTACATTAGAAAACAGTGGTTATGGTCAAAGAGCTTAGGTCAAAGAAGCACGAAGATGTTACACCAACTGCGACATGGTCACGTATACAAACAGTGATCCAATACTCAAATGTTTTTTATTTCAGTCTTTGATCACAATATGAATTCTTTAGACGATGACAGGTTTCAGTCCGTAATGAACATCCTCAGATCTATAATATACAAATATATACACCTAGTGAGCAGTGTGTCTTTCAACATAATACAGCAATACGTATCATAATATACTATCATACAACCAGGGAGATGTACAGAAAATACGGTAAAACGTACCTTTTTTACACGATGTCCTAAATTGATAATGCCATAATGGCATCGTCAAAACATATAAATATAATCAGCATAGCATCGTCATATAGATCTAAAATAAGGTGTAGAATAGGCCGAATCGTCCACACAGTCATTATTGCAACTGGCTACTGAAGTACAGTAGCTACCAGAAATCTGTTTGCCTACATCATCCCTAGATATCACTACTGTCAGCTTAGATGTAGTCATCATTTACGCATTTTTGTTAACTCCTGGCCCCCTCACAAACATTTTTCAATTAAAAACCTTTGTTTAACCTTATAAAATTTGCCAGTAACCATTCTATATATTATAAATGACAGTGTGGTTCCACAATAATGTAACAATTTCATTTTCGTATTGTGTAATATCTGTTACGTACATGTATGTGGAACACCCTGTATTTCGTTGACTATAACTCTGTTTTCTAATCAAAACACGTTGGATACTGTGAGTGCTTGTGCTTCTGAACTTACTAACATGTGAAGTGCCACTAGTTCACCAAACATAAAGTATGGAAGAACCAACAATTAGCGTGGTGACTAATATACAGTTAACGTGTACAACACGAAACATTTTTGTAAAAAGAAATATGATAAAAGTAATGTGAAAACGATATCGACACACCACTTATGCGTAAGTACAATAATTTATTACAACACATGTCACTTAACCACTTTCAAATGTTTCATTAGTGTCTATTTTGTCATCACATTATTTGTTTTTGATTTAAACAGTGATCTGCAACAATGAATATGGAAACAAGCACATGAATGTGAACCACCTGAAGGTGGATACCAACGAGCAACCGGTCGTGTGTTAAATAAAATCGCAATCTATTTTTAACTGGTAGCAGTTATTATTCTGCACACTAGGAAGAAGTCAGTGCATATCATATCAGGAGAATACAAGGGGTGATGCAAAGTATTGTAGCTCAAAGAAGCACCATATGTGACTGTGCCCTGGACAGAATGTTTCTTGGGCGTTTCGTTGGAGAAAAACGCGTTGGAAAAACTTCCCGCATCGCTCAGTCTTGACAGACAGACAGACAGACAGCTCCCGTAACCTCCTCTGGAGATTATGGTAGGATGCTCCTCTGACGATTTGACTCTCACAACCTAAATCTGTTAACACACAATCACCATCACCTTTCACGATGATGGTTGGTTCTTTGCGATGGATGCACGATTGTTGCTTGCGGAGTCGTATAGTGCATTTGGCGAAAAAATTATGAAATACAAAGGGGGATAAGGTGGCGAATCAACTTGTTCCATGGCTCGGGGTCAGAATGAAACACCCAGCACTCCTCCACTCCTCCATGGTGATTCGACAGCTAAGGAAACCGTCTTGGATTGACTTCAGACAGCTGTTAACATTTCTGATTATACTGCAGATCCGCAGGTTTTTTGAGTAGTTCTTGGCGAATAAGATACTCTAACTCCATCGGTGTCATACAGAAAACTGTAGACAGTGCTGCTTTCTGCAGATTGCGTTGGTAATTGTAATGGAAGCTGAGAATAAATGTGTGAGCTTAAGTTACTATGCTGAATTCCTTTGAAATACTAACACTGGCACCCTTTTGGTGCCGAAAGTTGGTAGTACGCGAATCTATTAAGTACTAATACATGCTCAAGCAGGTTCGACGTGGACGGAGAAAGTTCTGAGCGACTTGAATCTCTAAATACGATCACACCACACCGTATTCACCCCACACAGGCAAAGTCGCGACACTGCTCCAAATCCTCCAACGCTATATGAAGTCCGTCTCGCTTTTCGCATACGTTTACCTTCCCCCACTTGGACCTCTGCCATCTCATCAAATTCCCATCCCTCCTAACAACTCTGCAACTTCTACAATCTCCACAATCTAGATTCCAATCATCCCATTGTTTCCCCTCTGATCACCAACCCTGGCATGCTACCCCGCCTTCACAAACACAGCCCTCCATCCGTAATCCTATTCATATTCTATCCCAACGCAATGAGATCCACTCCGATATGTATCCCTCCCACCTATTTCAAGTCTTTCACACCTATCTCATTCTACATCAGGGTTCCTCTCTCCCTTTCCCTCTCCATCCAACCCCATTCTTTGCCTGTTGCAACCACTGCCCTAATCACACAACACACTACTCCTCATCCTCTGTCTTTCCCACTGACCGTATTTCCCACTGTCCTGCTTAACTCCTACCTCTCATCTCCATAGTTTTCCTAACAGACTCTTATCTTTCTACCCTCACCCCTCAACCCTATGGAACATGCTCTCTTCTCCGGTAATACGTCTCACCCTACTGCAAGTCCTTTAGGTTTTAAGTGAAAGTGCACTGCTTTAATGTTTTTATAAGCAGGATTTCACCTTCCTGCGACGTGCTTTTGAAAATTATATATTTTCCTTTGTAACTGCACTTTGATATTTGATTTAAAATAGAAAGCAGCCTCAAATTTTGTTTCTATTTCTCATTTTTTTTAAATTCTCTTGGCTGATGAGCAAAAAATGTACCGCTGACAGCCTGCCCACCTTCTATACGGGGCACTTTCACGGACATTACTGATTGATTCTTCTTGCAGATGGTGTAACTAGATATATGAGTGTTGCTTGCAGAGCCGTATTGTGCATTAGGCGCTATATTCATACAATACAAAGTATTGGTTGACCGCAGCAAACAGCTAATATTCCAAAGAGTTCCTAACGGTGGATACTGCACAGCAGGCCCATCTCCTAGCCACAACGACGTCGGGAATGAGTAGGACAGACGCACCCTCGAAGCAGTGGGCAAAAGCACACCATGAGGGACGCAGGTACTACTCTGCCCAAACTGCGACGCAAGCGGACCGCTATTACGCTCGAACGCCACGTGTTCCTCGAGCCAGGTAAACGCGTTCGGTGTTTCTTCGTCACCAGACGAAGTCGGACTCTGTCAGGAGCGCCTGCAGGAAACCTTGGAAGAGATGATCACACTCGATAAGTCAATAGGATTTACTGGATGACACGGCTGGCACAGAACATTGTGAAGACTATTCCGACAGGAGCAAATATGCCAACCGAAAGGTGAGAGGAGTTTTACGAGGAGCACGTTCAGGGTATAGAAAACCAGCTGATACCAGAGGCGAACACGTTCCGCTTTTAAGCTGCCTATGCTTAGCTGTTAGGCAGGCAGGCAAGCTGCCTCTCGTTACCAGCATAAGCGGCGGGCTGCTTTATTGCCGTCTAAGCAAAGTTATGCTCAACCCAAGCAGGCTAAAGGAGTCTTGCCTGTCTGCCCGTCTTCCCGCTGTACTATGCCACGTTGAAGTTTATCCTGTACGCTTTCATTGTAGTGTTATGAGCAGACTTCGGACGTTGATGAAAAGTATTTTTCAACCGAATATCGCAAGGAGAAGCTCAATGAAGTATATATGCATTTTTGGTCATTGTAGGCCCATAAATGGCGTATTTTATTTGTCTCTTTTTTCCCTTTTCAGCGTATTTCGGTCTTATTAATTTCGATATCAATGATTTTCTCTGTAATTTCACCCTCTTTCAACCAGTTCTGGCTGTTCTCAGTTTATGTGCTTCCCTGAAAGTCGAGATCCTTTGCAGCTAAGAACCTGAAAACATCCATCATAATGCAGTGGCAACTAAAGTAAGGTTTTGAAAGTCCAGTTTCTGTAACTTTAGTGGGTTTCAGCCAAATATGACTCCAGGTATAATTATTTTAATTACTCTTTCCAGGATCTGTATTCCGGGTTCACTGAATACATTCTCAGTGGTGAAAACAGTTCATTCTAAATTTTCAAAACGCACTGTAGCAAACACGAAGTTCACTTTTCATGTTATGTTAATGTAAAATGCACATGACAGAAAGAAGAAGCTTCTTCTTCATATTAAGTTTTCTTCGCACTACGTTACGTAGCATCAGAATGTGGTTTTTAATATCCACTGAGCCATATCTTTTCCGTGAATTACTGCTAAATGGTCTCAAGCCGTTAGCACGCATTTCCACACACTTGTAAAGCCACTAAGTTTTCGTCATCGTTCAAAATATTTGTGGACTGGGGAAACTACTGGTCAAATTTACAAACACGTCGTGACATACTCGAGGTTCCCGAATGAGTGTTTAATAACTTTTTGTACAATTTGCATTGCGAGACACCTACCGATTTATTTCCAGCTGCCTCATTAACATACGAAAACTTTTCTTGCGCTAGACTTGGGCTCTTTTTCGTGACTAGTAAATATTCCCACCATCTTAATTTCCCCTCCGTCTCCTTTAAATTTGGATTTCACCCATCGTTATGCTAAATGAGCTGTAGTGAAACTACCTACGCAACCATATACCTGGCTAGCCACGCTGGACTAACAGCGCAACCTGTTGTCAGGTGTTGTATGCTGTACGAGTTCCGTGAAGCTTCAGCCATTGGGCTTCAGTACATATACACTCTTGTGTCTCCGTTTCCGCAGAATGAGCTGCATTAATGGTTGCGGCAGGGTAGAGGCCGGCAGGCTGGAAGGAAAACTTCTGCAACTTTGGCTGATACACATTTGCCAACCACAGCAGCTCATCGACATACCTACCGCTCACTGTTTACCCAGAGAATGCTACAACATTTCATGCAGCCAACGCAGAACTTTCTGAGCTCTTCGAAAGTGCCCAGCATACTGGACCGTGGAATCACCTGGAAGTACATACGGCAACGGGAGGCTGGTGGGAATGCATGACATGTTCCGTCAGGGATTGCTTGAGTAATGTGCTCGGGCGCTCTCAATGGTTGTGAGCAATAGCGCACAATTCAGATGGCTGCGACCGTTGAAACCTGTGGCTAACTTTCCACGATGGCCTTGTTTGTGATACGATGGTCGTCGAGCACCAGGACCTCCATTTCCTTTGCGATTCGCTTTCCCTCACAGAGAGATAGGTCTGCCATTTCGCTCTTTGTCATTTAGACTTGTGTGACGACACTGCAACATCAGCGCCACCTAACCACTGTGTAATGTGATGGGACGTTGTTGCTTGAGTAACATTTCAGAACGTCGGCCTGCATTGCTGCAGCGTTGTTCTACTTCTAATGCAGAGACGGAATTGCTGCGCTATATCAGTTTACCAAATATTTCGCGCTGTTTTCCTTGGCGTGCTACGGTACTGTGGCGCGGGGATTTCAGTGTTTACCAGGCCTTGATACATGTACCTACAAACAAACGAAAAATTAACTGCTTCACTTTAATTTCTCGAGGTGAAAATTAGAATTATGTGACTACCCCCTGTACAAGAATTTTCAAGGGGTGCTTTTACACTGACATCCAAAAAGTATTTACTAATTTTGTAAGGGGCGATCGAAAACTTTCAGTTTGAGGGCGTCGTTGCAGCGTATATGCAACATAGCGCAACTCCGATGCGGGTGTACAAGCATCGAGTTGTAGGCAACGAATTGCTATGTCATTTGTATCTGTCTAATGCGCATATGGTAAATTCTGAAACGTTAATTATTGTAATGTGGTCTAGGGGTCTATGGGTAGCGTCTTTAATTAGTAATCAAAGCGTCCTCGCTGCTGGGTTCGAACACTACAACCGCTTCAAATTTCAATCAAAATCATCAGCAGTGACAGCCAAAGACCTCCGGCATAGGAAGTCACCCCTCATGCAGCCAATGACCTTATCAAAAAAGGCGGAGGATTGGACAGTGGTTTAGGGCACTCCCTTGTCCTTGGGGTGGGAAACTGCCCCTTAAAGGTAGAAGAGTCAGCAATGATCAACGGCATGAGGATGCAGAAGGTAATGTAAGTCACTGCATTAAAGGCATATAATGTGTATCCATAGGACATGTGGCCTATAACTGAAAATTGTCATGATGATCTGTCCATTGGCAAAAGACTCGAATTTCCCCATCCCATTCGGAACTCCGGGGAGGAGGGGGGGGGGGGGATGATTGCCAATGAGGAGGTGACCATGAGAAAAAGATTGAATAAACAACGACAGGGTAGCGGTCTACTAGCCGGGACGTGGAATGACAGAAGTTTGAACGTGGGAGCTAGAAAATCTGGAAAAGGGAAATGCTGAAGTTCAATATAGATGTAATGGAGGGTCAGTAAAGTCAAATGGAAAGAAGACAATGATTTTTGGTCAGATCAGATCAGGGTAATATCAACAGCAGCAGAAAATGGTATAATGGGAGTAGGATTCGTTCTGAAAAGGAAGGTAGGACAGAGATTGAGTTACTGTGAACAGTTCAGTGATAGGGTAGCTCTCATCAGAACCGGCAGCGAACCAACAGCGACAACGATAGTCCAGGTATACATGCCGACGTCGCAAGCCGACGATGAATGGACAGAGAAAATATATGAGGGTATTGAATAGGTAATTCAGTACGTAAAGGGAGATGAAATTCTAATAGACATAGCGAATTGGAATGCGGTTGTAGGGGAAGAGTAGAGAAAATCGGCTTGGTACTAGAAATGAGAGGGGAGAAAGATTAATTGAGTTCTGTAATAAATTTCAGCTATTAATAGCGAATGCTCTGTTCAAAAATCACAAGAGGAGGAGGTATATTTGGAAAAGGCCGTGAGATACTGGAAGATTTCATCCCCGTCAAGCAGAGATTCCGAAATCAGACATTGGATTCTAACGTGTACCCAGGAGCACATATAGATTCAGATCACAATTTACTAGTCATGAACAGTAGGCTGAAGCTTAAGATACTAGTCAGGTAGAATCAATGCGCAAAGAAAGAGGATACGGAAGTACTAAGGAATGAAGACGCACGTTTGATGTTCTCTCAGATGCTGCGATAATGAATACCTCAGTAGACAGTTCAGTTGAAGATGAACGGACATCTCTACAAAGGACAATCACAGAAGTTGGAAAGAAAACCGTCAGTACAAAGAAGGTAACTGAGAAGAAACCACGGGTAACAGAAGAAATACTTCAGTTGATCATTGAAAGAAGGCAGTGTAACAACGTTCAAGGAAATTCAGAAATACAGGAATACAAGTCACTTAGGAATGACATAATCGGAAGCGCACAGAAGCTAAGACAAAATGCATCCAGGAAAAATGTGAAGAAATCGGAAACGAGATGACTGCCGTAAGGACTAACTCAGCATAGAAGCAAGTCAAAGCAACCTTCACTGAAACTAAACGCAAGGGCGTTGACATTGAGATTGGGACGGGAATCCCACTGTTAAATGCAGAGTAGAGAACGAATAGGTGGAAAAATACATTGAAGGCGTCTGTGAGGGGAACGATTTGTCTGATGACGTCCCAGAAGAATAAACAGGAGTCGATATAGAAGAGATAGGTGATCCAGTATTAGAACAGAATTTAAAAGAGCTCTGTAAGACCTGAAACGAAATAAAGCAGAAGGAATAGATAATATTCCATTATAATTTCTAAAATCTTTGGGGGAAGTGGCAACAAAACGACTAATAACGTTGATGTGTAGTAGGCTTAAGTCTGGTGATGTTCCATCTGACTTTCTGAAAAATATCCGAAGATTGCAAGAGCCGATAAGTGCGAGAATTATCGCACAGTCAGACTAACACCTCATGCATCCAAGTTGCTAACAAGAATAATGTACAGAATAATGGGAAAGAGAATTGAGGATGTATTAGATGACGATCAATTTGACATCATGAAAGGTATAGGCAAAGGAGAGGCAATTCTGACGTTGCGGCTGATAATGAATGCAAGACTAATGAAAAATCAAGACACGTTCGTAGGATCTGTCGACCGGGAGAAAGCGTTCGACAATGTAAAATGGTGAAATATATTTGAAATTCTGATAAAAGTGAGGGTAAGCTCTAAGGAAAGATGGGTAATTTATAGTATATACAAGAACCAAAATGGAACAATAAGAGTGGAAAACCAAGTACAAAGTTCTCGGATTAAAAGGTGGGGATGTGGTCTTTCGCCCCTACTTTTCAGTCTGTACGTCGAAGAAGCAGTGACGGAAATAAAAGAAACGTTCAAGAGTGGAAGTAAAATGATATCATTGATAAGATTCGCTTATGACATTGCTATACCCAGTGAAAGCGAAGAAGAATTACATGATCTCCTGAATTGTATGATCAGTCCAATGAGCACAAAATATGCACTGAGAGTAAATCGAAAAAAGACGAAAGTACTAAGAAGTAGAAGAAATGAGAACAGCGGGAACCTTGAGATCAGGATTGAGAGTCACGAAGTAGATGAAGTTAAGAAATTCTATACCCTACACAGCAAAATAATCAATGACGGACGAAGCAAGGACATCAGAGGAAGATCATCACTGGCAAAAAGGTTATTCCTGGCCAAGAGAAGTCTACTAGTATCAAACGCAGGCCTTAAGTTGAGGAACAAAATTCTGGTAATGTATGTTTGGAGCACAGCATTGTACGGTAGTGAAACATGGACTGTAGGAAATTCGGAACATAAGAGAAAATGTGGTACTACAGACGAATTTTGAAAATTAGGTGGACTGATAGGGTAAGGAATGAGGGGATCCTGTGCAGAATCGGAAAGGAATATGTGCAAAACATCGGCAAGGAGAAGGGAAAGGGTGATAGGACATCTGTTAAGACATCAGGCAATGATTTCCATGGTACTAGAGGGAGCTGTAAAGAGCAAAAGCTGTAGAGGAAGACAAGGATTGGAATATATCCAGAAAATAATTGAGGACGTAGGTTGCAAGTGCTATCCTGAGATGAAGAGTTCGTCACAGGAGAGGAATTCGCGATGGGCCGCGTCAAACCAGTCAGGAGACTGATGACTCAAAAAAAAAAAAAAAAAAAAAAAAAAATCAAATGCGTCCAAACAAGTCCAACGTGTTGTTATTCTTTTCTTGGCTACCAAAGGACAAGTCCGCCGCTCGTGGTCTCGCGGTAGCGTTCTCGCTTCCCGAGCACGGGGTCCCGGGTTCGATTCCCGGCGGGGTCAGGGATTTTCACCTGCCTCGAGATGACTGGGTGTTTGTGTTGCCCTCATCATTTCATAATCATCCAGGAAAGTGGCGAAATTGGACTGAGCAAAGATTGGATACTTGTACGGGCGCTGATAACCACGCAGTTGAGCGCCCCACAAACCGAACATCATCATCACCGAAGGACAAACATTGGTAGACATCCAATCGGAGGTTGAAGAATGTGTATGGGGCGGAATGTCTGTCTAAAAACACCACTGTGCTATGCTGCAACAAGGGGTGTTGCTGCCAGGGATTGGAAAAACGGACGGGTTAAAACCGATACCGGTATTTTGATTCTGAGTAACAGGTATTTTTTGGTATTTGTTTGGTCTCGGCTGTAACAGGCGTTTTTTTTATTTTTTACTAATTACCGAGTAAAAATCCATAATATCAATTAGCCAAAGCAGCAGGGCTAATATTTTTCGGTTTTAATACCTGTTTTAAAAGAAGGTAGCAATTTTTACTCGCAAAATCAACATTAGTTTGAAATACTGCGTTATTATAGAAAATGGGTTAAGCGATCAGTGCTATTTTAATAACAGTACCGATAGAAACGATCAACAAATACATGGCATAAGGAATGGTACAGCAATGCTGAGAAAATAAAGTCAGTGTTACCGTGTGCCATGGTGTAAGGTACCCGTGTATGTGCAGTGAGGATGATCTGCCCCCACCCAGTCTATACGGTAGTTTCTCGCTGTTGCCGCCGGACGTTCGTTGTATTGCGGAATAGCACCAACTCTAGTCTCGAAATATTTTTATGAAGTGACGAAACAGATGAGTAGAAAGCTTAATTTTCTTTAAAAGATTAAGGATTTGTCTGTCATCTCCATGCAAAAATAAATAAAAAACTTAAAAAACTTTCGTTCATGGTATACAAGAAAAGTTCCAAAGTAGATGATCTGCTGTCTGTGTCTACATAATACGCCTTTATCTGCTTGTAGCTCTTGAAAACACAAATTAACACGAAAAACAAAAGTTCTGCAAACGGAGTTTTCACCCTTTAACACTGATTTTTTGTAATGTTAAAATGGTGAGATATTCCCGATTACAATATGGTTTTTGAGCATTGTTTCAAAAAATTAGAATCATTGGGATAATACTGATAATTTTTTGTCACGTACAACCGCGTAACACTTTTTGTGAAAAGCAGCGAACGGTGGATGGACTAAGCTCTCTTTCATTTCCATACTTAATTTAATATTTTGTTTCTCTGTGTCTAGAAACTGAGAGAGTCCAGTTGTAAGAGCTCCGAGCAGATGTAATTTCGATGTATTGCTCATGCGCTGCCTGCGATATGCAATGTATAAGAGAATCGCTGACCAGAGAGCAGTGTTGACTGTACGAACTGTGTAGCAGTAGCAGTAAGTTGTTGCCAGTGTGTGTGTGTGTCTGCTCTGGTCTGGTCTGGTGTATCATGTTGGCTGGGCCGGTCGCGGTGCAGCGATGCCGGAGCCTGAGTATTGTTGTATAAGGTAAAAAAAAACAGCCTCTCGCATATCTAGTAATATTATGTAAACTCCCATGCATATCTTTTAAAAATGTCCTAATAATAACAAGCATTCACTTCAATTTAAAGAATTTAATATTTTTTCAATGCATGATCATTCCCATTGTTGCAAAAGAAAAATCATTTGCTTCCTTTCATAAATAACAAATGTATAGGCCAGCATTGCACAGAGCTGTGGCGGAAAAGAGCTATTGTAAGAGCAGATAGTTGCCGACTTTATCGAGGTGAGAATTTTTGCTTTTTATTCAGAATGATCTTACAGGGCCATGACGCAGCACTGCTGTCGTCCAAATTTTACCAGGTTACTGAATTTATTTTTTATTACTAGGTTTAGGAATTTTTCTGTTTCGAGCTTATATTACATGAGAAAAGAATTTTGTGGGTACATTAAATGGGAACCAGTTTTGTTCTGAGGTTACACTAAAATTAGAATCATTAACCAAATAATATTTGGTTAGTGACCCCCAGCAGGGTCGACGAGGATATGCTGGTGGAAGTTACGGACCTCTTCACGCAGCAGGACGCGGTGTTGTATTAAATGGGTTTCTTCAACGTGGTGCGTCGGTGGGTTGATTGCCTCAAAGCTAACAGCAGTTTTGCCTGATTGGCATACCGATACTGGACTGTACGGCCTTCGAACGTAAGCTCTTTGATCTCCCATTGTACTTAGCGTATTGGAGAGAAAAATACGGCACCCAAACATAACTAAAATATTAACAAACTAGTCTAAAATATTGGTAAGTGAATATTTACTGAGGTTATTAATATCACAGTTCCCCCAGAGTCGCATGAGCACCAATTTTAATCGTGAAATAGCCTTTGAAGATGATTTAATCGTTCCAGTAACCTAAATATTTTTTTGGTAGTACCCCCACATTTTTCATACTCAGTGCAAGATAAATGTACGTAACACAGGGTGTGTCCGGAAAGTAACTTGAATGTTTTTTCTTCCTGCCAACTCTAAAGGCTGCAGTGTTGCGACCGGTGAAGAAATAGTTGGTGGCTGGTCTTGCAATGGCCAGTTGCCTGCTGGACGTTGCCCAGTGCGGATTGCTCGCAGTGTTTACCTCTGTTCGAGTGTCTCCCCGGGAGATCAAACTGCCACGATACACTGAAAAGAGGCATGGCATTAAACCAAAAAGACAATGTGGAGAATGGCACACGACGGTTTCTCTGATTTTGTATCCCGTCTGGAAGGCGGCGCGTGGGTCTGCTCCTGTGATCTGCAAAATAGGCCGAATGATAGAAGCTAGTAGGAGCAGGAGAGGTAAAGCACTTCGGTACTGCCTGTAGATTTTACAAGTTCACTATAGGCAAAAATAGAAGTACATAACTGAATACGTAACTTTGGATTATGTGAGCACGTAGCTGTGCAGTCGAACTCCCGTCGTAAGTAATACAAGTCTCAATGACAAGGTCGCCCACTCTGAAGTCGAAGCGATGTTTGCAGGCCGTCTGCTCTTTATCAAATGGGCAGAAAGCAGAGAGCCGCTCGTTGAGCTCCGCATCGCCGGCTAGAGGGCGCTGTGGTCGGCGTAGTTCGTCCGCTCTCGTAGTGCCAACCTATGAGCGGGCACCTACGCTGTGGCATCGGAACTATCGATACCCCATCCGAAGCCAAAAGAGACAAGGATGACAAAATCCCGGGTGAAGGCGATGCCCATCATTTTTCTTGATTTCAAAGGCACAGAGGCAAAGTATCAACAGTCAGCTTTCCTTGAGTCCTTGAAAGGCTCCGAAACAGGGTGTTTCGCGTCAAGAATGAGATCAGTGGAAACTGGCGACTCGATGACGACAACGTCCCGTCTCATACCACTTTCAATGTTAACAAAGTCCTGCCCAGGAACCTTGTCACAACGCTGCCCAGCCACCAATAAGTCCCGATCTAGCACCAACGGACCTTTTTATTTCCTCGAATAAAGAGAAGCTTGAAGGACCATCATTTTCTACGATGGATACCGTGAAAGTCGCCGCGACGAGATGTCTGAAGGAGGTTCCCGTCAACGTGTTCCAGGAAGCGTATCAGTACTGGCAGAATCGTTGTAAAAAGTGTATTGACCCCCAAGGGCGCCATGTTGAAGAATACTAAACATTTGTGCTTTTATCGTCAATAAATTGTTTTGTAACGATTCATTGAACTTATTTTCTGGACACACCCTGCGTGTACTAACAGTCGTCGGAGCACTGTCTACTATGTAATACAGCTTTTCCGAATTTATCTTGAATTGTGTTGTCCACAATTAAAAAGTTCAATAAATGCAAAGATAATGTAGACCTCGGACAGCGTTGTAGATCAGTCCGTTGTAACAGCCTTAACCACGCATTTAAATTAGTTGGTTTCGCTGACTTGCAACCACACTGTCTCCTTCCAGCCCAAATTAGACTCTAGGTTACGCTACAGATCATTCTGTCTCCACTACCAAAGTGTTGAGAATGGACGCTATAGCACCCGAAACAAATCCACGTCTACATCTTTGCTCTGCAAGTCACGTTCTGGTGGGTGATGGAGGCTATTTTGTGTACCACTGTCACTTCCCTCTCTTTCTTGTTCCAGAACGGGAAGAACGAATGTTGGTATGTGAGTTCGAAACTCTCCGATTTTACCTTCATCGTCTTTTATGATATATAACTATCAGGAAGCAATCCGTTCTCGCAGTTTTAATAGTAAACTACGCCGTCGTTCACATCGCCTATCTTTTGGCTCGTACCACTGCATTTGGGTGAGCATCTCCATGACGCTTTCGCCCTTATTATACGAACCTGTAACTAAATGCGTCGCTCTTATTTGGATCTTTTGTAGACTCATGTTCAGGAAAAGCAGGTCACATTGAAGCACTAGAGATAGGACGGCATTGGGTCACAGCGCTGCACCCGTCGTTGCAGTATATCCCACACGTTTTCCATTGGCGACAAGTCTGGTGATGGGTGATTTGGCGGGCGAGGGCAAAAGGCTGACATCCTGCGACGCCAACAAGGCACGTGTTCTTGCGGCAACATGTGTCTTGCTGAAAAATGGAGTCTGGGGTATTGTGCAGAAAGGGTATGGCTACGAGTCGTAGAATATCATTCACGTAGGTCACAGTGCCCTGGACATGCATCAGCTGTGACTTGTGGTTGCGCCCAATAGCATCTCACACCATACGGCTTTGAATTGGCGCTGTATGTCTTGTGCGAATTAGTCGCTGTAATGCCTCTCCCCCTGTACGCGCCGAATCAAAATGCGGCCATGATTTTCAAACAGAACCTGAATTCGTCCGAAAACACTATCTGATGCCATACCTCTCCCTAGTGACGTCATTCCATACACCATTGCCATCAAGCATGTTTCTTCACATTGGTCAAAAGTAAGCGGAGAAGTGGACGTCGCGCACGTAACCCATGCCAGAATAAACGACGGCAGACTGACACCCATGATACTGCACGATATGTTACACTGTTTCATTGTTAGACCACAGCCCAGGAAGACGCAAATCTGCCCTGTAATGCCATTCGTATGAAGTGTCTGTCTTCCTGACCGATCTCGTCGTATTCTATGGTATTTCGTGAACCATTCTTCACACACCAATTGCGCTCCCGAAACAATTCAGCACACACAAGCAGGAATTTCCCGGATGGAAGCATGACATTCTCTCACGTCGATAATGCGCCTTCTTTCAAACTCACTGATTTGGCGGTACGGTTCGCGCAAACGCCTGCGACGCATCCTGCGCGTCTGCTCAAGTCACACTGATCCATTATTGTTTACGGCGACAACGAGAGCCGTAAGCGCGTTTTACCGGTAGGTGATGATGAAGGCGTCCTCTTGGGTAAAATATTCCGGAGGTAAAATAGTCCCCCATTCGGATCTCCGGGCGGGGACTACTCAAGAGGACGTCGTTATCAGGAGAAAGAAAACTGAAGTTCTACGGATCGGAGCGTGGAATGTCAGATCCCTTAATCGGGCAGGTAGGTTAGAAAATTTAAAAAGGAAAATGGATAGGTTAAAGTTAGATATAGTGGGAATTAGTGAAGTTCGGTGGTAGGAGGAACATGACTTTTGGTCAGGTGAATACAAGGTGATAAATACAAAATCAAATAGGGGTAATGCAGTAGTAGGTTTAATAATGAATAAAAAAATAGGAGTGCGGGTAAGCTACTACAAACAGCATAGTGAAAGCATTATTGGGGCCAAGATAGACACGAAGCCCACGCCTACTACAGTAGTACAGGTTTATATGCCAACTAGCTCTGCATATGACGAAGAAATTGATGAAATGTATGATGAGATAAAAGAAATTATTCAGATAGTGAAGGGAAACGAAAATTTAATACTCATGGGTGACTGGAATTCGACAGTAGGAAAAGGGAGAGAAGGACACATAGTATGTGGATATGGAGTGGGCCGGCCGAAGTGGCCGTGCGGTTAAAGGCGCTGCAGTCTGGAACCGCAAGACCGCTACGGTCGCAGGTTCGAATCCTGCCTCAGGCATGGATGTTTGTGATGTCCTTAGGTTAGTTAGGTTTAACTAGTTCTAAGTTCTAGGGGACTAATGACCTCAGCAGTTGAGTCCCATAGTGCTCAGAGCCATTTGATATGGAGTGGGGGTAAGGAATAAAAGAGGAAGCCGCCTGGTAGAATTTTGCACAGAGCATAACTTAATCATAGCTAACACTTGGTTCAAGAATCATACAAGAAGGTTGTATACATGGAAGAATCCTGGAGATATTAGAGGATTTCAGACAGATTATATAATGGTAAGACAGATTTAGGAACCAGGTTTTAAATTGTAAGACATTTCCAGGGGCAGATGTGGACTCTGACCACAATCTATTGGTTATGAACTGTAGATTAAAACTGAAGAAACTGCAAAAAGGTGGGAATTTAAGGAGATGGGACCTGGATAAACTGAAAGAACCAGAGGTTGTACTGACTTTCAGGGAGAGCATATGGGAACGATTGACAGGAATGGGGGAAAAAATATAGTAGAAGAAGAATGGGTAGCTTTGAGGAATGAAATAGTGAAGGCAGCTGAGTGTCAAGTAGGTAAAAAGACGAGGGCTAGTAGAAATCCCTGCGTAACATAAGAGACTCTGAATTTAATTGATGAAAGGAGTAAATATAAAAATGCAGTAAGTCAAGCAGGCAAAAACGTCTCAAAAATGAGATCGACAGGAAGTGCAAAATGGCTAATCAGGGATGGCTAGAGGACAAATGTAAGGATGTAGAGGCATATCTCACTAAGGGTAAGATAGATACTGCCTACAGGAAAATTAAAGAGACCTTTGGAGAGAAGAGAATCACTTGTATGAATATCAAGAGCTCAGATGGCAACCCAGTTCTAAGCAAAGAAGGGAAGGCAGAAAGGTGGAAGGACTATATAGAGGGTTTATACAAGGGCGATGTACTTGAGGACAATATTATGGAAATGGAAGAGGATGTAGATGAAGACGAAATGGGAGATAAGATACTGCGTGAAGAGTTTGACAGAGCACTGAAAGACCTGAGTCAAAACAAGGCCCCGGGAGTAGACAACATTCCATTAGAACTACTGATGGCTTTGGGAGAGCCAGTCATGACAAAGCTCTACCACCTGGTGAGCAAGATGTATGAGACAGGCGAAATACCCTCAGGCTTCAAGAAGAATATAATAATTCCAATCCCAAAGAAAGCAGGTGTTGACAGATGTGAAAATTACCGAACTATCAGTTTAATAAGTCACAGCTGCAAAATACTAACACGAATTCTTTACAGACGACTGGAAAAACTGATAGAAGCCGACCTCGGGGAAGATCAGTTTGGATTCCGTAGAAATGATGGAACACATCAGGCAATACTGACCTTACGACTTATCTTAGACGAAAGATTAAGGAAAGGCAAACCTACGTTTCTAGCATTTGTAGACTCAGAGAAAGCTATTGACAATGTTGACTAGAATACCCTCTTTCAAATTCTGAAGGTGGCAGGGGTAAAATACAGGGGGCGAAAGGCTATTTACAATTTGTACAGAAACCAGATGGCAGTTATAAGGGTCGAGGGGCATGAGAGGGAAGCAGTGGTTGGGAAGGGAGTGAGACAGGGTTGTAGTCTATCCCCGATGCTAATCAATCCGTATATTGAGCAAACAGCAAAGGAAACAAAAGAAAAGTTCGGAGTAGGTTTTAAAATCCATGGAGAAGAAATAAAACTTTGAGGTTCGCCGATGACGTTGTAATTCTGTCAGAGACAGCAAAGGACTTGGGAGAGCAGTTGAACGGAATTGACAGTGTCTTGAAAGGAGGATATAAGATGATCATCAACAAAAGCAAAACGAGGATAATGGAATGTAGTCGAATTAAGTCGGGTGGTGCTCAGGGAATTAGATTAGGAAATGAGACACTTAAAGTAGTAAAGGAGTTTCGCTATTTGGGGAGCAAAATAACTGATGATGGTCGAAGTAGAGAGGATATAAAATGTAGACTGGCAATGGTAAGGAAAGCTTTTCTGACGAAGAGAAATTTGTTAACATCGAGTATTGATTTAAGTGTGAAGAAGTCGTTTCTGAAAGTATTTGTATGGAGTGTAGCTATGTATGGAAGTGAAACATGGACGATAAATAGTTTAGACAAGAAGAGAATAGAAGCTATCGAAATGTGGTGCTACAGAAGCATGCTGAAGATTAGATGGGTAGATCACATAACTAATGAGGAGGTATTGAATAGAACTGGGGAGAAGAGTAGTTTGTGGCTCAACTTGGCTATAAGAAGGGATCGGTTGGTAGGACATGTTCTGAGGCATCAAGGGATCACCAATTTAGTATTGGAAGGCAGCGTGGAGGGTAAAAATCGTAGACGGAGGCTGATGGATGAGTACACCAAACAGATTGAGAAGGATGTAGGTTGCAGTAGGTACTGGGAGATGAAGAAGCTTGCACAGGATAGAGTAGCATGGAAAGCTGCGTCAAACCAGTCTCAGGACTGAAAACCACATCAACAACAACAATGTTGCACCGCTGCAAAACATACTAATGCCCTGTGAGTATAAACACCCTGTCTCTAGTCGTTCAAGGTGTTCTGTTTTTGTGAACATGGGCGCATTTATCTAGCCGCGAAGCGTCCCAGACTTGAGCGCTATTAAAGTATCGGTCGAACGAAGATCCTGCGAGCTACCTGTTTCGTGAGTGGACTAACTTCCTGAGGATTTTTCCAATGAAAGTCAGACTGGAATCTGCCTGATTTCCGATTTATTTTGTGTGGTCGTTCCACTTTAAGTGGCTCGGCAGGCGTACACCCAGATATTTAAAGAATGTGTCACTTTCCACTGAATATTCCGCAATCGTGTGATCATTCAGTGACAGATGTAGAATGAATTTTTCACTCTGCAACGGATTTTGGGCTGATTCGAAACTTACGGGTAGATTAGAACTGCATACAGGATCAGCACTTGACCCCAGAACTTTGAGTTTCGCGGTCAAGTGCACTACTGCAATTGCTAGCAACACGGTTTAATCTGTCAGGATATTTCATATCATTGCTCACTCCGCAGCAGAGTGAAAAGTTCGTTCGGGAAACATCCCTCGGGCTGTGGCTCAGCCCTGTCATCGCAATATCGATATTTTAAGCGAATGTTTTCATACCCATGAATGTAACAATTTTTCGTTATAGCATATTGTATTGTTCTAAGACTTAATCTATTCAATAGCTATACTTCATTTCCATTTTTGCTGCAGATTTGAAGATGGAATTTGCTGACCGAAACCGGTAGTCCAAGAACCAAAAGATTTCTGATCATTGGCTGAAATAAAAGAAACTTATTATGCACAACCTGCATCACTGTTTTAATCCGAGACGATATCGCAACTTGTGAATATTCTTTCCTCCAGGAGTGCTACTCCTGCAAGTTACCCAGAAAAACCTCTGCGAAATTTTGAAGGTATAAGATGAACTACTGGAGGAAGTAAAGCTGTGAGGATGGATCGTGTATGGTTCTTGGGCAACATCACCTGGTATCTAGAAGGTGTTGGCTCGAGTCACGTAGTTCGTACAGCACTTGATCTCGAAACGCAAACGTCTTGCGTTTGAGTCCCCTTGCGGGACAAAGGAAGTTTGAATGATTGGTCTTTATGCCTAATGTACGCAGAATACGTTAAGTTTCTTACGTTGAGTATGAACTGCCTATCCCTGCACTTAGTATCGATCCTGTCCAGGACTTCATACATTTCGTTGAACTTTCTAGCGTCTCATGGAACTTCAGACGTTATCCACAATATCATTTATTTATAATCAGAACAGTAAAGGCGCTATAAGATTCATTTCACATATGCCCGAAGCTACTTTTACGTATGGAAATTCTTCTTCATCAAAAAGCTGGTCTGATACTCCACAGGCTCGTATCTTGTTCATTAAGCGTCAGTTCGGAGTTGTATGTAACGATTCCCGGGACTGTTGGAAATCGGCATCTACGCGAGTGCTGCCATCTACAGACGTCTGGATCTGGTCGACGAATAGAGCTTGTTGGTTTCACACGATCGTTGATTAAGGAATGTATGTTCTCACCCACAGAGCCGATTTCAGCATCCAGAAATTCCGAATGCTACACGTGTTCCAAAATTCTACGGTGGAACTGTGTCTCGAAATCTGAAGAAAAAACGAAGAGAGCAGTGGAAAGAAGCAAACGGTTCCTTCATTGCGATATAACAATGGTGACATTATTGATTACAGCGCCACTAAGGCAGAGTTGCTAAGCACAGTTTTCCGAAATTCCTTCACGAAAGAAGACGAAGTAATTATTCCAGAATCCAAATCAAGGGCAACTGTCAACGTGAGTAACTTAGAAGGAGATATCCTTGGTGTAGCGAAGCATCTTAAAACACTTAAGAAATGGAAGGACTCTGGTCCGGACGATATACAGTCATGTTGCTTTCAGAGTATGCTTATACAATAGCTCCATACTTAGCAGTCATATACAACCTCTCGCTCGTAGAAACATCCGTCGTACCGAAGGAGTTGTACAGTTGCACAAGTCACACCGAAACCGAAGAAAGTAAATAGGTGTAATCCGCTGAATTACAGATCCATATAACTAACGTCGGTTTGCAATAGGATTTTGGAACAAATACTGTGCTCAAAGATTATGAATCGCCTCGAAGAAAACGATTTGTTGACAAATAGCCAACACGAATTCAAAAAATATCGTCCTTGTGTAACAGAACTACCTCTTTATTCTCACGAATTAGAGAATGCTATTGATAGGACAAGTCAAATTGATTCTGTATTTTTAGGTTTCCAGAAGAATGGTTCAAATGGCTCTCAGCACTATGGGACTTAACTTCTGTGGTCATCAGTCTCCTAGAACTTAGAACTACTTAAACCTAACTAACCTAAGGACATCACACACACCCATGCCCGAGGCAGGATTCAAACCTGCGACCGTTGCGGTCGCGCGGTTGTAGACTGTAGCGCCTAGAACCGCTCGACCACCCCGGCCGGAGTTTCCAGAAGACCTTTGACACCGTTCCTCATAAGCGAATTCTAATTAAATTGCGTGCACATGGAGTGCCCTGTCAGTTGTGGGTCTGTATTCGTGATTTACTGTCATAAAGATCACTGTTCATAATAAATGACAGAAAGTCATCGAGTAAAACGGAAGTAATATCTGGAGTTCCCCAAGGGAGTGTTACAGGCCCTCTGTTGTTCCTAATGTACAGTATATATACGATTTAAGAGACAATCTCAGCAGCCCTCTTAGATTATTTGCAAATGAATCTGTCATTTACCGTCATGTACTGTCATCAGATGATCAAAACTAATTACAAAATGATTTAGACAATATATGCACATGGTGCAAAAAGTGGCAATTGACTCTAAATCATGAAGAGTGTAAAGTCATCCACAAGAGCACTACACGATAAATCACACAAAGCGAAAGGCTGTAAACTCAACTAAATACTTAGGAATTACAATTACGAATAGCTTAAATTCGAAAGATCACACAGATAATGTTTTGGGGAAAGCAAACCAAAGACTGTGATTTATTGGCAGAACACTTGCAAAATATAACAGATTTACTAAAGAGACTGCTTCCACTATGCTTGTCTGTCCTCTTCTGAAGTACTGGTGTACGGTGTGGGCTGCGCATCAGATAGGAATGACGGAGGACATCAAAAAGTTAAAATAAGGGCAGCTCGTTTTGTATTATCGCGAAATAGGGGAGATAGTGCCACGGATATGATACACGAATTGGGGTGGCAGTCAATAAAGCAAATGCGTTTTTAGCTGTGGCATGATCTTCTCAAGAAGTTTCAATCACCATTTTTCTCCTCAGAGTGCGAAATATTTTGTTAGCGGCCACCTTTATAGGAAGAAATGATCATTACAGTAAAAAAAGAGAATTCAGAGCTCGCAGGGAAAGATTTAAGTGGCAATTTTTCCCACGCACTGTTTGAGAGTGGAGTGATAGAGATGTAGCTTAAATATGATTCGATGAACGCTCTGCCAGCCACTTAATTCTGAATTTCAGAGCAATCATTTAAATGTAGATGTAGACGTTGAGTATGTTCAGCGATATAGGCCTATAGCTGTGGGCGTCTGTTCGACGACTGGAAGGACGAGGAACTCATCGCTCTGTGATAAACTGCTGCTAAAAGTGAGGCAAAATATTTCGCGTAATCTATGTAGAATCTTCTAGGTATCCTATCGGGACCCCACGTTCCCTCTGTTAAGAATTTTAATTGATGTCCTAACCCGCGTAGCTTATTTCCATATCCGTCGTTTGACAATCTTCCTATGGTTGAACAGAGAAACCGCAGTACTATCTACGTAAGTGAAACCATTTTGGAAAAAGGATATTAGTATTTATTCCTTCTCTCTGTTATCCTCCGTTTCATTGTCATTCTGGTCACTCCGTATCTGGTGCAACGGCCGTTACGCACGAATCTGAGCTTGTTAGGAAATATGAAAACTCTTTCGAATTAAATAACGTTCGAAATCGGAGTGATTCATCAGCTAATCGTGGTTTCAGATCACATGGAACGTCCGTCCCCCGGGTCAGAGAGAAAATTATACTGAAGTTTTCACAACAAATGTTTTACGAGAAAATATCTTTCTCTCAGAGACCACGAAGTATTACCTTTGTAATTAATTGACTTGGATAAAATTCTATGACCGTGAAATTTAAAATTATAAATACACTTATTTCTGTTCACACTGGCGAATCGGACTTCGTGTGAATGACATAAGCCGGTTCTATATAATAAATAAAAATAGTAATTATCTCAATGACATGGCCACAATGACAGCTGAACAAAACGCGAACCAGCCGGCTAATTTTGATCACAAAAATCCACCGCTTGATCCATGAGATGAATTATTAAAACATAATGTTGACATTAAACTGAAAAAGGACAATAGATTGAGGTTCATTTATCGTTACTTATTATGCAGTGAGACTTACATGGACAATGTGTCCGTACGAATACAAGGCAAGAAGGAGACCATAAGAACACCTAACAAGATAAGAGTGAAACAAGTGACAGAAACTCATGGAGATAAAAATTAAATCAGCGTTATTACTATTCAAGCCCAAAATCTACACGAGTTCTTTTATAGTCATAAAAGTATTGTGTTCTGTTCAATAAAACATCAGTAACTGTTCAAAATAGGTTATACAGGCTAAGAAAGAAAAACAAAACTTTTGTGACTCTTCATTGGGCTAATGACTTTGATCCGTTCACCAATTTAACATAAGACCAAAACCTTTTTTTGGTTTTTCTGCCAGCTCAGATATTAAATTTTTGTTTTTCACTATCGCATGACTGTTCTTACGCTAATTTAGGCTTCGTTGAGTATTTGCTTGTTTATGACGCTTCGGTTATGTTTAAATTTGCAGAAAAACTCTCTTTGCTTTCGGAACAGTTTGTTAGTGCTTCTGTCGAACTACGGCTGCTCTTTCCTATCCTTCACAATTTTATTGAGCACAGACCTGTTAAAGGCATATTTTACAATGCTCTAGGACTTCACTCATTTGTATTTTACATTTAACATTTTCAGGATGACAGATGAAATACTGATGTTTACTACTCAGGTGAATTGAAAACAGTTTCCTGTCGCACTGACAGCGCAGAAATATCTTCCTACATTTCTTTACATTCCTATTGACACCTGTAGTCAGGGCTGCTGTAAAAGTTTTACTAGCACTGATTTACCGCTCCACGCTAACTGCACGAAAATTTTTCAGAGTGTTTGTTACCAGGAAGTCTTAGATACCACCCTCGGGAGTTGGTTCTCTGATTAGCTGCTCACGGTAATTTTCGTAAAGGCATTTAGAACAGTTTCACCCAGTTTATTGTCTCCATACCTTTCCACAGTCGCATGAGTCTCCCAATCTACAGACGGTAAGTTGAACTCTGTCTCTAACACTATAACAAGTTCAGAAAATTTATTCACAATTTTCTCCAAGTTTTTCCTGAGATTTTCCGCGGCTTCTGCTCCTGAGTGACGGTGTCTATGAGACTGGAGTTAATCCAGTGTACCTGTAATTTCAGATCACTTATCTTTTTCAAATCATTTACAATATTTTTGAGAAAGTGATCTATAATAAAGCACTAACTATTTATATGACCAGAAATTGTTAACAGCCTCTCATGTTGGGTTTTTGTATAGAATCCTCCACAAAGAAAATAAAACAAAAGCTCAAAAATAACGTTCTGGCAGATATAAACGGAAAAAAATATTGTGTTGGTATATTCTGTGGTCATGCCAAAGCCTTCCATTGTGTGGACCACAAAATCCGCTTGGTAACCTAAGGTTTACATGCCAATTGCAAGCATGAATTCTTACATTCATAACAGCAAACAGAGGTCACACTAACAGACTGTCGCACAGGGAGGAACGTAATCTCGAAATGGGAGAACATAATGTATGTAGTCATACAAGGATGGGTACTGGATTCGCTGTTGTTCTTAACCTATGTAAGTGATGCTATAATGACTTATAATGGTGGCTGTAAAATTGTCACATTTAGTGATGAAAAAAGCATGCTACTGAAGACTCCAAATTCAGTCATACCAGGCATCGCTCAGATGATGGCTGAAAAGGATTAAAACTGTTTCACAACAAACATTTGTTATTCTCACAAGGACTCATATCAGGCGATTAAAAACAAGCAAAAATCATCACCAAAAGTAAACGTAATGGTCACACACTAAATGAAAGATTGTCAGGTGTGTGTATTGTAATAAAAAGAGGTGGTTAAGTAAAGTTCTGAACTGTTAAGCTAAGCTGCAATATAATCCTATTCATGCCTCAGAAATGAAATTAGAAATGCTGTCCGACCAAATATGTTTAATGGCATAATTACTGAGACACACGCGATCGCCCCTCTTCCCCCCCCCCCCCCCCCCCCCCCCCCGCCACTCACACACACATACTTAATACTTAATGCACGAAACACGGAAATTATTTTTGTATAGCTACATATCTAAACATGAAGCAGTAAATAATAAGGCATCGAGATTCTGTCCAGAATTTATGTAATGTGTTTGCTTGCAGGTTATAGCCAAGAGCCGACAGCATCATATGTGTCATCACAAAATTTACACTCCAAAATCAAATTTGTTCAGAATATCTCTTTAACGCAAGTAGACCATAAAATAGTTTAAGAATAAATTCTCCACACACTATTGGAAATAGAGAGCATTTGTTATCATTTGTCCCACAGATCATATCACTAATACACTAGAACACCATGTATTGTACATAAAAATCATCACTCATCCAGAAAAGCATCCGACACTTTACCTTTCTCAACCTGAAACCGTAATCCATGCAAAGAACAGAACGTGTATTGCAAATAGTTTGCAGTGGTGCATACGTAAAGAGCTAATAGCACTTGTTCATATTCGCTACTGTGGAACATATCGCACCTACTGAAGAAGCGCTCGTAGCTCTTAAGGGGTGCAGTTTAGATCGCATGTTTACAAGACTTTTGTGCTTCGAATGTCATTCGTCCCCTGAAGCCCACAGTGGCTCTCAGTCTAGCTGACACAATAAAAAAAGGTTTCTCAAACAGAGTAATAAATCACGTAGTTTCACAAGGTGACTTCTAGCAAGACAGTAAATAAGTTACAATGCATGAGTGGACGATAAGTTTGAGTTCACAACACGACGGCCTGAAATGATACTACTCGATCCTACATTCAGCTTCCATGTCATAAAAAGTGAGCAAAATATAAACTTTCGTTTAGCACTCAGAGGGATACCATTGCACGTTCAGTGTGCGGAGTGATCGCACGATAACTGTGCAAATATTTAGAATGCTTGACTGAAATAACTTGTACGTCACCTACGAGACACCACGGCAAGTATTTGAAACAATCTCATCCGTATTGTTCATCATTGTAGAAACTCCGAACCACCTCGTGTCAACACTGGACAAGCAAGAAACAAAACAGAATCCAGACACCAAACGTCGAAAATTTATTCGAAACTATATCTCCTTGTGGTACCTTATAGCGAATGTTTCCCATTGGCGACGACACCTGGAAACAGCGCCTCTGTAAGAGAGGGTGTCTTTAGGCGGCTGAGAGGATTCACACGTGCACATACGCATATAAACTGTGCGTCTATGAGAAGAATGTTACGCTTGGATATCAATTCAATTAATATAAAGCGCTGGTGCTTCAGGAGATTAAAGATATGCACTTTCCTCAATGAGGAGACTTCACTTCGCGTATGCAATTAGTATGAGAAGATAACTCAATTGCACCAGTGTTTGACAGCTATGAAGCGCCATTTCATTTATAGGGCCATTGTTTCCGGAACCTAAAACAGCCTTGCGTAGTTCATGTTACATCTCTTTACTCCTCACATGTGGCTGTTTGATTTGTCGTAGTTGGTGTTGTTGCAATCTACCTTTATTTATTTGTATTTTTTGGGAGCATGACGTAACGTAGCAATGAATTGGAAACGTTACGTAAGAACCGTATTTTTTGTCAGAACAGCGGTAACGATGTGTAAATGGGACACTACTGTTTTCAGCAACATGATGTAACATCACACACTGTTATTGAAACCACGCCAGCTGTAAAGCACATTTCCTCTGTCCACCTCACGTTTCGGTGGCGCATCTTGATCACCAAGATCACCAGACTAGGCCCTGCCCTAGTCTAATACCGAGAGCCACAGTGATCACGTTCTCCAGGTCTTTGCCATGAGCCGTTCCGCTGTGTTTTAATAGTGTCATTGAAATTTTACATACGCACTTCGATGATGTGGAACAAATAGAAGAACGCATCACAATAGAGCAATTTCTGTTTTCTTTTAAGTGTTGCTTGTGTTGACATATATTCTTTCAAGCAAATGTTTAGCTTTTTGTTGGATAATTTCTAATTTATAACTCCTGTGCACCTGCCGGTCTTCGTTGTCATTTATAATAAAATATCGTACTGTTTTTCTTCCGCCACATGTCCTGTAGTCCTCAAATACTGGATGTATACAAAAGCAAAATTTTGCAAACAAAAAGACTTTAATGGTCGTAGAATAGAACGCATTTTAAAATTATTTTTCGACCCCCGCCTCAGACGCTAGAGAGGGGTTATACAGGGTGGTCCTCTTAAACCTTTGAGCGCAAATATCTCTTAAACAATTATAAATGCTGAAAAACGACTTTCCTCTGGTATGAAAGTAAGGCAAGGGGTCATGAACGTTAATACACACCTGGAAATTGAAATAAGAACACCGTGAATTCATTGTCCCAGGAAGGGGAAACTTTATTGACACATTCCTGGGGTCAGTTACATCACATGATCACACTGACAGAACCACAGGCACATAGACACAGGCAACAGAGCATGCACAATGTCGGCACTAGTACAGTATATATCCACCTTTCGCAGCAATGCAGGCTGCTATTCTCCCATGGAGACGATCGTAGAGATGCTGGATGTAGTCCTGTGGAACGGCTTGCCATGCCATTTCCACCTGGCGCCTCAGTTGGACCAGCGTTCGTGCTGGACGTGCAGACCGCGTGAGACGACGCTTCATCCAGTCCCAAACATGCTCAATGGGGGACAGATCCGGAGATCTTGCTGGCCAGGGTAGTTGACTTACACCTTCTAGAGCACGTTGGGTGGCACGGGATACATGCGGACGTGCATTGTCCTGTTGGAACAGCAAGTTCCCTTGCCGGTCTAGGAATGGTAGAACGATGGGTTCGATGACGGTTTGGATGTACCGTGCACTATTCAATGTCCCCTCGACGATCACCAGTGGTGTACGGTCAGTGTAGGAGATCGCTCCCCACACCATGATGCCGGGTGTTGGCCCTGTGTGCCTCGGTCGTATGCAGTCCTGATTGTGGCGCTCACCTGCACGGCGCCAAACACGCATACGACCATCATTGGCACCAAGGCAGAAGCGACTCTCATCGCTGAAGACGACACGTCTCCATTCGTCCCTTCATTCACGCCTGTCGCAACATCACTGGAGGCGGGCTGCACGATGTTGGGGCGTGAGCAGAAGACGGCCTAACGGTGTGCGGGACCGTAGCCCAGCTTCATGGAGACGGTTGCGAATGGTCCTCGCCGATACCCCAGGAGCAACAGTGTCCCTAATTTGCTGGGAAGTGGCGGTGCGGTCCCCTACGGCACTGCGTAGGATCCTACGGTCTTGGCGTGCATCCGTGCGTCGCTGCGGTCCGGTCCAGGTCGACGGGCACGTGCACCTTCCGCCGACCACTGGCGACAACATCGATGTACTGTGGAGACCTCACGCCCCACGTGTTGAGCAATTCGGCGGTACGTCCACCCGGCCTCCCGCATGTCCACTATACGCCCTCGCTCAAAGTCCGTCAACTGCACATACGGTTCACGTCCACGCTGTCGCGGCATGCTACCAGTGTTAAAGACTGCGATGGAGCTCCGTATGCCACGGCAAACTGGCTGACGCTCACGGCGGTGGTGCACAAATGCTGCGCAGCTAGCGCCATTCGACGGCCAACACCGCAGTTCCTGGTGTGTCCGCTGTGCCGTGCGTGTGATCATTGCTTGTACAGCCCTCTTGCAGTGTCCGGAGCAAGTATGGTGGGTCTGACACACCGGTGTCAATGTGTTCTTTTTTCCATTTCCAGGAGTGTAGTATGAGACAATCCCAAATGCAAGGAAATATTATTTTCAACACAAACATATGCCTTTTTTTAATGGGCATTCAGTATTATTTCTCACGCAATCAACAACATGAAAAATGATAAAAAGAGTAGCGTTGGTGGTATCGGAATACGTCAGTTACATCCAGGGATATTGCAAGGCAAGGCTGACGCTACGCCGCTATTGCACATCCCAAGATGCACGCGTGAAAGCCACGTCGCTCGTAATCAAGATGTACTTATTGCTGTTTACACTGTTATTAAGTGAAATGGAATCAATTCAGATGTCCAGTCACACACAATGAAAAATAAGGAGACAGTTTACTTGTTTGTGCTTTATTGATCTTTGCTACAGTACTAGAATCGACATAATCGCAACGAAAATGCAAGTATCACTGGCTGGAGTAAACATAATTAATCGATGACAAGGGATCTAAGAGAGGGATAAATGGCAATTATACGTAGTTGTGTGAATGGACGTCTGTGCTGTTTCCAGTCCACTTAATAACAGTGTAAATACCAATAAGTACAGCGTTTGTTACATCGTAATACGTCAAGTGTGGGGTCGGTGAATCTCAGGATGTGCAATAGCGGCGCGTTTCGTTTATTTCGTGTGTCAGCTTCACTTTGCAATTTATTGGGATGTAACTGGCGTATTTTGATGCAACCAATGCCATTCTTTTTCTGATTTATAGTGTTGTTGATTGCTTAAGAAATAATATGAGGTGTCCGTTTTAAAAAACCACAAGTTTGTGTTAATATTTAAGTTTTAGAAGAACTCACAGTATTAATTTTCATGATCCCCTGTCTTACATTCATATCCTCAAACTCGTGTTTTGATATCTATAGTTGTTCGAGAGATATTTTCTCTGAAACATGTGAATGGACCAACATGTACATCATGGAAGACTTAGAGAAAACAGGCGTAAATTTCCTGATGATATTTTGGAGAGATTTCAGTTTACCTGCTAAAGAGTGAGAGATATAAGTGATAAGTGATAGGGATGCGCGTGTTCGCGTCGTTGTTAAAAGTGCTTGATTTGAAAATTACCTTGAGAAGCTGAGAGTCGGCTCGTAAGAGCAACATCTTACAAGGGAAATCCCCAATTGTAATGGCTCAAACCAATTATGAACGGTTGTAGGAAAAATAATGTCTCATATTTTCTTCTGCATCATTTTCTATTAATTCCAGTTTGAATTTATTGGCTTTCAGTTCATGCCCATGCGCAGCAGACTTCTCAGTAGTGGAAAGATCACTGGCCAGCGACGGCGATCACTTTACACAACATCCAGTGTGTTGGCCAAACCGTCCGTGGCGAACGCCGGACAAAGCAGGTATTATCTCCTTCTGGAAATAGTAAGCAGCTGATCATTTGCATATTGGAAGGTCTAGCTTCTCCAGAAGGAAATATCGACAACTGGATTACATGTTGTGGCAGATGAACGTTAAAACATAGCCGAAAGGCGTCAGTCAAATATAAAATTTCATCTTCATAATAAATTGAAATAAGCACAACATGGTTATATTTAAACCTGTCTCTGTCACATGTTATCTGGTCGTCAATATTTCTTTCTGAAGAAGACGTTTTTATAGACGTTGAAACAATAATAGCGAGGTTTAATAAACCCTTCTAGTTTGCAACTGATTGGCTGTTTACTATTTCCTCAAGAAGATTTCATTCTACGGTTGCTGCTCCAACCACATACAAAATTTTAAAATGAATACTGTGTTGCAGTTATCCATCGGTAAAGGCAGTGTGCTGGCCGTTACTGAAAAACTGAACTACGCCTTGATTTGTGCACACTGTGTGCAGCAAACGTTTTGAGCGATAAGAATACAGAAGCAAGGAAAACAATGGAAACCAATGTGTTGCAACGTCTTTTTTTCATCTGTTCGGTCCACTCAGAGAAGCTCATTGCGAGAACCACTTTGAAGACACAGATATCATGAAAAATTCAGTGCGCCAGTGGCCGAGGAAACAAGTCCATAATTATTACCGCACAAGTACACTTACTCTTGGTTCAATGTGGAGAAAAACTGTGCAAAAAAGGGTTACCGTACTGAAAAGTAACAAATTAATCGAGATTGTTGTAGCTGTTAGCCTGTTTATGTCGCATTTACTTTTGTCATCAAACAATAGTAAAGAAATAGGAGGCATCTATATTACTAAAAAGCTAGCATGGAACCTAGAACCCACAACCCGATAACAAAGCTGCGATTTCCAATACTTTCCGTTACTACTAATTTAAAAAACTGTAATAATTTACTCATTAAGATGTATGATCTTCAAGTGTGACAGAAACTTTGTATTTGTGCTGAGGCAGCCTAACTGAGTGCGCACTTATACGCGGACTTCATTCATCCAGTACTTGACAATGATAGCGATTACCGATTCCCAACGAACTTTACACATAATTTCAAACCTTCACGAAACCTTTTCTTGCTGAAATCGTCCACAAAATGTTGAGAGGAAAGAGGTTTATCGCTTGCTTCGTTTTCGCTGTTTATGAAGTCAAACTTTAGGATCAGGAGAGACGTTTTAATAAAATAAATGTCGTGTGACTAGGGCCACCCGTCGGGTAGACCCTTCGCCGGGTGCAAGTCTTTCGATTTGACGACACTTCGGCGACTTGCGCGTCGGTGGAGATGAAATGATGATCATTAGGACCCTGAGCGGAGAAAATCTCCGACCCAGCCGGGAATCGAGCCCGGGCCCTTAGGATTGACATTCTGTCGTGCTGACTACTCAGCTACCGGTGGCGGACGACGTTTTAATCTATTACTTCTTTACTACTATTTCCATTCGCAATACACTTTTGTGGACAATATCGGCATACATCACTGACCCGCCAGGGTAGCCGAGAGCACTAATGCGCTACTTCCTGCTACTCGTCCCCGTGTCGAATCTGCCCGGCGGATTAACGAGGGCTGGTGTGCCGGCCAGCCTGGATATGGTTTTTAGGCGGTTTTCCACATCCCGCTAGGTGAATACCGGACTGGTCGCCACGTTCCGCCTCAGTTAACACGACTCGCAGACATTTGAAAACGTCCGCAGTATTCCATGGCTTACACTAGACGCAGACAGCTGGGGTACACTCATCCTGTCCCGGGGGGTTCGGGGTGGCGGCAGAAAGGGCATCAGTCCACTCTCTGTGATTAACACTGCCAAATCAATAGCAACAAGGCCGACCCCGCATTGCAGCGGGACAAAGTAAGAAAAAAAAATTCTGCACACATCACTGAATGTATCTACAAAATTACGACAGTGTACGACATATAGTTCAGCAGATATGACGTCCTGAGCACTTAGATATGTAAAAAAACTAGCTTTTGCTTATAATGGCGCGCAGTAAAACTGCGACATGAAGCTTGATGTCATAATTTATTGCTTCTTCACTACCGAGTCTATTCGTAACACAGTCTGCGTACAGTGTCTACTTACATTACTGAATCTACCTCCTAGGTTATGCCATTGTGCGATACATAATTCAGGAGATATGTCGTCATAAACATTTAGGTACGTGAACATGGACGATAAATAGTTTAGACAAGAAGAGAATAGAAGCTTTCGAAATGTGGTGCTATAGAAGAATGCTGAAGATTAGATGGGTAGATCACATAACTAATGAGGAGGTATTGAATAGAATTGGGGAGGAGTTTGTGGCACAACTTGACCAGAAGAAGGGACCGGTTGGTAGGACACGTTCTGAGGCATCAACGGATCACCAATTTAGTATTGGAGGGCAGTGTGCAGGGTAAAAATCGTAGAGGGAGGCCAAGAGATGAATACACTAAGCAGATTCAGAAGGATGTAGGCTGCAGTAGGTACTGGGAGATGAAGAAGCTTGCACAGGATAGGATATCATGGAGAGCTGCATCAAACCAGTCTCAGGACTGAAGACCACAACAACAACAACAACGTGATAAAGTAGCTTTTGCTTAAAACGGAGAGGAAATTAGCCTGTTAATATTAATCCATTGTTTGATGATGAGAGCACTTAGCGACTTCCAGCAAACTTCAAACAAAATTTCAGAGCCTTCGTACACTTTTTTTCCGCTTGCACGGAGACTAATATTTAACACACTCTCCATTTACATCTTCATTATACTCCCCATGCCGCGTAACGGAGTGTGGTGAACGATATTTCTGGTACCATTAACTGACCTCCTTCCCTGTTCCACTCACGAATGGCACATGGTAAGAATGATTGTCGGTAAGGCTATGTATTAGTTCTAATATCTCAAATTTTCTCATCGTGATCATTTTGCCAGATGTATGTGGGAGGAAGTACTATATTGTCCGACAGTTCCCGGAAACTGTTGTCTTGAAATTTCAATAGGGAATGTATCCGTGACGAGCTACGCCTCTCTTGTAACATTTGCAACTAGGGTCTGTTGAACATCTTTGTGCCAGCCGCGGTGGCCGAGCGGTTCTAGGCGCTTCAGTCCGGAACCACACGGCTGCTACGGTCGCAGGTTCGAATTCTGCCTCAGGAATGGATGTGTGTAATGTCCTTAGGTTAGTTAGGTTTAAGTAGTTCTAAGTCTAGGGGACTGATGACCTCAGATGTTAAGTCCCATAGTGCTCAGAGCCATTTACACCGTTTGAACATCTCTGTAATGCTCTCGC
Source organism: Schistocerca americana (assembly GCF_021461395.2). Taxonomy (NCBI): domain Eukaryota; kingdom Metazoa; phylum Arthropoda; class Insecta; order Orthoptera; family Acrididae; genus Schistocerca; species Schistocerca americana. The sequence goes on along the minus strand of NC_060124.1, from coordinate 307,076,203 downwards.
GCTTACAAAATGATTCCGTGACGAAACGCGCCACTCTTCATTGGGTCTTCTCTATCTCTTCTATCAGCTCTATGTGGTAAGGAGCCCAGATTGATGAACAAAACCCAAGAATTGGCCGAACAAGCCCTTTACAGGCCACTTACTTCGTTGATGAGTCACATTTTCTCAAGATTCGTCCTAAACGTCTCAGTCTGACATCTACTTGTCCTACAATTGGCCTTATGAGGCAGTTCCACTTAACGTTGGTCTGGGTAGTTAGACTACTCCTATATATTTTACGGTACTTACTGTTCCCAGTAATTTGTCATCAGTAGTGTAGCTGTACAAAAAGGGTTCAAATAGCTCTGAGCACTATGGGACTTAACATCTGACGTCATCAGTCCCCTAGAACTTAGAACTACTTAAATCTAACTAACCTAAGAACATCACACATATCCATGCCCGAGGCAGGATTCGAACCCGCGACTGTAGAGGTCGCGCGGTTCCAGGCTGAAGCGCCTAGAACCGCTCGGCCACTCCGGCCGGCGTAGCTGTACAGTAGTGGAGTCTTTTACCTCTGTATGCGTAACGTGTTACGTTTATTTACGTTCAGGCTCAACAGCCACAGCCTGCACCACATAAATCCTCTGCGGATCATTCTGGAAATCGACACTGTCTTCCGGCGTTGCTAGTTTCTTGTAGACAACCGCATCATCCGCGAACAGTGTTAAAGAGCTTCCGATACTTTCTACTAGACCATTTACTTACATTGTAAACAATAACGTTCTCATCACACTTCCTTGGCCGACGCGCTGGGTTCTATCCGTAAGGAAGTCTTGAATACAGTCACAAATCTGCTACGACATTCAGAAAGTTCGTACTTTTTTCATTAAATGGCAGAGCGGGAGATGTAGATTGCCTTCCTGAAATCAAGAAACACAGCGTCGAACTGAACGCCGTTGTCCACAGCACCGTGGGTCCGATGGAGGAACGGAGCGAGCTGAGTTTCGCAAGATCTCTGTTTGCGGAATCCACGTTGACTTGTAATAGAGGATATTTTCGTTGTCCGAAAAAGTCTTTTGTTCTTGAGCATAAAACATGTTTGATTGTTGTACAACAGACTGACAGCAACGATACACGCCTGTAAAAACATGCATCTGTCCGTCGACCGTTTTTGAAAACAAGTTTTTCCAATCGGTAGGTAGATTTCGTTGCGCCAGAGATCTACGATAAAGAGCTGCTAGACGGATAGCAAGTTCCTTCGCATAACATTTGTAGAATCTTGTAAGTATTTCATCTGGTCCTGATGCGTTTTCACTACTAAACGACTGTAGTTGCTTTTCTGTTCCGCGATCGGCTATCTCAATATCTGCCATTTCGAAGTTTGTATGATGACTGAATGAGGCACTGTGTTACGATCTCCACTGTGAAACGATTTAGGAAAACCAATTTCACTATTTCTTGTTTTCCTCCGTTCCGATGCCCGTATGGTCATTAAGTGAAAGAACTGACGATTTCGAGGCGCTTACTGATTTTACGTAAGACATAAACGTCATACGGGTTTTACTCCGATCGGTTGATAAAATTTTACTTTGAAAGACAACGAATGGCTCTCTCATGGCTCTGCATGTTCGTTTAGTTCAGAGTTGGTTGTCAGCTTGGTTTTGACTCGTATTGAATGTGTGATGAAGCTCTCTTTGAATACGTAACAGTTTTGTAACATCGCTATTAAGCCAGGTTGGGTCTTTCCCATCCCTGAAGACCTTGCTTAGTACATTCCTGTCTAAGGAATATTGAACTATGCGTTTGAATTTTTCTACATTAATTTATTGTGAAGTAATTAGGTGTCTGAAGCTGTTTTCTACATGATTTACAAATCTTTAACATATTGCAGCGTGTCAGCAACTGTGAAATGTACAGAAAATAAACAATTTTTGCAGCCTTCAGTTGCAAGGTAATTCTTATTCGTTTACCTAGGTTTCGATTCCAGTAACGGAATCTTCTTCAGAATAAAAATTAAATTATTTTGAGAGCCAAACAAAACAAATGAAAACAATAAAGACGCATAATCATAAGATTATGTCAGTCAAAATTAACACCATTAACGCGAACGTAGACGGAGCTACGCCGGCCAGAAATAAGACCACACGTGAGCGGCTCTCAAAATAATTTAATTTTTGTTCTGAAGAAGATTCCATTACTGGAATCGAAACCTAGGTAAACGAGAAAGAATTACCTTGCAACTGAAGGCTGCAGAAATTGTTTATTTTCTCTTTTCTACATGAGACTTGTTTCTTTAGAGAATCTGTGATAGGGAGAGGGGGGTTTACTTATTACTTTCTGACTGTCCCACGTAAAGCGATTTAAATCAGATAGAGAACATTAAAGTTTGAACCTTTACTAGTAAATATGTTTCTTTGAAAATCAACATACTGCTGTTCATATCAAAACCGTCCCTTCTCTCGACGTCACCCTGTAGTCACTGAACTGAGCGTAGCTGCCTGGCGCTGCCCCGCAGCTGAATGTGTGAATCAGGGCGTGCTGAGGCTGGATGAGGCCCCATCTGTGTCCAGGATTTGTGGTCGGGCCCGCGAGAACAGAAGCGGCGCCTGCATCAGAAGCGGCGCCTCCAGCAGGCCGATATCGTCCGCCGACCGACGGCGCCTGCAGGCAGTAGCAGCCGGCGGCCTGCAGATAGCAGCACAATCGCCGGAGTTTAGGCTATCGTCGGCTGCCGACGACAAGGCTGGTCAATTGCCGGGCAGCCGTACCGAGGACAAAAGCGGCTCAGCTGCAGCCCGGCCACGTCTGCAGAGGAGGGCGTGCGGCCGCCGAGGACGCGCTGTCCATTGGAGTTCTGGAGATAATGCCGCAGCTACACGGGCGTCCTCCAGCTGCGGCCGACGGCGTCAGAGGCCGCACCGGTGGCCTGGAACTGCCGGCTGGTTATCAGCAATGGGCGCTGCGCCGCTCGTTTTGGTAACTGGCTCTAACAAGAGGCCCATACGAACTTCTCCTTGGCAGTTTCATTTATATTGACAGTGAGTGTAGGATGCGACTACGACTGCAACATATTTAAACAGGAAGACGCAACTCTCAAGCGTTTTTCAGAAAATCGAGTTTGGAAATTCTAGGCGTGCTCATGTCGTAATCTTCGTAGTGCCGCGGATGATGCTGTAGTATACAGAGAAGTTGCAGCATTAGAAAATTGCAGCGAAATGCAGGAAGATCTGCAGCGCATAGGCACTTGCTGCAGGGAGTGGCAACTGACCCTTAACATAGACAAATGTAATGTATTGCGAATACATAGAAGGATCATTTTTTGTATGATTATATGATAGCAGAACAAACACTGGTAGCAGTTACTTCTGTAAAATATCTGGGAGTATGCGAACGGAACGATTTGAAGTGGAATGATCATATAAAATTAATTGTTTGTAAGGCGGGTGCCAAGTTGAGATTAATTGGGAGAGTCCTTAGAAATGTAGCCCATCAACAAAGGAGGTGACTTACAAAACACTCGTCCGACCTATACTTGAGTATTGCTCATCAGTGTGGGATCCGTACCAGGTCGGGTTGACAAAGGAGATAGAGAAGGTCCAAAGAAGAGCGGCGCGTTTCGTCACAGGGTTATTTGGTAAGCGTGATAGCGTTACGGAGATGTTTAGCAAATTCAAGTGGCAGACTCAGCAAGAGAGGCGCTCTGCATCGCGGTGTCGCTTGCTGTCCAGGTTTCGAGAGGGTGCGTTTCTGGATGAGGTATCGAACATAGTGTTTCCCCCTACTTATACCTCCCGAGGAGATCACGAATGTAAAACCAGAGAGATTCGGAGGCTTTCCGGCAGTCGTTCTTCCCTCGAACCATACGCGAGTGGAACAGGAAAGGGAGGTAATGACAATGCCACGTGAAGTGCCGTCCGCCACACACCGTTGGGTGGCTTGCGGAGTGTGAATGTAGATGTAGATGTAGAGGTCACGGAGTGCGCAGCAGTCCGCGAAGTCCTTGTTTCATAAGCACGAGACCTCCGGATCGAATCTCGCTGATGCTTTTCTTCTTTTCTTTTTTTCATTCCCATTTAATTCCAACAACATATTTATTCTGCCCGTGCAAAAGTCTCAGTATTTAATAATTCATTTACTATTTTCCTAATCCCCAACGTTAAAAGAGGAGAAAAAGTTTTTACTCATGAAGAGATTTGGAAATGAAGAAAGGATGTATTAAAACTTTCAATCAAATCAGTGTACTCATTTTATGTATGCTCTGATAATCCAAAACATTATGACCACTGCCCACCACGACGTCGGATGCCGCCAGGTGGCGTTGCGGGCACATGTGATGTGGTAACAAAAGTATGTAAGTGGAGCAGACACGGACAGGAAATCAGCTTAAGAACCTGTGAAAATCTCTAAAACGACGAAGCTGCCACGACTCTTTAAAGCAGGACAGGTGGAGATCTGCGGCATCTTTGGCGAAAGAGCACAGTTCTGGTGCGCGTGTTGAACATGGAGCTCTGCATTCGACCACCCCTACGTGTTCACATGTTGACCCAACGACATCGTCAGTTACGACTGCAGTGGCAACGGGACCATCGGCGTTCGACCATCGATCAACGAAAACGTGTCGGCTCTTCAGGAGCATCACATTTTTGCTACACTAGATCCATGGTCGTCTCCACAAGCGCCAACACCAGGGAGAATGGCGGTGAGAAATGTTCAGTGCGCCACTGACACAGGCTAGTGGGTGCAGTATTATACTATGAGAGACGTTCTCCTGCGCTTGCATGGGACCTGTGGTAGTGGTAGTAGTCAAAGACAAGCTGAGAGCTGCAAGCTGGCCGGAGTGGCCGAGCGATTATGGCGCTACAGTCTGGAACCGTGTGATCGGTACGGTCGCAGGTTCGAATCCTGACTCGGGCATGGATATGTGTGATGTTCTTAGGTTGGGGGTTGGTGTGGGTTGTTTGGGGAAGGAGACCAGACAGCGAGGTCATCGGTCTCATCGGATTAGGGAAGGATGGGAAAGGAAGTCGGCCGTGCCTTTTCAAAGGAACCATCCCGGCATTTACCTGGATAGATTTAGAGAAATCACGGAAAACCTCAATCAGGATGGCCGGACGCGGGATTGAACCGTCGTCCTCCCTAATGCGAGTTCAGTGTCCAACCACTGCGCCACCTCCCTCGGTGTGTCCTTGGGTTAGTTAGGTTTAAGTAGTTCTAAGTTCTAGGGGACTGATGACCTCAGAAGTTAAGTCCCATAGTGCTCCGAGGCATTTGAACCATTTTTGAGAGCTGCGAACCACCTGCATCCCTTCATGATTGATGTCTTTCCCGACGACGATGTCATCTTCCAGCAGTATAATTGTCCGTGTCTCAGAGCCACAACCGTGCTACAGTTATTTGAGGAGCATCATAGCGAACTCACGTTGATGTCTCGGCGACGAAATTCACCTGATGTAAATCTTATAGAACCCAACTGGGTCGCTATTGGGCGACACTCCGTATACGCATATCAGCGGCCCGTTATTTACGCGAATTACATGAGCTGTGCTTATTAATCTAATGCGACATACCTCCACAAGCTACCAACAAACTGTTGGATTCCTGGTGCACAGAATCAGTGACGTATTTTGTTCCAAAGACGGAGAAACAAGCTATTAAGCAGGTGGTCGTAATGTTTTGATTCATCAGTGTATTACGCTATCTACATAGATTTGTGACAAGTATAATGTGCAAGCTATATGGCATTGCACGAATGAGGATGACACTGATCATAATAAGATGGCAAACAATAGTTATCGTGAAATACAGCAGATGTAATGATTGCTGAATTTTTTCTTGTTTATGGTTTTTTCAGTGCGTTCATTGCAAAACATACTTACACTTACTTTACAATCATAAACGGTTCTCCATTGTCACGCAATATCGAAACATAGCACCGAATACTGGTGCTGTTAATTCACAAAAAGTAATGGTACTGGCAGCGAGATTCGGCCCAGAGACCTGGTGGTAATTAAATTTAGTGCTTACTCACTCGGCTGCTGATTGGGTGAACACTAGATGCCATAGAAATGATACTGCATGAAGACACCTATAATTTTCGATCTCGAGATGCGTCTTGTTGTTTAAACGTGCTTAAGTCATAGTTCTGACCTGCACAACCTGTCAATACAGTCGCGTTCTAAGCACAGTTCATCGGCGCTCACAACAGGACTACAGCTTCGGCTATTCCCTCTGAATGCAGCACAAGAAGAAACTGAATAACCAAAGTAATTTTAAAACAACAGTGGATAAATATCCTATGTCAAGTTTACTATTTTCTTTTTTTATTATCGGTTTCATCTAACTGATTAGCCATCTTCAGTTCTTGAGCAATTTTTTAAAGTCTCCCTTTGCCTGACTAACACATTTATGTTACTCTTTTACGTTAATCTGCCCAAGATCTGAAGATAGCTCTTCAGTGAACTGAAATTGGTATTCAATAAAGGAAATTTTCAAACATGATGTAGGATTTTTGTCCATATATGTTTTAAATCAGCAGATCGCGTATCTCCCCACTGACAATTCCAATGGATAACGTAAACATGCCCAGTCAGACGAAAGAAAATTGTAGAAAAATGTTCAAGATATGAAGAAAGCTCATTAGCGAGCATAAACCAATAATCAATAAAGAAAATTTGCTGTCTTAACGCAGAATTTTTATCCCCACGCGTTCAAATCAAGAGACTGTGTATCTCCTATTGACAATGTCAAAGAATGACATAAATATGCCTCTTTAAGCGAAGGGAGTTTGTGAAAATCTGCTCAAGATATGAAAATCCGAATCCAGTAATCGATGAAGAAAATTTGCAACACTGTCATAGGATTTTTATCCACAGATGTTTTAGACCAAAAGGTCGCCTACTTCCCTTCTGACAATGTCATACAATACCATACAGCAATTCTAAATGCAAACATCTGGGTTAGGCTTGACCGCGCCATAACCAATATTCTACTTCCTCTTCTTCTTATTCTTCACTTCAGAAAGTAGGCTCACAGCTTGTTACGTCTTCATTGAAGCCATTCATAACTCGATCATTCCACATCTTTCTTTCCTGTTGGTTTATGCTTCATTACATCATTAACTAATCTGTCTTCCCCTATTCTGTTGATACAGTGTCTCAATGTTATGCATCCTTGCTCTTTTCCAGGTTTCCGTACCTCAATCGGTACTAATGGAACCATTAAAGGAACACTTTGTTAACCGCCTGTCCCTGAAGACCGCATTTTGTCAAGAATGGGTTCACGTATCAAGTTGAAATTAATGCCAAAACTAAAGCCTACAGTTCCTTGGCAGTGTAAAAAACCTGAAGCTTCTAATGCAATCAGAACTCAAGGCCATTTATGTCACATATTTCGACTTTCGTAAAGTCATTCGCATTAAAACCCATAGGCTACTTCCCGTTGACCTGGAATGATGCTATTTGGTGTGAAGCAAGGATTCACAGTACAACGAAAGGGAGAAGTCCGAAAATTGTTGGTCTGAAATTGTTGTTGTTGTGGTATTCAGTCTGATGACTAGTTTGATGCAGCTCTCCATGCTACTTGGCCTATGAGCCTAAAATTAACAGAAAAAGGTTTTTTGTCATGTATTATCTGACTATATGTCTGTCAGTCTGTGCGATTGCTAAGACCCCTTTTTTACAGGAATGGGTACACACATTGAGAGAGGACGAGTCACTTTCTCACTATTTTCCATATTCAAGGGTACAATTTAATTTTGATTTTTCTCCCAAGACACCATGTTAGTGTGATGACAGGACGTTATCAGCATGAGTAGGCATTGATGGAAGCACGTACATTGTCAATGTATGCGGGATCTGTACGGCGGCTCTCCTTCAAATAGCTTTTTTCTGAAGTTGAGAACAAGCAAGCACTTTTGTTATTTAACAGTTAATCCTGCAGTGGACCTTTGGGGCTTGAAAGCCACGTGCAGCTATTAGGGACACTTACTGGAGACAGAATTCTGGGCCCAAGAATTTCTCACACCGGTGTGCAGACAATGTGTTGAGTCGAGGATGCGAAAAAACTGCCTACCTCGACCTACCTGTTTAGACGCCTCTGCCAGAGAAGGATAAGGAGCGCGACAGAAATCTAGATCGCAATGCCAACGCATTATGACAGTGTCGTAAATGCTTTTTGTGAAGAGGGATGATAGCCATAAAAATTTGCGAGCTTCTATGTTCACTGTGGACCGGACCCTATCAGGGGAACTGTCAGGTGTTGTTGTCCCTCGGGCTGCAGAGATACCCCTTGATGACGATCATATTTCACGACAGCAGTGGCATTTTCCCACAAGATAATGCGCCATGTGACAAGACCAAAACCTGATGAAGTAGTTCAAGGCACACAGTGGCGAGTCCCAGTTGATGTGCTGGACCCGACCTCGCCAAATCTGAACCCATGTAACACATCTGACGTGTGACTGAATTTGGTGTGAGGGCTCATCGCCCCCTCAATGGAATTTACGGGAATTTGGTGACAGATCTTGCGGTGCCAACTCCGTTCAGAGACCTACAAAGGCCTCATTGCTTCCATGCCACGATATGTCACCGCTGTTATTGGTGCCAAAGTTGGACGTACTGACTATTAGGTACCACAGGTGGTCATAATTTTCAGGCTGATCAGTGTATATTCATTTCCAGGTAACCAAATCAGAGATACATCCATTTATTTAACGATAGAATTATCTGTTTGCCATGGAGAATACTTCATGTTGCTTCTGGGCAACGTCAGAATGTATTGGAACGTCCCCTCTCATGGACGCAGCCTTAAATCCATCGGAGCATACCTCCTATGAGATCATCAAGTCAACTCAGGTTCAAATTGTCCTACTCTTCAATGTTGATTCTGCATGAGTCACACAAAGTACGTCGTCGTTGTCGACGTTCCACAACAGCTCGTTTCAATCGATCCCACACATGATCGAGTCGGTTCTTGTCCAGAAGGCAGGCTGACCACTCCACTTTGTTGTTCCTAGTACGCTGGAGTAACGTGTGCACGAGAACAGCACAAAGCATGCCAGTTATCATCCATCAAAATGAAGTGACACCAAAATTTTGGCGATGCTGCGCCACTATTGGTTTCAGAATATTGTTTCCTCATTGCAGAGCAGAGAAACTGCCCTCAACAACCACGAGAGGTGTACGATGGCCACATGTAATGCCACCCAAGTACCTCAATCCATTACCACTTTGTTGTACGTGTAGGCCGCAGTCTTGGAGGCGTTCGATATTATCGGGTCGTCTCCAGACACGTTGTCTGCGATTATCAGGATACAAACAGATCCGAGATTCGTCCATAGGCAACATTCGACGCCAGTCCTGTGGCGCCCATTCTGCATGACTTTTTCCCATGTTTTACGGAGTCCATAGCGTCGTGAAGTACGACAGGATGCTCGCCGAGATCGTCGGGAATGGAGTCCGCATCATTCAGTCATCTACTAACAGTATGACGCGATATATGATACTCTGTGGCTTCTTCGATCGCCAAATTCAGATCAGTAATACTCAGCCCACTCTTCCTTTGGCTCTGAAATCGTACATATCGAACATGGAAGGTCTCAACACTACCTGTCAATTGGAATCGTTTCCATATCCCCACTACATCACTTTAACTCCTGTGCACACGTCGTGAAACTTCCGTGGCTGACAAGCCTTCTGCTCGTAACATAGACACGTCAAAAAAAGTTTTGCACCACTCCGGTTCCTAGAACTCCTGAAGACAGACGTTGACAGTGGGTATTGTATCAAAGACACAGTCCCTTTGACTGTTCAGAGACGTCATTAAACCCGCCCAAAGATGTAAACTACCATGCATGAGCAGCGCCTATTAGACGGATGGGGTTCCGACGGTCGATCAGTTCCAGTCATTCCACCAGGAAGGAGGTACAGGCTCGTGTTTTCTGTAGTTCAACCATGTCTAGACGGTCACCACCGCGGTTTCATCGCGTCTGCATTGTTGCTTTGTGCCAGGAAGGGTTCTCAACAAGGGAAATGCCCAGGCGTCTCGGAGTGAACCAAAGCGATGTTTTTCGGACATGGAGGAGATACAGAGAGACAGGAACTGTCGATGACGTGCCTTGCTCTGGCCGCCCAAGGGCTACTATTGCAGTGGATGACCGCTACCTATGGCTCGGAGGAACCCTGACAGCAACACTATCATGTTGAATAACGCTATTCCTGCAGCCACAGGACGTCGTGTTACGACTCAAACTATGCGCAATAGGCTGCTTGATGCGCACCTTCACTCCCGACGGCCATGGCGACGTCTATCTTTGCAACCACGACACCATGCAGCGCGGTACAGATGGGCCCAACAACATGCCGAATGCACCGCTCAAGATTGCCATAACGTTCTCTTCGTCGAAGAGTGTCGCATATGCCTTCAACCAGACAATCGTCGGAGACGTGTTTGGAGGCAACCCGGTCAGGCTGAACGCTTTAGACATACTGTCCAGCGAGTACAGCAAGGTGGAGGTTCCCTACTGTTTTGGGGTGGCATTATGTGGGGCGCACGTACGCCGCTGGTGGTCATGGAAGGCGCCGTTACGGCTGTACGATACGTGAATGCCATTCTCCGACCGATAGTGTAACAATATCGGCAGTATATTGGCGAGACATTCGTCTTCATGGACGACAATTCGTGCCCCCATCGTGCACATCTTGTGAATGACTTCCTTCAGTATAACGACATCGCTCGACTAGAGTGGTCAGCATGTTCTCCAGATATGAACCCTATGCCTGAGATAGATTGAAAAGGGCTGCTTGTGGACGACGTGACCCACCAACCACTCTGAGGGATCTACGCCGAATCGCCGTTGAGGAGTGGGACAATCTGGAGCAGCAGTGCCTTGATGAACTTGTGGATAGTATGCCACGACGAATACAGAAATTCATCAATGCAAGAGGACGTGTTACTGGGTATCAGAGGTACCCGTGTGTACAGCAATCTGGACCACTACCTCTGATGGTCTCGCTGTATGGTGGTACAACGTGCAATGTGTGGGTTTCATGAGAAATAAAAATGGCAAAAATGATGTTTATGTTGATCTCTATTCCAATTCTCTGTACAGGTTTCGGAACTCTCGGAACCGAGTTGACGCAAAACTTTTTTTGATGTTTGCATTAATGTGGACCCGATCACTAGTCGCGATTGTCCTTCGTGGCATGACGGATGTTGACTCTACTGTTCCACAGATGCTTCTAACGCGTTCCTACTGGTACTTTACCATCAACTAAAATGCTGCATTCCATTCGTTGCGGTGTTCTACCCGTAGGAAGCGCTCATGGTAGCTGTGTGCAAGATTACAAATAACATCTGTGGTGACCTTCGCATCGATACAGAAACGTCACAAAAGCAATACACCTGCACGACATATCAAGATGATGTAAAACTTTTGTTGTTCGTTTGTATTATATTTTCCTTCTATTTCGTTAATGAGAGTACATCCAACTTCCCCGAAAAATTTTATTTCATCCGAATGTATTCTTTTGTCATTCCTAGTTAATGTACACGATTCAGCTCCGTATGTCACAATATGGGCATAAAAGCAATAATAATACCTGAGTGTGGTTCCATGGCTGGTGCAAGTCCTTCAACTGGACGTTACTTTGGCGACTTGTGTGTCTCTAACCTATTGTGTCTTTAATACAGTGCAGCCATCCACGTGAATAGAACAAGTTTGAGTCCAAGCAAGGTGGGCAGCGCATACCATCAAAATTTGCAACGTTGTCCACATTTTTTCACTGTATTACGGATACGAAGAAAACAGGAAGTGAGAAACCAAAGGAAACGCAATTAATCTGTTACGAGCCACCGCAGACAGTTGGTTCATCTCAAGATCTCCCCGTATATGATGGGATGTCAGAGATTTAACGTTACCATCTCGATAAATATCATGCATTTAGTGACCTGTGTGTTTGTGCTACTGGTATTTTTACAGCAAAGACTATAATATGTATAACTTTTAGACACTAGTAGATTCGCCATAAACGAAACGTGCCTCGGATTTCACCTTACACCGTAGTTACCCTTTGCCCGGTTGGACGACTGGTTAGGGACACGCAAGTGGCCTAACAGAACAACTGCACATCGAAAAACCACGCGAGTCCAAAACCTGTGGTTTCCAGTCATTTCTGAATAGAGTAAAACGCGGTATGTAGTGCAGCTCAATTTCGTTTATATGAAGAAAGTTTTGAATCTGCGCAGCAGGTGACCCAACTTTCAGCTTCCTGCTTCCTGCGAATCCAGCATAGATGCGAACGAAATTCTGTGCAAGCTAGGGCAGAAGATATTATTTGTTGGGACACTTGCAAATTATATATAAAACTGGTAAATAAATCACCACTGGCGAAAAAGGGATTTAGGCCTTTCAAAGATCGCAAATACATGGGTGCGGTCTTCTTGAACGGAATTCAGAAATTTCTTGCGGATGAATACACAAGTCTTTCAAATATTTCTACAGATGGTGGAGGGACACATTTTGAACATTTCAACATTCTTCTGTAATACCACGTCTCAAATGCTTCGATTCTCTTCTGTTCCGGTTTTCTCTCAGTCCATATTTCATTTCCGTACAATGCCTCGCTCCAAGCATACCTTCTCAGAAATTCCTTCCTCATGTGTTATTTTGCTGCCTAGTCAGCATCTTTAGCGTGATCCACAATTATGGTGTTGAATTCCTGGCTGTTCACATTTATGTTACTTCTCACTTCTTTCGTCTTTCTTCGATTTACTCTTTGCCAATATCCTGTACTCATTAGCCTGTTCATTCCATTCAGTAGATCCTGCAGGTCTTCCTCACTATCAATGAAGACAGCAATGTCACTAGCAAATCTTCTCATTGGTATTCTTCTACCTTGAATTCCGCTCCTGAACCTATCTTTTATTTCCGTCATTGCTTATTCGATGTATAAATTTAAAAGATGGGTGAAAGTCCATATTCCTGTCTTACACCCTATTTAATCCGAGCACTATGATCTTTGTCTTCTACTCTTGTTATGGATAAGCTGTACATTACCCATCTCTCCCTGTAGCTTACTCCTATTTTCCTTAGAATTACGTATATTTTGCACCATTTGACACTGTCGAACGCTTTTTCCAGATCCTAAAGCGAGACTGATCTTCATGTAACACATCCTCAGTTTTCTTTTCCCTTAGAGTACCAGTCAGAATTACACCTATTAATTTTTTGCTAATTCTTCGAACAATGGGCTGTGAGTTACTCAACTATGAAGTAAGATAATAGTTACGACCAATTACGGAAAGATGACTCCCTCCTTACCAAGCTGTGATTTGATGGTTACAATTTGAGATAAGGAAAAACTTTTTGCCAATGATTTCCCTGCAGTCGTGTGAGAACAGTTGCACAGCAAAGAAGCATGCGAATACAAAAATGTGGCGTTTTATTTGTTATGCTTCAAGTAAAACGTTTTACACAAAAGTATTACAGCAACTTTGTTTCGTTTACATATAGTGCGTTCTTTCAGTAAGGCAGCAGATGGGTCAACTTTCAGCTTCCTGCTTTCCTTGAATCAAATCTAGATGTGGACACGATTCTTTGCGTGGAACAGCAAATAAGTCCATCGGAAAGAGTCCACGACAATGAATTGCTGCAACGAGTCTTAACAATGCATCACAGTACGTACTAAGCCCCTCAAGACTCACAAGAGGAGTGCATTCCTTTATTTGTGCCATCGCAGCCAGCCACCGATGCCTATTAAACCACTCACGAAAACGGCCACACACACACACACACACACACACACACATACATACATACATGCACCCACGATTTACAGAGAATATCTATATTCGTCGTAAACATATTACTTACATCAACATGTGCTCTCATGTGTTGTGTGAGATGTTACTCAAAACGCCAATTCAATACGGAACAAATAACATCCATGCCTCCAGACAACCTTCCTACCGAAATGACATGGTACTGGTGTAGCCCTGGGGGAGTCCATCCTATTGTTCCAAAGGGGCGGTCGCGTCAGTTGGGTGTCGCTTGTTAATTTGCTCACATCGGGTGTTCTTTTTGCCAAGTGTTTACTACATAGCATCGCCCCAGTCTTCACGCACCATAGATGCAGAGAAATGTTTTATCATGAGGCAAGCTTGTGTGTATGAAATGATGACATCGAATTTTCGGCAAAAGAAGCACACCAGGAAGAAAAAAATCTCAATACAACTGTGCTTGAGAGGGCGGCAGGAACTGCTTGGTATTGCAGTCACTCAGAAATGAGAATAATGATGGAAGGGAAAAAACGTAGCTCCTAGTACTTCCCAAAGCTTCATTACTTTAGAAATGTGCAGAAAAAGAAAAATTTTACTTTTAAGTGATGTTGTCAAACAAGTTGTCAGTAAAATCTGAAGATGGCCTCACTTATTCGAAACCCCAGTTAAATAAAAAACGTAATCTAGATTATGTGATTTTAAAGTAATAGAGCAAGAACTCTGTTATCTCCTGCGAAACAATGAAGCTTTTCTGATCGTGTTTACTCTTCAGTGGTGAACACGCGACGTTACTTTCCGTTCTGACGAACGTTGCGCCAAGCGTGGCTCTGGATTGGTAACCGAAGACTGTGAGCAGGGCGATCTTCGGTCGGCCCCTACGCCTCCTTGCTGACTGTCCACACCAGTGCTTCCGATGCGGCTGCCAACTGCTTAAAAAACGAGAGGAACAGCGCCGAAGCGCGCCGAAATGAAGAAAGTTTGGCTGCAGTGAGGACCGGCAGGAAGGTGGCTGTCTGCGCAGGGCAGCAATCGGGAGTCCGCCAAGTTCGTGACAGCTGCGCCCAGTCGGCAAGTCATTCAGAATGGCGGCGCGGGGACTCCCCCACGGCCGCGGCGTGACAGACTTCCGACGAGGCCTGACGGAAACTGCCGAGCGCACGAGGTGCCACGACGTGGACACTCGTTTGGAAGAGAGCCGTTTGTTTATCTTCGCATATTACACACTGTGCATACGCTCCACATCTCTCGCATGCGGGTGCCCAGAGCTAATAGTTTAAGGGCATGGTACAAGAGGAGGGGTGACGCCATTTTAGCTTTTTCTTCCACGGGAGACATCAAACTGATTAATGTATTTCATATAGCTTCAATAGTTCGGAGAGATATATTCTCGAAGCAACTACTTTAAGGCAATAATGCGTGAATACAGTTTGGAAGTTGTAACACTTATATCGATTAGTAGCAAGTTTATATTAGGTAACTGTGTATTTACGATTTTGTAGACTGTGTTCTTTGTTAGTCAAGGTCATTGATTTGTGACAGGAAATTTAAAGCTTGTGATGTTTATATGGAAAAGGAGAAATGATTGTCTAAAATATGAAATTTTATAATATGTGTATATTTATAAGGAAAAGAATGTATATTGGAAGCTGTGTCATGCTTAAGACACTTGTATTGTAAAATGTAAAAGATGTAGGGAAGTCCCTCCGCAACGGAAGTGGCATGGCGCGATGTAAAAGGTGGTTTTGGCGGTCGAACTGGGCGGCTCCTCGGTGTGAACGGTACGCAGTCAGTGGCAAGCCTTTGCACGGTACACATCGACACTGCTAAGGGAGGCAATTGGAAGCCGTTTTGCAAGGAATGTGGCCTCGGATGTGGATTTAGCCGTTGCTTGGTACTCTCGGCAATAAGGAATGGCTCTAACACGTTAAAAATCCGTCGCCATGAAGATATTTTTTAGAGCATTCAAACATCAAGAGCCTTGAGTACAGTTAGCCGCCATGTCGCTTGCCACCACAACTTCGCCACTGCTGCACTAACATCATGCATACAGATGTGTATCAGAGCATGAACCAGTTAATTTGTGTGAATGATTTTAATAATAATCCAAACGCTATAAATCTGTGCGGGCCGGAGTGGCCGAGCGGTTAAAGGCGCTACAGTCTGGAACCGCACGACCTCTACGGTCTCAGGTTCGAATCCTGCCTCGGGCATGGATGTGTGTGATGTCCTTAGGTTAGTTAGGTTTAAGTAGTTCTAAGTTCTAGGGGACTTATGGCCACAGCAGTTGAGTCCCATAGTGCTCAGAGCTATAAATCTGTGTTTGGAACCATAACTTCTATCCTGATCATGAACCTATGCAGGGTTCTCTCCTAAGTGTTTATAAAACCGAGTATTCTGTTTCAAATGAAGTAGTGATTTATTTATGTTGGTCAAATGTGCAAAGATTAGCAAAAGTTGAAGTTAAAACAACAAAAGTGAAGTTAGTCAGAAATTTGCTAGAGTACTCTCATTTTAGTGCAAAGTATCGTTTTGCAAAAATACAGTGCTAGGTTGTGTAAATTTTACTGTCTAAAATACCTGCTTCATAGGTGATGAAAAAGGCAGATAAGTTAAACCCATTTGAAACATAATGTAATCTCGAGTACTACCAAGAACGATTTTTTTTTACTCAACTGAGTTCAGTGTTGAATAATTTGCCTTGAAATGTAAAATATAAACTATCCCCAGTGAAGTTAAGAAGTGACTTTGAATTAGTTTTTGCTACTAAAATAGTCATAGAATTTGACTGTTGATACTATACCAGTTTATGGGTCCCCAATCATATTCTGCATATAATAGGAAGATAACTGGAATATTATTGCTACTGAAGATATCTGATATATTTCTATAAAAAAGGGAGTCTAAACAGTGTAATTATTATGTTATTTATCTGTATTAGTGGCTTTTTTACATGTCGGTTACAGCAGAAGTTTCTCATGTCCAATTTTCGTCTTGCACTTTTTGCAGTAACATTTCAGTGCTGATTCAAGTAATGATCTCGAATGTAGCTGTTACTAGTATGAGTTTGGCACATTTTTACTTTCTACGATTACTGGTTTGTGCTTTATTAGTAACTACTGCTACCCTCAGCTCAGATTGCCCTGTGTCCGTTTGTATCCCATGTGCTACTCAAATGGAAATATTAATGAAAGTAACTACAATAACTAATATTCAATTTTCTTTAACATGTATTTCCAAATTAATGTGCATAATTGGGCTGGCGACCATTTTTTTTATTCATATATAGATTTTACTACTTTCATTAAACCCCAAAGTTAAAGTATGTTTATTTTTTCTATTAATTGCACTATATTCCAAATTATCGTCGGATACCCTTATCCGTCAGACAAACACGCGGTCAAAATTCTAAATCCTCTCAGAGGGTAACATTAGCTTGTGTCACATCAGGTAAGTGTTATACGTGGCTTTTCCCGTGACAGGACTTAAGGTTAGGTTGTTAGGGAAGAGTGATGTATAACAAGCAAGTGTTATAAAGTTCACCCCAATTAGTATTATTTACATTCATACAAATTCAAAATGGAGCTACCTCTCTCTTGCAGCAAAATACTAAAAACATGCCTAAGTACTTAAGACCGTCTCTTTCTTAAAATCATAAATGTGGAAGATGACTAAGTGAATTTAGAATACAGATTGTGCTATTTGAATCCAAGTATAGAACAAAAAATTAGAAATAGTCACCACAGCCAGTGGACGGTTCAGAGTCTAAGCGCTGTCTTCGTCTACTGTAAGAGAGTCAGCACAGTGCTCGCTTCCCTCCGTAAGATACACTCCAGTGCTTCGCAGTACTATGTGTCACTACATGGTATCTACTGCTCCACCGATGTCATTGCATCTTCTGGTTTCACGAATCTTAATGGCAGCTTTCGTTGTTATGCACATGGATCACTGAGGGTAATATTCTGAGACTGATTCAGTAGCCTGAACTTGTAAAAGATAGGCATTCTTGCAGATACACTACATTCTTATACATCACTATTGTGAATGTAACGAAACACTCGATAAATATCCACAATAGTTCGTATAAAATTACTTGATAGATGACATCTACCACTTCACAGCTACCACTCGGATAAACGCGACACGCAAACACTGCGGGTCACTTCACAAGTGCTGAATTAATCCTGTTCATGTAACGCGGAGCAATGTTGCAATCTGCTGCCGTCAGGTATGGCAGGAACGCGAGATAGTCCGCACCTGATTTTGTATGACCAATGACTGAACTACGGCAGACAGTGAGTTTTGTAGCCCTGAATTTATACTCCTGTCCCAACATAATCACGGCCTCTTGATGTGCAATGTATCGAGAAAACGCCTGTCAGCGGTCTGCGCTTTGCTCACGGCTTTTAAAACTGACCTGAACGAGCAAACTAAACATAGAAAAAATTCAGTTTCAGCGGTAAAAGGGAACTGTAATTTCTCGCTTTTGCTAAGCGAGCTGACGCGACACCGACCGATGAGCAGACCTGGTTGGAACTCATTTACAGGTTACAGGCAATACAGGCAGATTCCAAAAGAAACAAGAATGATACACTATGTGATCAAAAGTATCCTGACCCCACCAAAAACGTACATTTTTCATATTAGGTGCATTATGCTGCCACCTACTGCCAGGTACTCGATATCAGCGACCTCAGTAGTCATTAGACATCGCGAGAGAGCAGAATGTGCGCTTCACGGAACTCGCGGACTTCGAACGTAGTCAGGTGATTGGTGTAACCAGTGTCGTACGTCTGTACGCGAGATTTCGTCACTCCTCAACATCCCTAGGTCCACTGTTTCCGATGTGATAGTGAAGTGCAAACGTAAAGGGACACGTACAGCACAACAGCATAGAGGCCGACCTCGTTTGTTAACTGACAGAGAACGCCGACAGTTGAAGACGGTCGTAATGTGTAATAGGGTGACATATATCCAGACCATCACACACGAATTCCAAACTGCATCAGGATCCACTGCAAGTACTATGACAGTTAGGCGGGAGGTGAGAAAACTTGGATTTCATGGTCGAGTGGCTGCTCAAAAGCCACACATTCGCCGGTAAATGCCAAACGACGCCTCGCTTGGTGTAAGGAGCGTATAAACATTGGACGATTGAACAGTGGAAAAACGTTGTGTTGAGTGGCAAATCACGGCACATAATGTGGCGATCCGATGGCAGGGTGTGGGCAAGGCAAATGCCCGGTGGATGTCATCTGTCAGCGTGTGTAGTGCCAACACTAACATTCGGAGGTGGTGGTGTTATGATGTGGTCGTGGTTTTCATGGAGGGGGCTTGAACCCCTTGCTGTTTTGAGTAGCACTATCACAGCACAGGTCAACATTGATTTTTTAAGCACCTCCTTGCTTCCCACTGCTGAAGAGCAATTCGGTGATGGCGATTGCATCTTTCAACACGATCGAGCACCTGTTCATAATGCACGGCCTGCGGCTGAGTGGTTACACGACAATAACATCCCTGTAATAGACTGGTCTGCACAGAGTCCTGACCTGAATCCTATAGAACACTTTTGGGATGTTTTGGAGCCAGGCCTGCACCAACCAACATCAATACCTCTCCTCAGTGCAGCACTCCGTAAAGAATGGAGTGCCATTCCTCAAGAAACTTTCCGGCACCTGATTGAACGTATGCCTGCAGAGTGGAAGCTGTTACCAAGGCCAAGTGTGGGCTATCATCATACTGAATTCCAGCATTTCCGATGGAGGGCGCCACGAACTTGTAAGTCATTTTCAGCCAGGTGTCCGGATACTTCTAATCACATAGTGTTGGAAGAAAAGTAAGAGCGAATAAAAAAGTTAGTACGATGAAGAAAATAATGCGTTATAAGATTAAAAATAATAAATTAGATTGACACCAAATACTGCAACTGAAAACAGTAATCAAAATACTTTTGGTAAATATTTGAAAAGAAAAAGATCTTATTATCTAGCACTATTCTAACCATCATTTTTCTTACAGCACAGAATGTAACGTTTCCACTGTGCTATGAAAGAGCTTTCGACTGTATCGTTATATTTATTTACGTATAGAACCAGTTGCAAAGACCATTTTCTGCCTTTAAAAGATTGGTTCTACACCATGTCTATGAAGGTTACCTACTGTACGCCGACCTCTATGATTATAACTGAATATGTGAAGCCCAAAGCCAAATCACGTCTTGTGAGAAAGAATCCAGTAGTCTCTTGCGAGTGGCCTATACGGAATGCGCGTATTTCGGTACCATCGTTTTCTGCGTGCGCACACAGCGCGCGCGCGCTTTTATATATATATATATATATATATATATATATATATATATATATATATATATATATATATATGTGTGTGTGTGTGTGTGTGTGTGTGTGTGTGTGTGTTTACCATGTGTGTTGAAATGCGTAATAAAAGGGTGGACCCAGGATTCAGTATCCAAACATGAAAAATGCCAGACAATGAATTTGACGTAACTGACAGTTTGTTACGGCAGTTTGGCAACGGTGAACAGCTCAGGACTGACATTGAGGGCTCTGATTGGAGGAAGACGTCTCCAACACGTGAAGTGTGCTATCAAGTAATTTTAATCAGCCTATAGAAATCTATGTTTGATATCACTTTTAAGGGTTTATAGGAAGTAAGGTTTTAGATGACACAAAGTCTCGTGTCCTAGCAGGGTTCACGGTGATTAGATGAAACTTCGATAGTGATGTCTTTTTCACTATTTTCTCATATTACTGTGGCAGAAAAATTCTCTCTGTTCTGCACGTGTTCTTCCCGGTTAGGCCAAAATATCTACCTCAGGGCATTAAACTGTCACCTGGTTCAGGAAACCGGTGGGTAAGGGTTTTCAGATGGAAAACATTAACATATGTAAACATGAACTGAACTAGTGCTGTATTCTTGTTTTGGGTACAACAGTTGTCTGCGAATAGGTACAGATGTCTAATAGCTCCACTCAGGGTATTCTCAAAGTAGTGATTCGGAAAGCTTATTACCTCATTTGCACTTTTCTTTCCAAGCGATTCATCATATATATAAAAGCGTGCGGTCTTATTCTTGGCTCCATAGACACAGAAGTTACACACTGAAAGTTGACGACTGTAAAATTCAGCAGTAGATGGTACCTTGCGTACCCAAGGTAGAGGCATGTTCTGCTGGTAATCAGTGCACAATGTTTCAACAGAAGCCTCGTCCCGTGCCTCTACCAATTTATCTCTCAGCTCATTGTAGGAACAGTCAGCTTTTCTAAGATGCAACTCTTTCTCAGTTGCAAGTTTCTTCTTTTCTTCCTCAGATGCAGTACTTTTCATTTGATTTGCTATTGCGTCACAGGTTCTGCAGATGTCCTATGAAGGGCTCCTAACCGCATAATTAAAGTTCCGATGGAAGTACCTGTAGTAGAAATCATACGAGACATTAGCTTTATAGCTTTTACCCACTACCTTCACAAAACGCTTTCTTCGAAAACATGTCAACCACCTAGCTCACATCTAACTCAGGAGACAAATAACATTTAATTACAGAATGTACCTTTAGCCGCCTCGGCTGCATAAAACTGTTGTCAAACTGACCATGGTTTCCATAGCTCTAAGGCGGTCTTAAAAAAAGTGGCTCTGAGCAGTATGCGACTTAACTTCTGAGGTCATCAGTCGCCTAGAACTTAGAACTAATTAAACCTAACTAACCTAATGACATCACACACATCCATGCCCGAGGCAGGATTCGAACCTGCTACCGTAGCGGTCGCTCGGCTCTAGACTGTAGCGCCTAAAACCGCACGGCCACTCCGGCCGGCAAGGCGGTCTTCATCAGAATAAAAATTACGTAGGATTACCTAGAATATATAATGACATGGCTCAAAATTACAATATAATTAATAAGGTTACTTCCATATGCTGTACAAGCAGTGTACTTACATCTAATCACACCATAGGTGAAAAACATCTGAGCAAAAAGGCTCTTGTCAAACTGAAATAATCACAAGAATAAAACTTAAACTGTAAAAATATATTTGTCAGTCGGGATAAAATGTTCAATTGAAATACAGTGGCACTGTCGAGGTCGCTTAGAGACAAACAACTCCATCAAACAGCCGCTACCATCAGACTAAACGGCTAACAGGCCAAGGCAGCCACGAGTTGGACACGAAAACAGATTCGGGCCATCTAGCAAGAAGTGATCGAATTACAGAAAAGAGCAAATGAGGCACTGTATAGACAATTTAACATTACATGTGACAACAGGAATCAGTGCACGAAAGTTACAACATACCCTAAAGGTCTTATTTTATAAATGAAATATAGTTCAAACATACATAAAAAATGTAAAACTGGAAAGGAAAACGATGTTTAAGAGTCTACATTGAGGAGAGTATCGCCATTCAGAGCCATTCAGACCATTTTTAATTAGCGGCTCCACACCTTGAAAAAGTTTTTATTACGTAATTGCAACTGTTCGTTCAGAATGAGACCGTCCTTCAGAGATGGGTGCTTAAAAATCTCTAGCTCTTCTAAGATATTAAGCCTAAAGCATTTTTTCTTCGAGTGCACCGAGCGAGGTGGCGCAGTGGTTAGCACACTGGACTCGCATTCGGAAGGACGACGGTTCAATCCCGTCTCCGGCCATCCTGATTTAGGTTTTCCGTGATTTCCCTAAACCGTTTCAGGCAAATGCCGGGATGGTTCCTTTGAAAGGGCACGGCCGATTTCCTTCCCAATCCTTCCCTAACCCGAGCTTGCGCTCCGTCTCTAATGACCTCGTTGTCGACGGGACGTTAAACACTAACCACCACCACCACCATCTTCGAGTGCAAGATCTGATGTATTTTATATCTTTAGGATTATGCCCTGTGACTAACAACTGGTTAGCGAAAGTTGAATTGTGAACATTGGTGCCTCTTTGGCGAGGTGTTCCTTAAATCTTTTCGCAATAGCTTGGCCTTGCTGGCCTATGTAACAGGCAGAACAATTGCTGCAAATAATTTTATAGACACCAGAATTATGTAGACGGGAAAGCGTAGTTTTAAAGCTAAGTATGATATTACTTTTTAAAGGATTATTAGTGGAAGAGCTACTCTACAGAGACTCGTCCATACGTCCAGGAGCTGCGTGGAATCAAAAAATAGCGGTGGTTACTTCTTTTTTTCTTATAAAAAAAGTAGTGACCTATGAGCTGTGACACTAGTCGCAAACAACAGAAATGCTCTTATGATGTTAAGAAGAATTCCACTGACACATAGTAAAATTGTTGTTTCGTGGCCTAAAGCCATATCATTAGGTGCAAACTACATGGTAAAGAGTAATATACTGTACGTACAATGTCTCAACTTAGTGGATTATTAATTATTAAGAGTAATATCTAAAATACACTCACAATTTTCGCTCCTAGTCAAGATACATTGATGTCCAAAATTTAATCGACAAACTCCTATTTCCTCGTCGTGTGCCTAATTCACGATATAATCATACAAGCTGTCAACAAATGTCGTTGCGATTGGGTTCTGCATGGAAGATGGCATTCCGAGCAAATGGCAACTACGCCAGCAATGACGTCAGGGCATTTTTAAGAGGGCTAGTGTTTACCGGGTAGTCCCACATACACAATCGCAGTGTACACAGTCACAGACGATGCAGTACTGCAGAGACAAGACGCCTACAGACTCTCTGCCGTGGAGGGCATTGGAAAGAATGGAAACAGGAAAGTCACAAACTGATGTGGCCCGATGGCTTAGTGTGAACCGTTCTGTTGTTTCTCGGATGACGCGATAGTTTATAGAGACCGAAACTGTATCCCGGAGACCAGGACAGGGCCGACCACGTTTGACATCAGAAACAGTGGACCGTTATTCGGCTGTACCGTCCTAGTATTGCACTGCATCTGAAATCTGACCTCGCAGCATCCCCTCGACATATCGAAGTAAACGGTGTACAGAAGGCTTCAGCAGAGTGCCCTTTATTGTTGGATACCTGCTGGCTGTTTACCTCTGGCGTGTCTCCACAGAAGTGGAGCTGTCAACATGCCACCTGGACGGGCGAACGGTAGACCAATGGTCTTTTCTCAGATGAGTCCCGATTTCGTCTGGAGAGTGATTCTCGACGGAATCGCATCTGAAGGGCTCGTGGAACACGATTTCGGGACCTAAACGTTGTGTAAAGAGCCCGATATCGAGGAGGATCTGTAATAGTGTGGACAGGAATTATCTTGACCACTCGAACACCTCATCATGAAATTGTACGGGTGAAGTAAGATTCAACTGCTGTCAGATACCGTGAGGAGATCTTGGCACCTCAAAAAATGGTTCAAATGGCTCTGAGCACTATGGGACTTAACTTATGAGGTCATCAGTCCCCTAGAACTTAGAATTACTTAAACCTAACTAACCTAAGGACATCACACACATCCATGCCCGAGGCAGGATTCGAACCTGCGACCGTAGCGGTCGCGCGTTTCCAGATTGTAGCGCCTAGAACCGCTCGGCCACCGCGGTCGGCTTGGCACTTCATGCGTGGTTGTTGCGATGTGTATTAGAAACAGACTTCGTACTGATGGACGATAATTCTCGACCTCTTAGGACACGGGTAGTTGATGTTTTCTGGGGAACGGAATATACTACACGCATGGCGTGGCCTGCTAGCTCTCCCAATTTGAATCCCGTAGAGCATCTCTGGGATGCACTAGGTAGACGGTCTGAAGCACGTTAGCTTCCTTCATCCAGTAGCCAAGACTTGTGAGCAGCTCTGCAAGAAGAATGGGCTTTATTGCCTCAACGTGAGATTGATGACATCATTCACAGCATGTTCCTTTGTTCTCAGGCCCGTATTCGTACCAGAAGTGGTCATACCCCGTACTGAGCACATTAATAAGTTGTCAGAATGTGTGTGCAAATCCATTGAGACGGAAAAAACAAGAACATTTTTTGTCCATCGTTATGAATATTCCAGTTGATTACGTTCTGTATTCTTTGCGTTTTTCTACTTTACTATCACCTATTTACCGTGGTTTTTTTTTTTGCAAAATAAACGCAACCTAGCAAATTTTTCCATTTGTTGCTTTAATTTTGGACACCTGTGTATAATACTGAGTGAATACTGTGTTCATTGTATTCGGGATCGAAGGGGGGACAAACACGTGATCCTGTAATGTCGTTAAAAATGCTGCTGGGTGAATCATGTAGTTAATAGACCATCGTTTTGTGATTTTCCTACATCTAAAAGAAGAAAAAATATTTTATGTTTTTGAGTATATCTTAGATACTGCCTTTATTAATTAATAATCCACAAAGCTGAGACACTATATATTACTCTTTACCATGTATGTTGCACATGATGATGAAGCTTTAGGCCGCGAAACAGGTTATGTATCAATAAAAGAATAATTTTACCTGCCGTTAGCGGAATTCCTCTTAACATCATGCTCTTCAACGGCTGCGGGTGACCAAAGTATAAAATACTTTGTGACGTAATGCTATTACATTTATTTTTACAAACATTTAAGACAAGTTTAATCCCAGATATCTAACGCACAATATTAAGACACATGTGAAACCCGCGCACACAATGCACGATACTTTTTAACCGCATCTGTCTGCATAAGGATGTAACGATATTCCAAATGTGCACAACGCTTACGGACAAATTTAAGGTCCCAGACAAGACCAAAATTTTTTATCAAATTCGCTCTTATATATCGACGGATATGTCAAACAATTCCTTACACGATCCAAGAAATACTTCAATTTAACTTCTCTTCTGAAGCAGACGCTGCTCGTGTATGCAGTAATTTGCGTCTAGGGGGAATGGCTACAGATACAGATAAATTATTTCTACCATTGGCTCCAGCATTGCGTTTAAAGAGAACAGGTTCTTGGCTCTTCAGTCCGGAACCGCGCTGCTGCTACGGTCGCAGGTCCGAATCCTGCCTCGGGCATGGATGTGCTTGATGTCCTTAGGTTAGTTAGGTGTAAGTAGTTCTAAGTCTAGTGGACTGATGACCTCAGATATAAAGTCCCTTAATGCTTAGAGCCATCTGAACCATTTAAAGAGAACAAAAAATCAAGACACTGGTCCAGCGAATGGTTTACAATGAGAGAGAAATATACACATGAAAATCTATTAAAGGAATTGTTACACTTGGAACCTGACGATTAAAATCTATTAAAGGAATTGTTACACTTGCAACCTGACGATTACATCAAGTTTCTCCGAATGGACAGCGAATCTTCTAATAACTTGTTTACAGTTACTTGCCCATTACGCTGAAAAATAAAACATAAATAGTTCATTTATCCCCTTCCACTTGGTCCCCTAATAACAGTTCCTGAAAATACCACAACGTGGGAACATATAGCCTACATCTTCCGTCATCTTCTGTTTCACTGGCATTTCTACAGTGTGCTTAGAATGTTGATTTTCTTCTTCACCTCTTCCTGCGTAATATATGGTTGGGAAAGAAGGGACCACTCTACAATTTTGATAACTGCCAGTGCTGTTTTGTTTTTATCCTTGATCGTACTTTCCAAAATTGTGGAGGTACACTACATAGTGACATAGATTGTAATAACACTCTTTCCCACGAAACAAATGCGGCGAAACATCAACAAAAACAACGACCGCCATCTCAAGTTTTTCTTCAGTCAAAATTTCTGTCAAACGTGACAACCACCCTCTGTGTTTGACAAGCAAGCCACAGTTGAATAGTCTGTACGTTGTAGAGCAGCCAGTCAGTACTCTCAGTTCATTGTCTGCCTGTGTCCTTTGCTCCTGAGCTAGTATTCATATAGGAAATTCTGCTTTTCATTCTGTGACTTTGTTTGTCAGTATCGGTTTCATCTACGTTAAAGGACACCAGAGCTTGACTAAAGATAGATAGGAACTGTGCCTGCAGTGTACGGATGCAGGGGTTATTGACCACCGTACGTTACCAACTGGAAGGTGTGTTGGCCACGGACGTCAGTCTTCAGACTGCTGCCCTGGGCTGTGGTGGCGTTGGAGCATCTAAGGCGACTGCTGTAGCACCTCTGGAGTCTAGAGTATCGTCTGCCCCTCTCGGTTCGCACGTCCCAGCCAGTCGACAGTTACCTGAGGGTGATTGTCAAATAGTGGTGGGATCGCGAATCACTGAGAGATAGGCGAAAGTGAGTACCAGCCGTGGAGCTGTCCCCTCACGTCTTAGTAACAGGTTTGAGGTATTGCATGGTGCTGAAAGTACATATGAGCTATCACGGAACGACTCGACTGTTGCGACTGTGGCCGATCCTATCGAGAGGTCCAGAGAAGTGCAGAGGATGGCTCCAGTGTTAGGCGGGAGCCGGTGATGGGGCCTCTCAAGAAAATATCGGGCAGCTCGGGAAAGAAGGCAAGTATCCATTCTGTTTATCTCTCGTCCGAGATGTGAACAAGGCTCTGCTAACAGCGACTGAGCGCATTGTGTGCACCTTCCTCCAAATCGTGGCTCATATAGGCACGAATGACCCCGCCGCCTGCGTTTGGAGGCCATTCTAGATATCTACAGGCAGGTGGCTGATTTTGTGAAGACAGCTGGCCTCGCCCACGGGGTAAAAGCAGAGCCATCGTTCTGCAGCATCGTTCCCAGAACGAATCGCTGTCTTTTGATTTGGAGCATAGTGGCAGTCCTAAACGAGACACTCAGATGATTCTGTGACGGTACGGCATGCAAATTTCTCCACTTGTGTTACCGGGTGGAGAACTGTGGGGTTCTCCTTAATAGGTCAGGCACGCACTACGCGCAGTAAGTGGCTACTAGGGTAAAGGAATAAGTGTGGCGTGCGCATGCTGATTTTCTACAGACCTGATAAGATGCCCTGTGAGTCCAGACAGAGTAAAGTTCGTCATATCAGATCTGAGAAGGAAAAAAATGTCTATGGAAAGGTCCAGACATTAACCTCGCTTATAAACTGTAACAAAGACCACATACTACCTAGGTCAGGAAGACAGCTGAAACCAGAGCTTAACAGAATAAAGTTCTAGATTCCGGTTGGAATGTTTATTGCAAAGACATGTATAATGCTGGTGACGTAGGGGTGTTTACAGGAATAGGAAACGCGATAATATCTAGTGAGATTAGTACAGACCCAGAATTCGAAATAATATGGATGAAGACAAGTGTTAAGGGGAATCAAATACGATCGTTAGATGCTTTTATAGACCGCTACATCAGCAACTGTTGAGGGGTAGACTGGAGAACATTTCAGGTAGATTTCTTGGTAACGTTATATTCTTACGTGTAAGTTTTCAACTTACCAGCTACATACAGGCTGGGAGATTCAAGTGATTACGAAGGTTAGTAGGGAGAGACAATCATGTGATACAGTTCTAAGTGTCTTATCCGAAAATTACCTTAAGCAGTTGATCAGAGAACGTAATCGTGAAGATAGCGTCTTAGACCTGCTGGTGGCTAACAAACCCAAACTTTTTGACTAAGCGTATAACAGGGAATCCATAACAGTATCACAGAATACGCTTGAATATAGGAATACAAAGCAATGCAGGAAGATCTCTCTGTTTAGCAAGAGCGACAAGAGACAGATTTCAGATAAGCTGACAGATTATTACGAAAACTTGATCTCCAGCACTGACAATGTGAAGCACCAATGAGCAAAGTTCCATGGACAACACGCTTTAGAGAAGTATGTCCCCAGCATATTGTGAGAGATGGAAAAGACCCACCGTGGTTCGGCAACCTTGTCAGGAAGCTGCTTCGAAAGCAAAGAGAGCTTCGCTGAAAATTTAACCGTAGCGAAAGCCTCACAGGTAAACAAAAACCAAACGAACTCTAAATTAACGTAAAGAGGGCAATACGTGATACGTTCAACAAATGCGAAATTAAAACCCTAGTCACTAACTTGACAGAAAATCGTACTGTGGCCATAATCGCACTGAAACGCAGAACGACACAGGAAAGGTCGACACATACCGAACGTCTTTTTCCAAAAATGTTTCATACATGAAGATCATATTGTAGTTCCTCCTTTAAATCGTCGCACGAAAGACAGAATGACAGATACCGAAATAAGAAACCAAGGGATAGAATATGAATTGAAATCGATCAACAGAGGAAATACCACTGGACCTGACGGGTTACCAGTTCGATTCTACACAGAGTATCTGAAAGAATGTGTCCCTCTTCAGCAGCGAACCGTAGGTCTCTTCAGGAGCGAAGCGTTCTTAATGATTGGAAGAAAGGACACGTAATTCCCATTCTCAAGAAGGGACGCCGAACAGACGCATAGAACTACTGCCCTATGCCTCTGACGACTGCCTATTGCAGAATTTTGGAACATATTTTATGCTAGCCTGACATTTCTAGACGTCGAAAATGTCCACTGTAAGAATCAACATGGGTTGCCAAAACAATGATTGTGTGAAATGCAGCTCTGTTCATCCACGAGACACAGAAAGCAGCAGATACAGGCGTCCAGGTAGATGCCGCGTTCCTTGACTTTCAGAAGGCATTCTACACAGCTCCACAGTGCCGTCTAATGAACAAAACACGAGCGTGTCGAGTATCAGACCAGCTTTGTGACGGGGTTGAAGAGTTTCCAGCGAACAGAACTCAGCATTTCATTCTGAACGGATAGGACTATTCAGACATAAAAGGAACTCCGGGCGTGTCCCAGGGTAGTTTTATAGGACTATTACCTTTCACAACATACGCAAATCACGTAGGAAGTTTCATGAGGCTTTTCGCGGATGTTGCTGTATACATCGAAGTCGCGACAGTAGAGAATTGTAGCGAAATGCAGGAAGACCAGCAGAGAATCTACAGTTGGTGCACGGAATGGCAGTTGACACTCAATGTAAACAAATGCAATACACTGCGAATATACAGAAAAATCATTAAATGTATGATTACAAAATTGCAGAACAGTCACTGGAAGCAGTTACTTTCATAAAACATCCAGGAGTATGCGCACGGAGTGATTTGAAGGGGAACATCCACATAAAATTGATCGTGAGTAAGATAGATGCCAGAGTACGATTCATTGGAAGAATCCTCAGTATATGTCGACCAACAAAGGAAGTAGCTTACAAAACACTCGATAGAGCAATACTTCAACTTTACTCGTACGTACCAAATAGGACTGTCAGAGGAACTAGACAAAATCTAAAGAGGAGCAGCGCGGTTCGTTATATGTTGATTTAGTAGTCGCGAAAGCTCCAAGGAGATGCTCAGCGAACTCAATTGGCAGACGCTGCAAGAGAGGGGTCGTGCATTATATTATCGTTTACCATTAAAAGCTCCGAGAACGTACTTCCCTAGAAGAGTAACTAATCTATCGTTTCAAACTACGTATATCTAGCGAAAAGACCACTAAGGTATGATTAGAGAGATCTGGACCCACTCGGAGGCTTATCGGCGATCGTTATTCCAGCGAAACATACGCAACTGAAACATGAAAAGGTGAAAGTGACACTCGTACACAAAGTACCCTTCGCCACACACTATGAGGTTGTATACGGGCGTCCACGGTCACATATATGACAAACATGATAAAGTGGGAAAAACTGTATGGCCGTGTACAATGGTCTTTAAGACTCACCTCAGTTACGTGGGTTTTGGAGTCAATATACGTTGTCGACAAACCTTCTGCTCTGCTATCTGAATGCTCATGATGTAGATATTCCTACTCTACAGTGGGACCAGGTCATTTCTTCAATCTACTCAAATAGACATAATCATGCACCTGCTGCTGATTTCACTGATAAAATCAAGAATATAATTACAGGGTTTTAACCCTACTGTCACGGATTTCGATAGAGGAATTGCATATATCAACCCTCGCAATACCAAGGGAAGGGTGGGTTACTTTATGCCCACCCTCATGCAAATATTGCAATATAATCAGTAACTTAATATTTTAAAATTTTGAAAAAAGTATTGTTTTCGATTAATTGTTCCACCAGATTCCATAAATTTTATAATTTTTCAGTTAAACCTAACCCCAAAATTTAATTCCGAGTAGTAGACGCTGCTTTTAGCAATGAATGGCCTATATACTTCCAAGTTCAGGACTTTTCTTACATATCAATGTTTCCTTAAAAGTTATAGCCTATTGTCAGTAAAGTTCAACAACAATCAATGAAACTTGTGTTTTTTAAAAATTTTTGTGTTTGTCACAAAGTACCTCCCTCTTGGTGGTAAACGTTATTAAAAACGCATTGATTTTGCGAATAGTGTATTAAAAGATAATTTTAAGTTGTGGTACCTACTTACACGTCAGTATCTCCAGAAAAGTATGTTCTTAATATAGTTCAATAACATTTAAAGAATTTTGTTTTCTTTACGTTTCTTATGGTAAGCCCAACGTACTTTCTTCCCTCCACTCCACCCGGCCCTCCTAGGTTACGCGCCTTATGGAAAATGCGTTGGTACTGCTAGTGTTAACACAGTGACGCATGCGCCGGCTCGCAGCAAATGGTTGAAATGGCTCTAAGCACTATTGGACTTAACATCTGAGGTCATCAGTCCCCTAGACTTAGTATTTCT
Source organism: Schistocerca americana (assembly GCF_021461395.2). NCBI lineage: Eukaryota > Metazoa > Arthropoda > Insecta > Orthoptera > Acrididae > Schistocerca > Schistocerca americana. Next base: position 307,044,907 of record NC_060124.1, on the reverse strand, counting down.
TAAACCTAACTTAACCTAAGGACATCACACACATCCATGCCCGAGGCAGGATTCGAACTGGCGACCGTAGCAGCAGCGCAGTTCTGGACTGAAGCCCCTAGAACCTCTCATCCACAGCGGCCGACGGCTGGCAGCAAATGCAAGACAATTCAACAGAGAGAGCTAAATTCGACAATGGATGGTTATGCAGCCAAAATCCTTTCAAATGCTCCAATCGCCAATTTTAACGGGCAGCAGTGATGTCTACTAGTAAAATGCATCTGAAGATGGCTGCTTCGTTGTCAGTCAAAGTATCGAGGCGAGACGTCAACGTAATCCGACACGATCACGAGATCTTTCCGAACAAACCTAGACATTATGCCGTGAAAACTTCAGAATACGAAATTAGTGAAAGTCGTTATTTGGTAGCCAAGTAGGAAATTTCACGATAAGAATATGCTCCACACATGTTCACTAGGAAGCATACCAGTGTTCAAATTTCCATTTCGACTGTCATGTAGCATGTCCTCATGTCCTGTAACTCAGATATTGCACCTATTACAACAACGCATTTAAGTGTCCGATGTGATGATTTGTTAAACAGATAGTAGCGGATCTTAAGTCATCATTCAACTTCTAACATCCAAAATTTTATATAAATGGATTATTTAATTCATCATTGTTTTATTTCATCTCCGGAGTTTGTATATAGAAATGAACACGGCTGACTGCTTCTAATATATTGTTACAGAATAACATAAAAGTTGCATCACTCGGTCTCGATTTTGTTACCCACAGCAATAGCAGCGCCCCATGCGTCGAGCAAGCAACACTTCTGAACCATCGGATGAGCAAGAAACTAACGTTTATATTGATTGGTAACATAATTTTTGCGATAGGGAGTGTGTGTTGTGCCATAAAAATCTACAACAACTAAAAAATAACACCACATTTGCCACTATTTAATTTCCTCCGAGCTCTGGGAAGTACGAAACGGTACGTTACAGGACAGTTTATTTGTGATTGTCTTGTAACGTAGAGAAATTTGTTGTATAATGTCGCTCTCCTTTAACAGAAAAAAATTGCTATTAAATATAGGAAGACCCGACTATTTGCAAAAAGACGTCGTATGTGTACCCACCAAAGAACAGTTCTGTTCGCCATAATTTCCTTTAGGAAAAAGCGCACAGACGTGATAATAAAGCGTCAAAAGCATTGAAGAAACCAATTCCACAATTATTGCTAAATCTGAGCCACAAACGGCAAGAATCTTCAAGAAACTCGCTTCTGAAACAAAAGTAATTACGTTTATAAAATTATTCGTGTGTTAGTAATTCGACTGACGTGTAATAATAAGTCTGTCATTAGACTCCATAAAACATTTTTAAGTGAAAACCAAAGTTCGTTTGATAACAACAACAGACAACAACAGATATTTAAGCCTCTCATGCATGACATATGATTTATATTCTCATGCTTTGAACGGAATAAGCTGCTAATATACACATATTCCGTAGTATTTTTTCTGGAATAAGTTGTAGTGTGTGTCAGTCAATCAATTCGGCTTTTTTAATGTATTTCAAGATAATTCATATCTCTTAGTAATTTATTAACGCATGGAGCGCAAAAAGATAACAACTATTTCTTTAATTAAGCAGAAAATAACTGAAAACATTATCCCTATGGCGCGTGTGACTATCTGCTTATTCGCCGCTTGGAGCGCTAATGTGGGTACAGCCGTCAGACGGTAGCAACTTTCACACCAGTGTCGTGACTCTATTAGCACATTGGTATTAGACCATAGTGTAACATAACAGTCATGATACTGGAACTCGTTTTTGTTACCCACAGCGATAGCAGCGCCCCAAGCGGCCAGAAAGCAACATTTCTGATTACGATATCGGAAGAGTACGAATACTAAGTTTATACCGATTTGTAACATAGTTTTTACAATAGAGAGTCTATGTAGAGCCAAAAAAAATGGATAGTAACCACAAAATGTCACCACATTTGTCATTCTTCAGTTTCTTAAGAACCCTGGAATGTACGAAACGGTACACTATAGGACAGTTTATTTACAGTGCTCTTGTGACATACAGTTATTTACGGAATTATGTCGTTTTCCTTTAATAACAAAAAGTTGCTAGTAAACACTGGAAAACCTGACATTTTTGAGAAATATGTGGCACATCTACCCAACGAAAAAGAGATTTTTTCGCTCACTTTCACGCACATCAGTGAATTCGGAATGCATTTGATCTATATGGAATGTAATACCTACATTATTTAATGTATGAAATAAGTCACCTACCACAGCTGTAACTTAAGGGAAAACGACACAGACCTGATAATAAATCGTCGAAAGCAGTAAAACTGTTTCCCAACATAGAAGAAACCGATTCAACAAGTGTTGCTGAATTTGCGTCACAAATGGCAAGAATCTTCAACACATCCGCTTTTGCACAAAAAGTACCTATATTTACAAAAATAGTCGCGTATTAGAAGGCCAAGTGAACTGTGAGAATGGGCGAATCACTGGACCACATAAAAAATGTTTTATACGCCAAGGAAAATGCTTATGATAGTAACAACAGGCAACAACAGACAATACGCTTCGCATGCATGAAATGTTAATATTCTCTTGCTTTCAGTGGAGTAACCTGCAAATAGACACGTATTCGAAAGTATTTGTTCATGAATAAGTTGTAGCTTATGTCAATGAATCAGTGTTATTCAAATGGCTCTGAGCACTATGGGACTTAACATCTGAGGTCATCAGTCCCCTAGAACTTAAAACTACTTAAACCTAACTAACCTAAGGACATCACACACATCCATGCCTGAGGCAGGATTCGAACCTGCGACCGTAGCGGTCGCGCGGTTCCAGACTGCAGCGCCTAGAACCGCTCGGCCACACTGGCCGGCTCAGTGTTATTCGACTGGTTTTATATGTACTTAACGATAATTCATGAGTCTAGGTAATTTAATAACGCATGAAACGCACAGTTATAACAACTCTTTTGTTAATTACGTAAAAAATAATTAAAAACGAACATTGCCTTTACGACGCATGTGACTTTCTGCTTTCTCAGCGCTTGGAGCGCTAGTGTCGCTCGAGTTGCCAAACGGTAGCTAGTTCCACACCAGAGAGTCTTGTGACTGTATTTATTACATTGTGACTCGACTTTGATGTTGTCACTATTCTCTTTGAAGATATATCTTTATTCCTTGGTCGCAGATATTATTCAGCGATTTTTGACACTTTGTGACTTTTAAGGTGTCTACGAGCTGTTTTTAGCTTCGCTTGTTTACTAATAGTCATGCTGCACGTAATATGTCTCTTTTTAAGAGAAAACTAGGCCGCGCAATCATCTGGACTTTTGTTCGATTAGTGCCTAACTAAAAGTAAGTAGAAGATATTTGTAAGTACGCTTCTGAGTAACTTGTTCAATTACAATGATTTTGTCGTTTTTGCTGTAATTTTATAATCAAATATTACGAGAATTAAATTTTACGAAAGAATACGATTATCGTGTACGCAAAACAGAATAAGCAGTTTTAGTGCTACAAATGTTTTCCATATCATGTTATACACCGATAATGCATTAATAAAATACTGTAATCTGTGTCCAGCCCTTTTTGGAATATTTGTTTATTTCAGTTAACCAGTTTTCGAGCCTTTTCGGCTCTTCATCAGATAGGACATGCGGAAGTTACATCACCGTTGGAAGATGAAAATGGAACTACTGAATGTCCCATCTGATGAGAAGTCTAGAAAGTCTGGTACACTTGTTTACGTGAATAAACAAATATTTAAAAAACGACTAGTAACAGTATGCTGTGTTTGTGTTCACTAGAGATTCACCCACAATGGATCAATGTAATAATAAACTCCCTTCTCTAATTTCACTACTTTATCAGAAAGTACTCCAGTTAATTCAAATTAATTGCATAAAGGGAATGTAATATCAGTTACAACCGCACTTTTGAATACCTGGAATTAACAAAGTCATTCTGCTCGAATATTTCTCTGTACAAAACTGTAGTGATTTTATTAGCTTAGACCAGAAAGTACCAACAATTTTTTAAAAGATCCTTTCGTTTCCTTGTGCTTTCGTTATGGTGATTTCATCTAAACCATTGTATGTTATAAATATGTCGTAACATTTGAAAAATACAGAATATGCACACTACAAAATGGTTCAAATGGCTCTGAGCACTATGGGACTCAACTGCTGAGGTCACTAGTCCCCTAGAACTTAGAACTAGTTAAACCTAACTAACCTAAGGACATCACACACATCCATGCCTGAGGCAGGATTCGAACCTGCACACTACAAAGGCAATGTTTGATAGCGGTACAAGAAAGTCACACTTAGCAACAGATAATAAATTTCTTTCATGGGACGTTCCATTTTCAACCCTAACCGATAGCTTTGATATGCTGTAGCATTTGTGAACCTGGAAACAATTAGTAAGCAGTTCGTTAACTAATCTGTCGCCGTTTATAAAACTTCCTGTTGCGGTTAACTACACTGAGACTGTGTGTAAGCTAGTAAATTCCGTGGCGGGTGCGTCTGTACGTTTTGTGGAGGCACGTTTGTATACGATCATTGTATCCATAAAAGATGCCTCAACGATTACTCGACAAGTTTTCAGTCTCAGGAAGATTCTTTATCTCTACAGAATTTGCCCGCTTTTCGTTGAAGGAAAAGGAAGAGTTATGGATAAAGAGGACATTGCGATTCCAGTCGTTAGCTATCTCCGGTCACGTAGTGAACATACGACAGGTGACATGAACTACTTGGCCGTTAGAACGTCATCTCATTTGCTGCTAAGGACTATTAATGTGAATGAGAGAACCATTTCCTGGAAATAATGCAAACTGAGTATTGCAAAAACAAGTTTTACTGCTGTAATGTACTGTACTGCATAAAGTATGAATGAAAAAGTTATGTATCGTAGATAAATCATAGGCTGTATCGGAAAACACAATTTACCTGTATAGCGCAAGCAGAGACGGCGATACATGGTACTGAATTTACGCATGTATCAGGACTAAATCGAAACGATTATCGTACAAGAAGAGCTTCACGTATTTGTCAGAGTAAACGAATCCAACACTGTAAAAAAGCCCTACAGCTATAGAGGACACAACATTAAGCAGTACGAATTAAATGAAGGTTAATTTATTATAATGAAAGAAGTTTCATGAATCGAGTAACAGAAGATACGCTATTTTGTTGGGTTGGGCAAACGATACTAGCGTTCAAACTGGCTCAACATTTCCCGATACGCCGCCACGTATGATAGAGTATCGAGTTCGTTCGAACTATCACGTGACATGTGACTCGCGCTGCGCGAGTACAACGGATATTCAAGAAACAACTTACCTGACACGATAATAAGCAACAGCTCTACTTAAAATCTGACAATTTTACTAAACCCTGAAGAAAGTAGCATTAATTCCTACCGCTGCACGAACTCAGATTGTGTTTGAACAACTTTAAGTTAAGTATTCTCATTTAGTACTGTATTAGAGTTGTGGATATATGAATATTTATGCTGATCGTTAAGTAAAGCTAACAGACAAAGACGAAAATATCGTACAAGAAATGTTACTTAATTGAACCTGTATGATATTGTGTTTGTTATGAGAGGCGGTAACGATTCATAGGTTGCAAATGAGCAATTCAGTCCTTGTTCACTTATCAGAATAAGAGGTATAAACGTTACCATGTTTTAACCAGTTCGGAAACAAGCCGTGAACATTAAGATGAAACTATAAAGAACATTGAACATTGATCAAAAATTAAATGCCGAACTGCCGGCCGGAGTGGCCGTGCGGTTCCAGGCACTACAGTCTGGAGCCGCGTGACCGCTACGGTCGCAGGTTCGAATCCTGCCTCGGGCATGGATGTGTGTGATGTTCTTAGGTTAGTTAGGTTTAAGTAGTTCTAAGTTCTAGGTGACTGATGACCACAGTAGTTAAGTTCCATAGTGCTCAGAGCCATTTGAACCATTTTAAATGCCGAACTAATAAAATATATTGCATTAAAGTGATTGCTTTTTTTTTATCTAGAGAGTGAATTACAACGACAGGATCCATCTTGGACACATTACCGTCAGATGTCATTAGAGGACACATTACCGTCAGATGTCATTAGATCACTGAACGAGTGAAAGTCCGAGAACAGACAGAATCGTGATTGCAGCCTTTTATTTATTTTTGTCGCTTCGCAAGACCTGAATCCAGACAGTATTTCAGTGCGTGTTTCACAGTTATTTTTATTATTAAAATCCATACTACATTGAAAGCTAAGACAGTCCCCTGCGATTGTAGGCCTACCACCAAAAGTCACCAGATTGTAGGCCGATCAGAAAGATCGAAGAGTGTACAGTATTTCCCAACCTGTGACCTGAACTGTTCGAACAGTTCGAGTCGTGTTCAGACATAGTCCTAGGTTATTTTGTTTCTTATTAGAAATTAAAAACATAACTTCTCTCTAAACCCCAATCCTCGAAACCAATGAAAACACGACAGCAAACAGCGTTATAAAGCTTAGGCTGTAGATGATATGGACCTCGAAAGACGTCATTAACTTGGAAACAATACCTCAGTCAACTGGCTACATGGCCTTTATAGATAAGAGATTGGACGTAAATCTTGTAATCTGAACGTATTATTTCTAAATCATTTACATTTAGACTTTATTAATTCTATTCAGTATGTTAGTTCAGTTGGCTCAAAGTAATTATAATAAAAAATGGTGTCAGTTTACAAATAAACAATTATCAGCTCAAGCATTAGTTTAACCTTAAAAAGTATGACTGTGTATATAACATCATGAGATATTCATTTTTAAAATTAAGAACAATTTTTATTTTGTTTGTACACAAGGTCCGTTTTTCTCTTTCGTATGAAGACCGTAAAATTTTTAAGTATATTTCAATACTTACACTTAGTTATTGTGGTCTGCAGTTCGAAGACTTGATTTGATGCAATCCCAATCTAGTCTATCCGGTGCTAGACTCTTTAACTCTGCATAACTACCGCAACCTAAATCCGTTTGAACCCATTTACTGTATTAAGGAATTAACCTCCGGTTCTTTAAACCGACACCTAGTCTATCCGGTGCTAGACTTTTTAACTCTGCATAACTACCACAACCTAAATCCGTTTGAGCCCGTTTACTGTATTAAGGAATTAGCCTCCGGTTCTTTAAACTGACACCTAGTCTACTTGGTGCTCGACTCTTTAACTCTGCTTAACTACCGCAAGCTAAATCCGTTTGCGCCCGTTTACTGTATTAAGGAATTAGCCTCCCGTTGTTTAAACCGGCACCTTCCCATGTTCCACTTGTGTCACAAATTTCATTTTTCCTCATTTAGGTTCAGTACTTTGACATTTGGTATTCGGCCGATCCATCTAATCTTCAACGTTCTTCCATAGTACCAAATTTCGAAAGACTCTGTTCTCTTTTTGCCGTAACTACTTGTCGGCCATGTTTTACCTTCGTAAGTGGCTACATGACAGATATCTTCAGAAAAGATTTCCTAACGTCTAGATTTCTATTCATTGTTAACAAAGTCCTCTTCTTAAGGAATACTTTTCTTGCTGTGCCTATTTGTTTTTTCGTAATGTCTCTACTTCACCCATCATCAGTTGCTAAAAACATCTACTACCCTTAGCGTCTCGTTTCCTAACCTAATTCTAACAGCATCACCCAATTTAATCCAACTAATTCCATTACAATTGTTTATTTTTGTCGATGTTCACCTTAGAAACTCTTTTCAACACACTGTGCTTTCCACTGAGCTGCTCTTCCACTTCCTTTGCGGTCTCTAACAGAATTAAAATGTCATCAGGAAACCTCAAAGTGTTAATTTCTTCTATTTAAACTTTAATTCTCGTCCAAATACTTCCTGTTTTTCCTTCAAACCTTGCAGTAGTTCAGATGAGTGTAAGATCTCTTCCACGTCTAATACATTCTTAACTGGTTCTCAAATCAGGTAGCGATGATTAAATAATGCTCTGTGGAAAATTCTACCAGGCGACTTCCTCATTAACTCCTTTCGCCCAGCCCATATTAATCCACTATTTTACTTTCGTTTCCTTTTACTACAATGGAAGTCCAGTCACCCATCATAATGAATTTTTCCTCTCATTTGACTACCTGAATAACTGCATTTACATCACCGTACATTCTTTGAATTCCTTCATCATCGGCGGAGATTGTGGGCTTATAAAATGATACTAATGCGGTGGGTGTTGGCCTTGTGTCTGTCTTGGCTACGACACTGTACTTACTATGCTGTTCATAGCAGATTAATCACATTCCTATTTTTTTATTCTTAATCAGACTTTCTCCTGCATTACCCTTCTTTGGTGTTGTTTTGGTAAACCTGTACTCATCAGACCAGTAGTACTCTTCATCTTGCCACCGAACTTCATTAATTCCCATTATATCTAACTTAAACCTAACCATTCCCCTTTCTAAATTAAGTTTACCTAGCCGATTACGGGATCTAATGTTCCACGCTCCGACCAGTAGAATAGCAGACTGGATTTTCCTTTAGACATCCCCCTGCGTCACCCCGCCCAAACTTTCTTTCAGCTCGTTAACGCCTGCTTTAAGTAAGTGATCATCATTCACAGGTGGTGTGTGTGTGTGTGTGTGTCTGTGTGTGTGTGTGTGTGTGTGTGTGTGTGTGTGAATGTGTGCTTGACTAGTTCCCCAATAATACGTCAGAAAAGCTGACTTACTACACTTGCTAAATAGCTTACGACACGCTCAGTAAAAAATTAACGAAGCTCCAGTTATTCACTTCAGCAACTGTAACGCTACAGTACATACACCCCATGCCACGTGAACTTGATCAAACAGTCGAACTAAGCAGATGAAGATGCGCAGTTTGCCTCAGAAGTTAGAAACGTTAAGCAATATGAAGGGCTCGGATAAACTTGGACTCTGACATGACAATTTCAGGTAAACCGGAAGTTATCTGAGTAACTGAAATTCAAACAGAGTAGGAGACGCCAGTATGTATGATGTACGTGAAATGTCAATACAGCTAAGAAGCCAGTATGAATTCTTTGAAAACAGTTAAGTACTTAACAATAAAACGGATGAGTCTTTTATAAATGCTACAGAAACACTTAAGGAGTCATCGATTTGTTAAGTTTGCTTAATACGATGAGAGAAAAAGTGGTTACTGATATCCATCAGCCAGACAAAGCGTATGGAAAACAGAACTATGAAAGATGTAGCTGAGTGGTGAGCGCGACAGACTGTCAATCTTAGGGCACAGGTTCGATTCCCGGTTGGAGATTTTCTCCGCTCAGGGACTGAGTGTTGTGTTGTCCTTGTTATCCCCATCGACGCGCAAGTCGCCAAAGTGGCGTCAAATCGAAAGACTTGCACTCGACTAACGGTGTACCCGATGGAAGGCCCTATTCACACGACATTTTATTTTTTGGGGATAGTGTATCGCTATCTACGATATATCGCCAGAGTAAAGTAGATACATAAATGTCGACAGTACGTAGGAAATATCAATATTTCCTATGCCGTTGAAATTTCTACAAGAAACTGAAGATGATTCAAGTGATCGAAAATGATTCGAATTAAAAGTTTTTATTTTTGGAGAAGCTCATCGTCGTGATCGTGACATTCTTTAAATTTTGGTTCCTGCAACATAACTCGTTTCCGAAATGCTGAACCTTTCCATCATCCCATCTGCTCATAACGACCTCAAAATAGCGAACATAAACCACTGACCAAAATGCAATATGTGCAAAATACAAATATTCTTATGAGTTCACACCCGTTGACTGACGCGACTCAGAAACATACTGTCACTTCACATTCTAACGCACACCCCCGGGTGCACAACAGAACAATTTAACACATCAGTCTGCTTTCAAAAAAGTCAATACAGAAGTAAAATAGATATTATCGGTGTTCTTATCAATCGCCGTCAGCTCACGTACATCAGACGTTACATCAACATATCACGGATCAACGGCGGCGTAAGATTCTTGTAGGCTCAAACCATCCACTATTTAAGAATATGAGGTGATGAGATAGATGTACCATGATGAGCGTTTTATGGCAACAAAACAGGCTTAGAGGAAGGTGCGTAAAATGGCCAGGGCAGAATTGCGTCCATTGCATATGTTTTTCCCTGAACAATGCTGCTTCCTGTCGAGAAATGGTAAAACTATTTCTAATATACACCATAATTGCTGTCAGAGAGTTTAACTGAAAGAGCTCGTTCAGTTATTTTTCTGTAAGAACTTCTCTGATTTTTAATTGTCGTATGTAAGGCAAGTCATTTATATTGTCCTTGTCACGTCACTCATACGTTGAACAACACCTTTTTTTAAATATCAGTGTTTAAACATCTTTAGGTTCATAGATGAAGTTCCTTGTTGTTTCTTTCTCTTTGATAGTTTCCACATGACGTCCGATGGGGAAAAATGGTCACACTACTCGTGGGAAGAAGTGACCACCTTCGCCAATTAGTTTTAACCTGTTTTCTCCCATGAACGGTACTTTCTTCAACATTTCACCTGTGATATTAAGTCATCACTTCTAAATATTTTCACATACTACCATGCCTTGTCTTTGTGACGATTTTTAATCAATTAAACAACCATACAGTGGTCAAAATAAATTTTGCAAATTGCTTAATTGTCAATACTGGACATGATAGGAAACAAAACTGATTTTGTTCTCTCAGGTACAGTCATAATAAAACAAAAATAAAGAAGATAAACACTCTTCCACTTGATCCAAAAATCAGAAAACCTTTTACAAAAGATGCCAATGCATACTATCCAGTTTCTTCTCATGACATTTTGCACAACACATAGTTTATATCCCACGCCCGGGTTCCCGGGTTCGATTCCCGGCGGGGTCAGGGATTTTCTCTGCCTCGTGATGGCTGGGTGTTGTGTGCTGTCCTTAGGTTAGTTAGGTTTAAGTAGTTCTAAGTTCTAGGGGACTTATGACCACAGCAGTTGAGTCCCATAGTGCTCAGAGCCATTTTGAACATAGTTTATAAACCATTCGCCCCCCTCGTAATTGGAATCACTTTTGAATGCGGTTACGAGTACTCCTTACCAAGTTGTCTAGACAAGCCTGTAGGATTTTGTCCTATTCCCACGAAGTGGCCTCTTGATGCCCTGTATGGTCTCTGGCGTGACAGGACGACTCCAAAATGCTCGTTTTAGCCTGGCCCATCAATTCTCAATGCAGCTGAGATTTCGAGAATATGGAGGCCATTCCATCCGACTCATTCTATACTCCAGTACTCACAAGATTGTGACGATGTGGGTGTGTATTGTTATCCATCACCGTGAAACCCGCTCCAATATGTCCACCTGTTCACCAAAAGGAGCCACAATGCGTCCAAGGATGTCATTCCGATACTTCACACCAGTCATCCACCCATGCATTGACACAACGGGTGTCCTGCGGCCATACCTGATTCCACCTCAAAATATGACTGAACCGCCTTGATGAAGGTGTCGGTCTATGATATAATAAGGCTGTGAAAGTTATTCTTTGTTCTCCTTGGCTCCACATACGAATACCAGTATTGTCCACGATGAAGACTGATACGGATCTCATCAGAGAAGAGTGCTGTTTCCCGATGCTACCTATTCTACAAAGAGTAGTTTCGCATCCATGCGACACAAGCCTCTCTCCAAACCTCATTTTGAGGAGGAGCCGTGAGAGGTCTTCTGGCACGTAAACCCTGGTGCTGGAACCGGTTTCGTATCGTTTGTGTTGACATCTGTACTCCTGTATCTGCCTGAAACTCTTATCACAGGAGCGTAGCATTGTGTTGAGGGTTTCTGCTTGCCGTTTACGCCGATATCGGTCCTGCACACATATGTGTGTTGTGTTTCTTCCGCGGCCACTTTTGTGACAATCCCCACATGATCCTATCACTAAAAACGTGTTCTAGAATCTAGAACGTTATTTTGACTAACAACAACATTTGCTACGACATCCACCTATATCATTGCCTGCTCCATTAGAGTGACTGTACGGCGCCTCTGATCTTACATAATTTTGGTCCAAACCACCCTGAATCAACACAACTCTCGTAACGACACACAAACCGATTACTGCAGTGTTTACAGGTGACATGGTTTACATAAACTGCACATACACTATGTGATCAAAAGTATTCGGACACTCCCAAAAATAAACGTTTTTCGTATTAGGTGCATTGTGCTGCCACCTACCGCCAGGTAGTCTATATCAGCGACCTCAGTAGTCATTAGACATCGTGAGAGGACAGAATACGGCGCTCCGCAGAACTCATGGACTTCGAACGTGGTCAGGTGATTGATGTCACTTGTGTCATACGTCTGTACGCGAGATTTACTCACTCCCAAACATCCCTAGGACCGCTGTTTCCGATGTGATAGTGAAGTGCAAACGTGAAGGGCCACGTACAGCACAAAAGCATACAGGCCGGCCTCGTCTGTTGACTGACAGGGACCGCCACAGTTGAAGAGGGTGGTAATGTGTAATAGGCAGACATCTATCCAGACCAACACACAGGAATTCCAAACTGCATCAGGATCCACTACAGGTACTATGACAGTCACGCGGGTGGTGAGAAAACTTGGATTTCATAGTGGAGTGGCTGCTCAAAAGCCACACATACGCCGGCAAATGCCAGACGACGCCTCGCTTGGTGTAAGGAGCGTAAACATTGGTTGATTGAACAGTGGAAAAACGTTGTGTGGAATGACGAATCACGGTACTCAATGTGGCAATCCGATGGCTGGGTGTGGGTATGGCGAATGCCCAGTGAACGTCATCTGCCAGCGCGTGTAGTGCCAACAGTAAAATTCGGAGGCGGTGGTGTTATGGTGTGGTCGTGTTTTTCATGGAGGGTGTTTGCACCCCTTGTTGTCTATCACAGCAAAGGCCTACACTGATATTTTAAACACCTTCTTGCTTCCCACTGTTGAAGAGCAATTCGGGTATGGCGATTGAATCTTTTAACACGATCAAGCTCCTGTTCATAATGCACGGCCTGTGGCGGAGTGCTTACACAACAATAACATCCCTGTAATGGACTGGCCTGCACAGAGTCCTGACCTGAGTCCTATCTAACACTTTTGGGATGTTTTGGATCGCCGACTTCGTGCCAGGTCTCACCGATCGACATCGAAACCTCTCCTCAGTGCAACACTCCGTGAGGAATGGGCTGCCATTCCCCAAGAAATATTCCAGCACCTGATTGAACGTATGCTTGCGAGAGTGGAAGCTGTCTTCAAGGCTAAGGGTGGGCCAACACCATATTGAATTCCAGAATTACTGATGGAGGGCGCCACGAACTAGTAATTTTCAGCCAGGTGTCCCCATACTTTTGATCACATAGTGTACTACTCCATCACTGTATTAGAGGCATGGACCGTTTCCGCTAGAATTGCGTTACAAACAAATCAATGTGTTGATATCATAGCATATTTTAATACTAATGTTTTGGAAATATGCAACATTTATTTGACTACTGTATTTAAAACCTTCTCCGTTCTGTTGTGCACTGAGGTGACAAAAAGTCATTTGTTAGCGATATGCACATATACAGATGGCGGTAGTATCGCATCCACGGGGTATAAAAGGGCGTTGCATCGGTGGAGCTGTTATTTGTACTCAAGGTTTTCGACGTGATTATGGCCGCACGACAGAAGTTAAGAGACTTTGGACGCGAAATGTTAGTTTGAGCGCGAAGCATGAGACATTACATTTCGTAAATCAGTAATTAATTCGATATTCCGAGATCCACAGCGTCAAGAGTGCGCTGAGACTATCAAATTTCTGGAATTACCTCTCAGCTCGGCCAACACAGTGGCGGACGGCCGTCACTTAACGGGCGGGAGCAGTGGCGTTTGCGTAGAGTTGTCGGTGTTAACAGACAAGTAACACTCTGTGAAATAACGGCAGGAATCACTGTGAGACGCACGATTAATTCATCTGCTAGGACAGTGCATTGAAGTTTGGTCTTAATGGGCCGTGGCAGAAAATGAATGACGAGAGTGCCTTTGTTAACAGCACGGCAACAGCACGACATAATCTGCAGTGCCTCTCCTGGGTTCATGACAATATCAGTTGGACCATAGACGACTGGAAAACCGTGGCCTGGTCAGATGAGTTCCGATTTTAGTTGGTAATAACTGATAGTATGGTTCGAGTGTGGCGCAGACTCCACGAAGCTATGGATCCAAGTCGTCAAGATGGCAGTGTGCACGCTGGTGGCGATTCCATAACCGTGTGGTCTGTGTTTATATGAAACTCACTGGGTCCTCTGGTTTACTGAAAATGGTTGTATTCGGCTACTTGGAGTCCATTTGTAGCCATTCATGTACATCATGTTTCCAAACAACGATGGACTGAAACTTCCTGGCAGATTAAAACTGTGTGCCCGACCGAGACTCGAACTCAGGACCTTTGCCTTTCGCGGGCAAGTTTGTAGAGCACTTGTATGCGAAAGGCAAAGGTCCCGAGTTCGAGTCTCGGTCGGGCACACAGTTTTAATCTGCCAGGAAGTTTCATATCAGCGCACACTCCGCTGCAGAGTGAAAATCTCATTCTGGGAACGATGGACTTTTTATGGATGACAGTGCGCCATGTCACCGGCCCATAATTGTTCGCGTTTGGTTTGAAGAACATTCTGGACAATTCTAACAAATGATTTGGCCACCCAGTGAACATTTATCGGACGTAGTCGTGAGGCCTGTTCGTGCACAAAATCGTGCATCAGCAACATCTTCCCAATTATGGACGGCTATAAAGGAAGCATGGTTCAATATTTCTTCAGTGGGCTACCAACGACTTGTTGAGTCCATGCCACGTCGAGTTGCTGCACTACACCGGGAAAAAGGAGGTCCGATGCGATATTAGGAGGTATCCCATGACTTTTGTCACCTCAGTGAGTGTGATGTAGCACAAGAACAGATTGAAAACGGTCTGGTGTTGCCGCTTGGTATTGTTTGAGGTATTAGGGCATCAAGGTGCCTAGAAAATATGCCCGGAACTCAGAGCTACAAATGTGGAATCCTGTTGCGATGAAAAATGGCACTGAGGCTATGAAGAATGACAGCATGTTTCCTTCTTCACCAGAAAAGCAATTTAGTGTTCTTCACAAGAGTTTTTCATGATACTGAGATGCAATGGATGGTAAAAGGATGATGGGAAGCTTATGGAGAGTGTCCAATAAAGAAGAAGCAATCCTTTATTACATTTATGAAATGGAAAATCGGTGTTGTCGATTTTCAGTGAATGAGATTAGGATTCCAAGTGTAAGAGAAGAACAAAATACCATATCTTTTTATGTCAACAACCTGTGCATAAACGTGGCCACGTTCGGGCCACATTACTCCCTTAGGAGGAGACCATCAGACCTGTTAATCACGGATTTTGGTGTGTCTTAGGTATGTTGTTCTGAGTACCTGGCTACAGGCTTTCCATACGACGGCCCTTGTTCCCCACAAAACTCGATGTTTACGTTATCCGTACCACCTTCACTTGTAAGTTAGTTACGTTTCGACCACGCGGAAGTAGCCAGCGGCTAAGGTTCCTGGCTGTTACGCTGGCGTTACCCGTTCAAATAGTGCCAGTGTACCTTTTTTTACAGCTGCATTGTACAGAATACAGTTCAGTAGTATATGTCATACAAATTTATTGAAAAATAGTCATTCACGCCGTAGTAAATTCATTAATAAATCGGTCACTACCGCCAACTTTATGAAAATGTGTATTTCGTTTGTTAGATCATAGAATCCTCTTAGTCGGTATCGCCTGCCCTGCTTCCTATGCTAGAACAGAGTTCCGTATGGTATTTATAGTAGAAGTACAACACACCAGAAAATCATAGAGCACTATGCACATTTACTGAAAGTCCTTGCTTTGTAGCCGACCGGAGTGGCCGAGCGGTTCTAGGCGCTACAGTCTGGAACCGTGCGACCGCTACGGTCGCAGGTTCGAATCCTGCCTCGGGCATGGATGTGTGTGATGTCCTTAGGTTAGTTAGATTTAAGTAGTTCGAAGTTCTAGGGGACTGATGACCTCAGAAGTTAAGTCCCATAGTGCTCAGAGCCATTTTTTCAACCTGCTTTGTAGGAACACGGAATTTTAAGAAGAGAAACTGGAGAACACAGTTCGTTTGAATTCAAAATGATTGTTATTTCTTCGATTAATTTCGATACGAACCACGCGTAATTGATCATTTCTGTGTAATTATGTGCACTTAATCTAGGCAGAATTAAAGTACGCACTTTTCTAAAATCTTAGCTCGAAACCGTTTTTCTGTTAGTCCTTACAAAGTCGATCATCACTGCTTTCTTCCCTAGCGTAGGTCTTCACTTGTAGTTCTCCCTGCAGTCCTGTCGTTTGCTGCCCTCTTCGTTTTCTCATGACTTTTTTTCCTAGCCCTGTACTATCCACCATCTGGCATGTTCTGCTTGTTCTTCT
The DNA here is from genome assembly GCF_021461395.2 of Schistocerca americana. Taxonomy (NCBI): domain Eukaryota; kingdom Metazoa; phylum Arthropoda; class Insecta; order Orthoptera; family Acrididae; genus Schistocerca; species Schistocerca americana. The sequence continues at coordinate 307,028,423 of NC_060124.1, read as the reverse complement.
TCTTCTTCTTGTTCTTTCTTTCACTGTTAATTCAATAGCGTCCGTCAGTAAACAAAACCTTATCATTCAGTTTCCAAGCCAGTTGTGTTTCCTCTACCCGATTACCTTTAAAACTTCTCTCTCTTTCCGCTTCTCTTAACATCCTCTAATTTCTCACTTTGCCTAGCCATTTTATCGCTTCCATCCTCCTATAAATCCACATGTGAAATGCTTCTATTCTTCTTTTTTCGTCTGCTCTCAGTGTCCATACCTCAGCTACGTATAACGCCACGCTTCTTATGCAGCTTTCGTCAGCCTCTTCCTCAGGTCCTTGTCGATGCACCCACACAGAAGCCTCCTCCTCTTATTAAATACCTCCTTGGCAATTGCTGTACTTGTTTTCACCTCCTTATTACATCTCATGTCGTCCGTAATAATGTTTCGCAGATATTTGAAAGCACTAACTTGTTCTATATCTTCCTGTACTAGCTTCATTATTGTTTTTACTTTTCTTCCTTTTGTCACCGTACATTCTGGCTTTTTCTTATTAAATCTCATTCAGAATGCATCACAGGTCTTATTTCATTCAGTTAACATTTCAGTCATTGTTATTTAGCTGTCTGCTTGTAACACTACCGCCCTACTCGGACGTAGGTTAGCTATATAAAGCCTGTACTGTAATAAGTTCACGGGCTTCACCTTATAAATAAGGATTTTAGTACATTAGTTGACCGCGCGTACCTAATAGAAGCAAGATCGGACTTATACTCAGCCAATAACTACAGTGATGCATCAAGCAAATGTACAGTATAATTATTCTTTCGCATGGACAAAAAGTACACACAGTAGATGCTACCTATAACTACCAATTCGGTCGCCAGCCTACTTAGGCAATCAGTGAGTCTTTCCTTGTACAAGTGGGTGCATGTACAAGCATAGTAACACGTAGTAATGATGCGTTATATGGCAAAGTTTGGAACCCGAAAAATCCACTGAACTAAAGTTTTCTCTTTTTGGTACTAATTTGGACGAGCTACATTTACACAACACCACACAGTAATGATTACTACGAACTGCATTTTGTATGTTGAGCAGACTGAAATCGGGCATAGATTGCCCTAGCGTCGACAATCTTAAAAGTACACACACAATATCACTATGAATAATGGAAAAACACTAATACATTTAGGATTAATATAGAATTTAGCTTTACTGGTCAAATTTGATCAGTACACATCAAGGTTTGAACGAATGAACAAGAGCAAAGGGGGGGGGGGGGGGGCTGAAACTGTTATAGTCGTTATACTGAAACTATCTAGTACTGAAGGCAAATTAACACACAAATTTATCAATCTCTGGATAACTACTCTTTTGTCTTACTTCTGAATAATTTAACTGTCATTATTTCTGTCTCAAATTAATTAAATAACATCGCTAACTCAATCCAACAAAAACTCTTTTGTTCTTTACCAATATTTGCAACAGCACACAGAACTATAGATTCCTTTATGGCATAGATTAATCTGCTGATAATTTTCATTAACACAAATATTAAACTTTCAGTTTAGGATACTTGGATTGCACAATACGAGGTAAGGATCTTGTCTAGTTCAGTGATCAGGATAAGTAATGGCTAAAGCAATTCTGGTAAAAGTCACGTTATTATTGAACCATTAGAAACAGTTTCGACACTGGTCCACACAGATACACTTCTAAAGATGAAATAAATGTTTGACCTGTGCAAGTCGGTGCGGCGGTTGGCGGGCAGCGAGATAGCGGGCAGCACGGCACACATGCAAGCACGGCTAAGGCTCACACAATATCGGCACTTTCCATCTTCTTAGCGTCGTAATCTTTCCAATTTTGTGCCTCAGAATATAGCCATGCCAAGTAGTCGTCGGAATCGGTTCATCCGAGGCTCAATGGAATCCACTTTTCCTGGGTAGCCTCCTCGGTACAGTACGTGTACTTCCGACTGTTGCTCGCCTCCGACTGTTTTACTGAGCCCGTTGTGCCGAACCGCGCCCAGTGTGCGTTTTCCCGCCTCGCCTGCCTCCACCTTTTCCCGCTCCCCTACAGGTAGGGTATTCACCACAGGTTTTCTACTACACATATCCCAATGCATTACCTACGTATGGACCAAGTGTATAAATTACAATTTTCACATCTTACAATAGTTTTAACATTAAATACACTTTCCTTTGATCACCACATTATTTGAAATCTAACATAAATAATATTCGTTTCAAAAGTTACTCACAGTTTCTTTAACATGACACGAAAAGAATCGAAAAAGAAATTCAACACATTGCTATTATTAATTTATCTAAATTCATAATGAAAAAAATTCTTATACGTATAATTCTCGTTACACATGCCCCTGTTTCCAGAAAATTTTCTTAAGTCCAAATTTTATGGGAACACTAAATCTTACAATTATACAGTGGTTCTGAATTTTTACTTAACTGTCCAAAAAGATTTACACTACATATTTCCTTTTGCTCACTGTATATAGGTTTACACTTTTTTAATACTTCAAGAATATTGACTTGTCATTTACTCAAGTGCCTTTCGCACAGTCCAACTTCCCATCACAATCTCACTAAAATAGCAATTTACTTATTTTTTCTAAATTTCTCAAAGAAATAATTTAAAATTCTGAAATACAAACATATAACTACAAAAACAATTTCATATTTTGTATACAATATAAGATAATTTGTCGCTGCTTGCTTTGAATAGCAGTCCATTTTCTTACTTACTAAACAAAACACACACACATATATTCAAAAAATTAATTACACATATTTGCTGCCTATTATGCGGATTTGGGCAGTCCTTTTCACTTCATATTGTGACATCTCCTGGATCATATTTACAATTTTCCATCGATTATTTATCTGCCCTCATTGGTATTTGTTAGTCCTTCATATTATGGTTCTTACACTGCCCATTTTCATTTTGACAGTCCCATCTTTTATCTGGCTGATAGCATTTATCCTTTCTTTTCAGTCCTTTTCTCCATACATTTTTACAGTTACAGTACAATTGGTAATCTGAAACTCACATAACTACATTAGCACACTTTCAAGGGTAGACAGACATTTACCAAGATTAGATACATTTAGAATAACTTGGGTTCAGCATAAGATACAGCACATTTACTCGTTCCTAGGTACATACAGTTTCAGGTCCACAATATTTCTTACGCCTAAAGGTCTTTTGGATTTTGGGTAGATCAGGTAGTAAGCATTGTCGTGCGGAATATTCTGTATTATATATGGTCCATTATAAATATATTTAAATTTTGAAATTTCATGGTTTAGTTCACTAGACTTTTCGTGGGTTTTTAAAAGAACATAATCTCCAATTTTAAATTTTGAAACTGTTAAATTTTTATTGTGTCTTTTAGATCTAGATTCAGCTTTTTGCTTTGCCCTTTTTATCACCAACTCTTTCTTTTGATCCAATCCCAAACTTGTACAAGGTGGAAACTCTAGTTTTTCTTCAATTAAACTTTTACTACTTCTGCCTAACAAAATTTCTTCCGGTGGAAATCCTGTAGTTTCATGATGTAATGTGTTCATGACATTCTCAAAATCCAATATAAATCTGCCCCAGGCTCTATGATTGTGACTGCAGTATGTTGTACACAATCTCCCGATTTCTCGCATGTACCTTTCAACCGGGTTGCTAGCAGGATGATAAGCTGAGATATATTTAACCTCCACACCATTTCTCTCCATTCCTTCTTTCCAAATTTTGGATATGAACTGGGGTCCATTGTCAGATAGTACTACTTTGGGTTTCCCGATGGTCCTGAAGTATTCGACCATCCTATTAAATACAGCTTTTGCTGTTGCTTTTTTCAAGGGGTATAATTTCACAAATTTTGAAAATACTTCCAATATCACCAAAATATACGCACAATTTCCCGAAGTCTTCGGGAGGGGACCATATAAATCTACCGATAAGTCTAGGATGTCTTCAGGCAACGTACTTTGCATTGGTCCCTTACTAGTTTTGTTCGGCACTTTGGCTTTTTGACAGACATCACATGACTTAATTCGTTCCTTTACCTTCTTACTGACACTACCAACAATCACTACTACATTATTCAATTTATCCAAACATTTCTTTGGCCCACTATGCCCCAATGCTAAATGAAAATAATCTATGACCTCGGTATCAAACTGGTGTGGCCAACACACTCTCCATTCCTCAGTGGCTAAATCTTTCCTCCTATATAAAATGCCTTTAAATATTTTGTAATATTTCTTAATTTGAGGATGCTGTACACTGTCAAAATTTACCTTCACTGATTTCCAGGTTGAATCCTCATTCTGATGGTATCTCATATTTTTACATATCTGCTCCATTTTCCTCTTTCCTGAAACCTCTTTCATATACCTTATCTATCCTTATCTATACCCTCTTCACCATTTTCATTTGGCACTTCACTCATACCATTAGGCAATCGAGATAAAGCATCTGCCACATAATTCTCAGTACCTTTAACATAGTAAATATCGTAATCAAATCGTTGTAGGTACAAAGCCCAACGAGTCAGCCTACCCTTAAGTAAACGGCAATCTTTAAGAAAAGTTAAAGCTTTGTGGTCAGTATGTATAATGAGCTTATGGCCCCACAGATAATTTCTAAATTTCTTTAGCCCCCAGATAATGGCTAAAGCTTCCTTTTCCGAAATAGTGTAGTTCATTTCGTATTTTGTTAGAGTTCTACTTGCAAATGCGATAGTACTGTGTTCGATTTCTTTCCCTTCACAGATTTCTTGGAAAACTTCTATACCAATTCCATAAGCACTGCTGTCAGTACTCATATGGAAAGGTTCTGATAGTATGGGGTGATGCAAAATATTGTCCTTCAAAAGTTCGTTTTTCAATTTTTCAAAATCTCTCATGCACCCTTCTGTCCACACAAAAGCGCTATTTTCTTAAGTAAATTATTCAGATGAGGACTATTAAAAACTTGCCCCTTGACGAACTTTCTATAGAACCCACATAAACCTAAAAAGGCTTTCAACTGTTTTCTATTTCTAGGAGCCGGACATCCTGATATTGCACTTAACTTTTCCGGATCCTTGCCAATGCCGTTTGTGGTAATAATGTGCCCCAGAAACTTTATTTCCGATTTCACAAATTCACATTTCTTCCACTTAAGCGTCATGCCCCCTGCTTGTAGAGCAACAAAAACTTTCCGCAACAACTCGCAATGCTCTTGCCATGCTTCTGTAGCAATCAGTAAATCATCTACATAAATGGTTAGCCGGGAACTCAGTTCTCTTCCTAACACAAAGTCCAGTGCCCTAATAAATACTGCCACAGAAGTGCTAAGCCCAAACGGCACTACTTTATACTGATAGCATTTCCCGGCGAATAGAAAAGCGGTATATTTACGGGATTCTTTACTTAATGGGATATGCCAGTATCCGGCTGTCATATCCAGACTGGTTAAATACTTCACGTTATAAAATTTTTGGAGCATTTCGTCCAGATTTTCAGGTCTGTCTATTTCCTTTTTTACAATTTTGTTCAAAGTCCTGGCGTCGATAACTACTCTCACTCCCCCATCCCTTTTGTTCACGATGATAAGGGGACTATTATACTCGCTGCTGCTTCGTTCGATTACCCCCCACTCTATCATTTTATCTATTTCCACTTGAACAGCCTGCCTCTTTGATATGGGTATCGAAAACGGTCTTACGAAGAAAGGTTTATGCTCTATGGTCTCAATCTGGTATTCAAAATTCCTAACTAGGCCAGGTTTGTCCGAAAATACGGGGCGGTTACTATCTAAAATTTCAAGCAATTCTGCTTTCTGTTCGGGAGATATTCCCTCTAAATTTTCCACCATTCCCTTAAATTCATGCCCCTGCTGGTCACTCTCATTTAATAATCTCTGGACATGGTACACCTCGTACTTGCTTGTCAACCCATCATTCCCTTGGTCGATCTCCAACAACAAAGAATCGATTTCTGAATCAAACACTTTCCCACGTTCCTCCAAAATTAATTCCAAATTCCTAAATGTACTATTTATTTTGATCACTCCCTGGCTACAGTCAATAATAACCTTTTCTTTATCCAACCAATCTATCCCCAAAATCATTTCAGTACTCAAGTCTGGCACAACCAAGAAATCATGTTCAAAATTTTGTCCTTTTATACTAAATTCAACCAAAATCTGGTTCTTTACCGGCTTGCTAGCCTTACCAGTTGCACCAACAACTTTTACACCTGTCACTGACATAATTACTATCCCAGGATTATCACAAATGTGTTCGAAAAATGACTGAGAAATTGCACTTATCTGAGACCCAGTATCAAGAAGTACTTGCAATTCCACGTTATAAATTTCAATTGGTATTATAGTTTGTTTAACCGTCGAATGTTTTTCATTACCGTGGTCTTCCTTGAGCAAATCAGGGTCGACAATAACATCATCCCAAGATATGCTTTTAATATTCACTTCACATATATCTGGCGGTTTCTTGGGTTCCGGGAGTTCAAAGTCATTCACTACCGGAACTCTTCGCGAAATAAACCCTGAGTCATCCGGTGGCTCTTTCTTTCTTTGTTCTGTTTCAACGTCTGGATTTTGTTTTGATACGTCGTCATCGTTAGGTACAATATCGCAATTAACTGTGTCCCCTTTATTTTCACTGATTTTCTCGTACCCTCTTTCAGTAAAAGTATATTCATTTTCCTCTACACCTGAAAATTCATCTTCACTAGAGTCATCACTACTCTCTTCCTCTACATCAAATTCACTTAAGTACGCTACTTTAGCACAATAGGGAGAGTTAGTACATTCATTTTCGTCTGTATTTGTGTATCTTTCATCATCCGAACTATCGTCGGAATCCGACCATTCCGGATCGCTTTCAGGTTCTAACATAAAAGCTTTTCTGAGACAGGCACTAAGTTCTTCCTCTGTATTGTCGTCAGGTTTAGATTTTAATTCAATCTCCTCTTTTGGCAAAACGGCCTCATCCTCTGCTTTATTCACATCCACTGTGACTTCATATTCGGTGTAATCCTCGTGGACTTTAATTACTTTCAGGTAATCATCTACCCCTTCTACACGGTGCCTCTCGGTAGCAGCTTGTACTATTGGCGGACTGGTAGCAGGAGTTATTTCTTCGTCAATGCTGAGGATTTCATCCTCCAAATCCTTCCTATCATTAACCTTCCTCCTATCGGCAGCACGCGTACTTTGCGCGGCGCTATTTATTCTCCCCTCTTCAAATTTGGGCCACGTCACTTTATGGACGTCCCTACTATCTCTCTTTCCACTAACTAATTTCTTCGCCTCATACTCCCTTTTAAAATCTTCCCACTCACATTGCTTTAGGCCCTTGTACAGATCATCGATCTGCACACGCCAATCAGTTACTCCTGCTAGTTCATCCTCGCCTTTTATCTCATTGCAAACACTGCTAACCGCACCTCTCTGTGTACTCACAGTCTCATTTATTGTTTCCTTTGCCACGGAATTATCACTCGTAAAATTTTCATTAGCTCTGACTGCTACGTTCGTACCTACTGCTGCCGTATTGCTAGCGGCTTCTTTCCGAACAGATGTTCGGCTAGGCTGGGCCGTTGCCCTCTGATGCTCCACTCGCCTGTTAACATGTAGCGCTCTGTGCGGTAGAGATGACTCATTCTGACTTGCACCTGACGCTTGATTCGCCACAACACGTCGCGGCGTTCCATGACTGTCCCTATCCTGTCCATACTAAATGCCAACTATACCACACTATTATACTTGACTCACACTGTAGTTTATTTTACTGACTTTTATTGCTATTCGTGCCACTGAACATCCACTGTTCGATCTTTACATTAATTTGTAACTGACAACAACTGGATGTCCTGTCACCGGGAAGCCACTTGTAACACTACCGCCCTACTCGGACGTAGGTTAGCTATATAAAGCCTGTACTGTAATAAGTTCACGGGCTTCACCTTATAAATAAGGATTTTAGTACATTAGTTGACCGCGCGTACCTAATAGAAGCAAGATCGGACTTATACTCAGCCAATAACTACAGTGATGCATCAAGCAAATGTACAGTATAATTATTCTTTCGCATGGACAAAAAGTACACACAGTAAATGCTACCTATAACTACCAATTCGGTCGCCAGCCTACTTAGGCAATCAGTGAGTCTTTCCTTGTACAAGTGGGTGCATGTACAAGCATAGTAACACGTAGTAATGATGCGTTATATGGCAAAGTTTGGAACCCGAAAAATCCACTGAACTAAAGTTTTCTCTTTTTGGTACTAATTTGGACGAGCTACATTTACACAACACCACACAGTAATGATTACTACGAACTGCATTTTGTATGTTGAGCAGACTGAAATCGGGCATAGATTGCCCTAGCGTCGACAATCTTAAAAGTACACACACAATATCACTATGAATAATGGAAAAACACTAATACATTTAGGATTAATATAGAATTTAGCTTTACTGGTCAAATTTGATCAGTACACATCAAGGTTTGAACGAATGAACAAGAGCAAAGGGGGGGGGGGGGGCCTGAAACTGTTATAGTCGTTATACTGAAACTATCTAGTACTGAAGGCAAATTAACACACAAATTTATCAATCTCTGGATAACTACTCTTTTGTCTTACTTCTGAATAATTTAACTGTCATTATTTCTGTCTCAAATTAATTAAATAACATCGCTAACTCAATCCAACAAAAACTCTTTTGTTCTTTACCAATATTTGCAACAGCACACAGAACTATAGATTCCTTTATGGCATAGATTAATCTGCTGATAATTTTCATTAACACAAATATTAAACTTTCAGTTTAGGATACTTGGATTGCACAATACGAGGTAAGGATCCTGTCTAGTTCAGTGATCAGGATAAGTAATGGCTAAAGCAATTCTGGTAAAAGTCACGTTATTATTGAACCATTAGAAACAGTTTCGACACTGGTCCACACAGATACACTTCTAAAGATGAAATAAATGTTTGACCTGTGCAAGTCGGTGCGGCGGTTGGCGGGCAGCGAGATAGCGGGCAGCACGGCACACATGCAAGCACGGCTAAGGCTCACACAATATCGGCACTTTCCATCTTCTTAGCGTCGTAATCTTTCCAATTTTGTGCCTCAGAATATAGCCATGCCAAGTAGTCGTCGGAATCGGTTCATCCGAGGCTCAATGGAATCCACTTTTCCTGGGTAGCCTCCTCGGTACAGTACGTGTACTTCCGACTGTTGCTCGCCTCCGACTGTTTTACTGAGCCCGTTGTGCCGAACCGCGCCCAGTGTGCGTTTTCCCGCCTCGCCTGCCTCCACCTTTTCCCGCTCCCCTACAGGTAGGGTATTCACCACAGGTTTTCTACTACACATATCCTAATGCATTACCTACGTATGGACCAAGTGTATAAATTACAATTTTCACATCTTACAATAGTTTTAACATTAAATACACTTTCCTTTGATCACCACATTATTTGAAATCTAACATAAATAATATTCGTTTCAAAAGTTACTCACAGTTTCTTTAACATGACACGAAAAGAATCGAAAAAGAAATTCAACACATTGCTATTATTAATTTATCTAAATTCATAAAGAAAAAAATTCTAATACGTATAATTCTCGTTACATGCTCTACAACATCCGTAAATCGAATACATTTTATCGACCTGTTGTTCGATATATTTTTGAATAACATGTTCCAAATATATTTTAAACAGTATTGGTGAAAGAACGCAGTCTTGACTCACACCCCGTCCAACCAGCAAGTTTGGAGTGTTTTGATTTTTTTTTTTTTTTGTGAAAAATTTAACCTGCCTGAAAAATAAACGTCACAGGATTGTCAGGGTCAGATAATTTTTATTGGCCAGGTGCATTCTTTTCTCTCACAAACAAGGATACGGTCGTAAAGTGCCTAACCAGTCTGTCCTCCCCACAAATCACGTGAACGTTGTCCAAATTTTTTCAGCTTTATCTGAGAACCACAAACGGAATACACATGTGAAGAAAGATTGGGCTATGATTCACTTATTAATAAAATTACAACTGCGAAAATGAAGAATGTTGCATAATATTTACTGTTTAGTAATATTCTGTACGTTTAATTTGAAGGAAAAGAAAGTACACGGACAGGTTTTGAACCGGTTCCCCCAGCATGACAGCTACTGCGCTACTCCGGCGTGGTTAAAATGTGTTTAACGTTAGAAATATAGAGGTACGTGTAAAACATTAATATCTATTTTCACGGAGACTAGGGGCCGTCGCATGAAAAGCAGCTAGCAGGTAGCACAGGTTCCTCTACATAAGACTCGTCAAAATCCATGCGTAACAGGTCTGATGGTACCCTTGTTATGTACACTGGTGTCCAAAAGTAAAGCAACAAACCGATGATTCCCCGTCTGTGTCTAATTCACAACAGAATCATACAAATTGTCAACCACATGCCCGTACGATCGTGTTCTGCACGGAAGATGGCGTTCCGTTCAACGGACAACCATTCCAACGACGACGTCAGGGCACCTATGAAACGAGGTAATGATTGCCGGATAGCACCACATCCACAATCGCTATGTTCGCAGTCACACGGTGCAGTATGGCGCAGAGAAGATGCCTACCAGACTCTCTGCGAAGGAGGGCCTTGAAAAAAAGGAAGCTGGGCAATCGAAAAGTGATGAGACCCGATGGCTGAATGTGAATCGTTCTGTTAATTCTCGAATGTGGTGACAGTTTATAGAGACCGAAACTGTGTCCCGAAGACCAAAGACAGACCGACCACGTGTAACTTCAAAAGAGAGGACCGTTATTTGGCTGTAATAGCATGACAGTACTGCACGGCATCTGGCATCTGACCTCGCAGCATCCCCTCGACGTGTTGTATCGAGGCCAACGGTGTAGAGCAAAATGGTTCAAATGGCTCTGAGCACTATGAGACTCAACTGCTGTGGTCATAAGTCCCCTAGAACTTAGAACTACTTAAACCTAACTAACCTAAGGACATCACACACATCCATGCCCGAGGCAGGATTCGAACCTGCGACCGCAGCGGTCGTGCGGTTCCGGTGTAGAGCAGGATTGATTTGTAAGTAATAGAAGCCAGTACGTTGTCCTCGATGGTGAATGTTCATCGGAGGCGAGGGTATCATCTGGAGTGCCCCAGGGAAGTATGGTAGATCCGCTGTTGTTTTCCATATACATAAATGATCTTTTGGATACGGTGGATAGCAATGTGCGGTTGTTTGCTGATGGTGCTGTGGTGTACGGGAAGGTGTCGTCGTTGAGTGACTGTAGGAGGATACAAGATGACATGGACAGGATTTGTGATTGGTGTAAAGAATGGCAGCTAACTCTAAATACAGATAAATGTAAATTAATGCAGATGAATAGGAAAAAGAATCCCGTAATGTTTGAATACTCCATTAGTAGTGTAGCCCATTGACACAGTCACGTCGATTAAATATTTGGGCGTAACATTGCAGAGCGATATGAAGTGGGACAAGCATGTAATGGCAGTTGTGGGGAAGGCGGATAGTCGTCTTCGGTTCATTGGTGGAATTTTGGGAAGAGGTGGTTCATCTGTAAAGGAGACCGCTTATAAAACACTAATACGACCTATTCTTGAGTACTGCTCGAGCGTTTGGGATCCCTATCAGGTCGGATTGAGGGAGGACATAGAAGCAATTCAGAGGCGGGCTGCTAGATTTGTTACTGGTAGGTTTGATCATCACGCGAGTGTTACGGAAATGCTTCAGGAACTCGGGTGGGAGTCTCTGGAGGAAAGGAGGCGTTCTTTTCGTAAATCGCTACTGAGGAAATTTAGAGAACAAGCATTTGAGGCAAACTGCAGTACAATTTTACTGCCGCCAACTTATATTTCGCGGAAAGACCATAAAGATAAGATAAGAAAGATTAGGGCTCGTACAGAGGCATATAGGCAGTCATTTTTCCCTCGTTCTGTTTGGGAGTGGAACAGGGAGAGAAGATGCTAGTTGTGTTACGAGGTACCCTCCGCCACGCACCGTATGGTGGATAGCGGAGTATGTATGTAGATGTAGATGTAGAGTGGCCTTTATTATCCGAGACATGCTGTATTTCTACCTCTGACGTTTCTTCACAGAAGGGAACGCCTAGATTGGACTCAACAAGCCACCGGGACAATCGAACAGTGCGCCAGTGTTGTTTTCACAAATGAGTCCCGATCTAGTCTGCAGAGTGATTCTGGACGGATTCGCATCTGGAGGGAAGGTGGAACACGATTTCGGGACCCAGACATTGTGGAAAGAGGATCCCTAATGGTGCGAGATGGGATTGTGTTTACCACTCTAACCCCTCTTAATGAAACTGTACTGGTGAATCGGCAAGGTGTAACTGCTGTCAGCTTCCGTGGAGAGATCTAGGGACCTCATTTGCGGCTGTTGCGAGTTGCTGTGGGCGCAGACTTCGTGTTAATGGACGATAATGCTCGACCTCATAGAGCACCGGTGGTTGATGTTTTCTTGGAAGCGGAAGACATTGCACGCATAGCGTGTCCTGATCGTTCTGCCGATTTGAATCCATTAGAGCAAAACTGGGGTGCACTAGGGAGACGGCCTGCATCACGTCAGCATCCACCAACCACTCTCAAAGTCTGCGAGCAGCTCTGCAAGATGAATGGGTGTTACTGCCTCATTATGAGACTGAAGACATCATTCGCAGGATGCCACGTCGTTGTCAGGCCTATCTTGGTGCCAGAGATGGTCACACACCATAGTGAACCAATTGTTGTGCACAAATCCGTTAAGTTGGAAAAACGAAAAACATTTTTGTGTACCGTTATGCATGTTGCAGTTGTTTTCGTTCTGTATTCTTTAAATCGTTTCTACTTTACTAACACTTGTTTTTACTGTTTTGCTGCAAAATAAACGCAACCTTACAAAATTTCCTTTTGTAGCTTTAATTTTGGACACCAAAGTGGGTGCTATGTAAGCCTTCAGAAAAATGCATGTAATTCCTATACATTACTTTCTTTGGCACTTAAAAATATTTGGTTGATGCTGTGTAATATATAGATTCACGGTGTGTAAACGGCGAACTTCTATCAATAACAATGGTTTGGTGGAAATTCAGTTTGAATTAGAGTGACCTCTTTACTCCGACTTCCCCTATAACAGAGGTGGGTAAATAGCGGCCCGCCAAGACAAACAGAAAAATCAGCGTTGAACCGGGACTTCCCTTCCATGCGCGACCGAGGATTTCCACTAGGATGGCCACATCATTACGCATGCGCACTGCGCATTGTAGATACGAATCGCACAAACAAAGTTGACACTTTGCACGCTGAGTGATGGGAGCGACCACAAATGCATTTTCGATTTACTTATTGACATGCAGTCAGATCACACAGTGAAAGATACACCTCATGCTTTTACAAATCTTCGTCTGCTGCAAAATTTGAATGTGTAAAGAAGTCTGCTAGGAAAACGTTCTCTATATTTGGGCCTTCATATAAAGAACAACAGTAAATATAGGCCCCTTGATGATCTTTTTTCCTTGTTTGTTTGTTTAAAACACGCTGAAACGTCCCCTTGGAAAAATGAAACATCCCCATAGAAAAATTTATGAATTACTGTGCTGGGAAACCCCTTACGTTACTTGATTTTCAAACAGCTGAGCAAAACTGAACGTACTCACACATTACTCTCTTTACTTATTCTGATCATCACTAAACTGACACACAATATTTTTAGCGCAACGCAATCTGACTTTCAACAATCCCTACAAAAGAATGGCTCTGACTAACAATAACCTATACCTTTCATGAATCACTTACATCACAAAAATCTTCGTTACTCGAACTACTGCAATACAGCGAGCGCCAATACTGCCAGCTAAATAAAAGATTCTAACTACTGAAGGCACTAACTACTGACAGGCGTAGTTAGCAAATGAAAGATTTTGACAGAGAACAAACAATGTTTCCAGAATGAGATTTTCACTCTGCAGCGGAGTGTGCGCTGATATGAAACTTCCTGGAAGATTAAAACTGTGTGCCCAGCCGAGACTAGAACTCGGGACCTTTGCCTTCCGCGGGCAAGTGCTCTACCATCTGAGTTTCAACAAACAATGTATTTACCTTAATAGTGTTCAAAAGTCACAATATATATATATATATATATATATATATATATATATATATATATATATATATATATATATATCAGTTCATGACATCCAGTCTTACAAATTTACTGTCTCTGATGGACACATGTCCAGATCATCCGCTCTCAAAACTCCGCCATCTCTCTCCCCACATCCACCACTGCTGGCGGCTCACCTCCAATTGAACAACGCTACGCGCTGTTCACATCCAGCTGCCCAACACTACTATAGCCAACAACAATGCAAACCAGCCACAGACTGCACACAGCACAGCCAGTGATTTTCATACAGAGTGCTACGTGGCGTTACCAATAAGAAAAAAAAAAAAAAAACGAGCGAGGTGGCGCAGTAGTTAGACTCTGGACTCGCATTCGGGAGGACGACGGTTCAATCCCGCGTCCAGCCATCCTGATTTTGGTTTTCCGTGATTTCCCTAAATCGCTCCAGGTAAATGCCGGGATGGTTCCTTTCAAAGGGCACGGCCGACTTCCTTCCTCGTCCTTCCCTAATCCTATGAGACCGATGACCTCGCTGTCTGGTCTCCTTCCCCAAACCAACCAACCAACCAAAAAAAAAACCTAAACAGCCTACTTACAACGCTCCATTACACAGTATTTGTAATACTAGAGGTATGTATTTTGTGTGCGTGTAGTGTAATGTTTCTGTTGTATGGCTGAATGACGAGAGAAGGGAGAGGGTGAAAGCCGGTGTCGGCACACAGCCGACTCCTCGCGAATAGCACAAAGGCGGCAGCCAAGCTTAACGTCCCCATCGGACGGCTGAACACCATCAACAGTGTAGCATAACCTCATTTCGTGAGACATAGCCAGGAGATCTCGTATTTAAACCAGGATGTTGAGGTGAAGCCTGGTAATCAGGAACTTTACGCCCCTTGTCGGCCAAACACGGGCCGTGAAATTGTTCCCACCAATAGAATTCAAACCGATTTATCTGCGGGTCGAGCGCTGTCAAGCGCCACTGCAAAAGTTGCGTTAGCGACCTCGGCCACGGAGGCGGGTTCTTGATGTTTTTTGTCACACATTAGCTTTTAGGTAGTTTCGAGAATCTCAGCTGATAGGATAGACTTTTCTCAGTAAATTGATTCTAAAAGTATATTCCCTTGCAAAAAAATGGTTCAGATGGTCCTGAGCACTATGGGATTTAAAGTCTGAGGTCATCAGTCCCCTAGAACTTAGAACTACCTAAACCTAACCAACCTAAGGACATCACACACATCCATGCCCGAGGCAGGATTCGTACCTGAGGCCGTAGCGGTCGCGCGGTTCCGGCCTGAAGCGCCTAGAACCGCTCGGCCATTCCGGCCGGCTCAAAATAGCACAATAAATAATTTATTTAATTTATGTTTACTGGTTTTTACGGTAAAATTTACACCTTATCTGTAATGCAACGTTAACTAATGAATGCAGTCATTTTAAAAGGTGCGGCCCTTCATTGACGTCTGCTTCCATAATGATGCCTCGAGCCAAAATAATTGCCCACCCCTCCCCTATATCATGGGGAAAGGGTGTTACAATGTCAACACATCCCGCATCAAGGCTGGAGTCGAGCGTTACAACCTTAAAGCCGTCGGCACACGGACCGTGCATCCGAACGTTGAGCGTTGGCCGTGCCGAGTTTCTGACGTCATAGCGTGGAATAGCACGTTCGGGAGTCTTTCCGAACGTGCAGAGCAATATCTGGCATGTCAGGTATTCTGAGCGTGCCTCTGAGCGTTGACCAATGAGATGGCACAACCCCACCTACGTCACACGCACGCTTTCTCCCTTCGGTACACAGGCGCCATATTGCCATTCATTTCAAGCATATACGTATATATGCCGTTTCTGAGCACCAGCAAACTGAGAATCACTGGAAAACCCGTTGTTAACTGTGTGATTCGTTCCAATAAAATAATGAGGAATATCATTTTCGTGGCAGAAGAATTATTGTAACTTTCGTATTATGAGAGTAGGCTATTTGAAGGCAGCGACACACTGAAGGTCCACCCAAAACGCAGTGTTCTTGGTACAATTTGCTATAGTTAAACTTCAATTAGTAACATATGTACGATTAAGGTTTTCAGCAAGGGGGAAGATACTATTGTTAGACAAAGATGTGTAGTTGATAGTGTTGCGTAATGACTAGCGTCACTGTTCGCTGGTGCGATATGCGTTGGGGCGGTGATTCGCGTTTTGCCACTACCGAGTTTTTTTTCCTAACATTCGTGCTTTTATTAGGTTCTGGTACTTTATTATTAGTTTAGTATAAGTATATAATATAATATTTGAGGTTATGCAAATATAAGTTCACCTTTTTTGAGGGGTGACTGTTCGATTGGCTTAATACACAGGACAGCTACTTGTATAAAGATATTTTGCTCCTTTTTCTTTTACGCTTCGTAATTCACATGTTGCAACGATTCTGCTACTGGGTAGGAACAGTGATCGAGTAAGACTGACCTTGGGGTTTTATTAAAATGTGGGAATGATGAAATAATGTTTATTTTATGCGGAGGAGTATTCCAAATTTGTACAGCACTGTTTGTAGTGGAACTTTTATTAGCCTGTGTCCTCACTGATTGGACATGTTACTTTCCTTTTCGTGGACGATGGAGGAAATGTCCGTTTTAATAGAGCTAACGTGGGAATTTTACGCGCCCCTTGAGTAAACAGTGTGATTTACGAACTAGAAACATCCCTCAACTGCCGCTGCAGCGCGTTGCGATCGGGTATGTCACGTTGGGGCCCAAGTACCGTATGCACATGTCCCTTCGTTCCTGAGCGTTCAGCAGCACGTTGAATTTGGCACGCTCAACGTTAACGTTCGGCAGCACGGTCCGTGTGCCGACGGCTTAACGCACACACACACACACACCATTGCTACAGCACACGACGCATTGTGTCAGATGTAGAGCGATGAGTGTGTTGTGGTCCGCAGGACAGGCGTGCGAGATGGGGGAGAACGCGGACAGGCAGAGCATCGTGAGCGTGCCGTCCCGCCGCGGCAGCGCCATAAGCCAGCGCAGCATGCGCAGTGCGCACACGCAGCTGCTGATGATGCCCACCGAGATGCGCGCCGTCGCCCTGCTGGGGCCCAGCTTCGTGCCCGAGAGCGTCGCCGCCGAGGAGCTGGAGGACTGCATCCAGAAGCTGCGAGAGGCCAACTACGTGCGCCAGCTCGAGAACCAGGCGCTCAGGGAGTACCTGATGCGGCGCAGGCCCGCGGAGGTGCGCAACGTTGAGGAGAAGTACGGTACGTGCCGTGCTGGCCGTTGTCACGAACATGAGTCGAACAGCACCTGATATCACGCTTTGTTCTTACATGTAAGAGGGTCACTCCAAAAGAAATGCACACTATTTTTCTTAAATCCATCTTTTATTCTACATGTTTGAAAGTTTTACGGTGTGTAGATACATCCTTTAGGAACAATATTTCATTTCTCCACATAATTTCCATCCCTCTCAACCGCCTTAAGCCATCTTGGAACCTCACCTGTATACCCGCACGGTAAAATTCTGGACCAACCTGTTGGAGCCACTGTTTGGCAGCGTGCACAAGGGAGTCATCATCTTCAAACCTTGTTCCACGAAGAGAGTCTTTCAGTTTCCAAAAGAGATGATACTCACATGGAGCCAGGTCAGGACTGTAAGGCGGATGTTTCAGTGTTGTCCATCCGAGTTTTGTGATCGCTTCTATGGTTTTTTGACTGACATGTGGCCGTGCATTGTCGTGCAACAGCAAAACATCCTGCTTTTGGCCATGTGGTCGAACACGAATCAGTCGAGTTTCAAGTTTCTTCAGTGTCATCACATATGCATCAGAATTTATGGTGGTTCCACTTGGCATGATGTCCACAAGCAAGAGTCCTTCGGAATCGAAAAAAAACCGTAGCCATAACTTTTCCAGCAGAAGGTGTGGTTTTGAGTTTTTTTCTTGGGTGCGCTTGCATGATGGCACTCCATTGATTGTCTCTTCGTCTCTGGTGAAAAATGATGGATCCATGTTTCATCACCTGTTACAATTCTTCCAAGAAATTCATCTCCACCATTCTCGCACTGTTCCAAAAGTTCGCTGCATACCGTTTTTATTGTTTCTTTGTGAGCCACTGTGAACATCCTGGGAACACACGTGGCAAAAACAGTTTTTAACGCCAACACTTTCAGTATTCTGCAAACACTTGCTTCCCCCCTATCCCAACGTAGCGTGACAATTCGTTCACTCTGATGAGTCGGTCAGCAGTCACCCATTCGTTAACTCTCTGCACGTTGTCTGGAGTGTGTGCAGTACGAGGCGTGCCGCTGCAAGGTCAGTCCTTAATATTGGCGTGCCAGTTTTCATCACGTAACCTGAATGCCCGCCGACTAATTGTACTGCGATCGACAGCAGCATCTCCATACACCTTTTTTTAACCTCTTCTAGATGTTTCCCACTGTCTCGTATTCACAGCACAGGAATTCCATGACAGCACGTCAAGTGTAGCAGCCATCTTGAAGACATGCTGTGACGGCGCCACTCGCGGGAACAGATTGAAGTAAGTTTTAAAACAAGAGGGAAGGATGAATCTACACACTGTAAAACTTTCACACATGCAGCATGAAAACTGTATTTTTACAAAAACAGTGTGCATTTCTTTTGGAGTGACCCTCGTATTTTAGTATACTCTGTACAAAAATGGAAACTGGAAACAGAGCACTGTGTGGTGTTCACGTGGCTATAGTATACGAGAAGAAGGGGAGATAGGTCGCAAAGTTGCAGTGTGCACCGTCGCCGTGCTCTTCCTCTTCAATGATACTACACTGTTCCAGAGATCTTATCGAGTCGCGAACACCTACGACGTATACAGGGTGAGTCACCTAACGTTACCGCTGGATATATTTCGTAAACCACATCAAATACTGACGAATCGATTCCACAGACCGAACGTGAGGAGAGGGGCTAGTGTAATTGGTTAATACAAACCATACAAAAATGCACGGAAGTATGTTTTTTAACACAAACCTACGTTTTTTTTAAATGGAACCACGTTAGTTTTGTTAGCACTTCTGAACATATAAACAAATACGTAATCAGTGCCGTTTGTTGCATTGTAAAATGTTAATTACATCCGGAGATACTGTAACCTAAAGTTGACGCTTGAGTACCACTCCTCCGCTGTTCGATCGTGTGTATCGGAGAGCACCGAATTACGTAAGGATCCAAAGGGAACGGTGATGGACCTTAGGTACAGAAGAGACTGGAACAGCACATTACGTCCACATGCTAACACCTTTTTATTGGTCTTTTTCACTGACGCACATGTACATTACCATGACGGGTGAGGTACACGTACACACGTGGTTTCCGTTTTCAATTACGGAGTGGAATAGAGTGTGTCCCGACATGTCAGGCCAATAGATGTTCAATGTGGTGGCCATCATTTGCTGCACACAATTGCAATCTCTGGCGTAATGAATGTCGTACACGCCGCAGTACATCTGGTGTAATGTCTCCGCAGGCTGCCACAATACGTTGTTTCATATCCTTTGGGGTTGTAGCCACATCACGGTACACATTCTCCTTTAACGTACCCCACAGAAACAAGTCCAGAGGTGTAAGATCAGGAGAACGGGCTGGCCAATTTATACGTCCTCCACGTCCTATGAAACGCCCGTCGAACATCCTGTGAAGGGTCAGCCTAGTGTTAATTGCGGAATGTGCAGGTGCACCATCATGCTGATACCACATACGTCGACGTGTTTCCAGTGGGACATTTTCGAGCAACGTTGGCAGATCATTCTCTAGAAACGCGATGTATGTTGCAGCTGTTTGGACCCCTGCAATGAAGTGTTTGTTACAACACGCAACTGAACGTCGTAGGTTTCAAGCGTCAACCTTAGGTTACAATATCTCCGGATGTAATTAACATTTTACAATGCAACAAACGGCACTGATTACGTATTTGTTTATATGTTCAGATGTGCTAACAAAACTAACGTGGTTCCATTTTAAAAAAAACGTAGGTTTGTGTTAAAAAACATACTTCCGTGCATTTTTGTATGGTTTGTATTAAACAATTACACTAGCCACTCTCCTCACGTTCGGTCTGTGGAAACGGTTCGTCAGTATTTGATGTGGTTTACGAAATATATCCAGCGGTAACGTTAGGTGACTCACCCTGTATATGCAGACTGATTCAATGAATGAAAATTTGCACAAAGGTGGGATTTAAATCTACTTCTACATCTACATCCATACTCCGCAAGCCACCTGACGGTGCATGGCGGAGGGTACTTTGAGTATCTCTATCGGTTCTCCCTTCTATTCCAGTCTCCTACTGTTCGTGGAAAGGAAGATTCTCGGTATGCTTTTGTGTGGGCTCTAATCTCTCTGATTTTATCCTCATGGTCTCTTCGCGAAATACACGTAGGAGGGAGCAATATACTGCTTGACTCCTCGGTGAAGGTATGTTCTCGAAACTTCAACAAAAGCCCGTACCGAGCTACTGAGCGTCTCTCTTCCAGAGTCTTCCATCTCCAGAGTCTATCATCTCCGTAACGCTTTCGCCATTACTAAATGATCCAGTAACGAAGCGCGCTGCTCTCCGTTGGATCTTCTCTATCTCTTCTGTCAACCCTATTTGGTACGGATCCCACACCAGTGAGCAGTATTCAAGCAGTGGTCGAACAAGTGTACTGTAACCTATTTCCTTTATTTTCGGATTGCATTTCCTTAGGATTCTTCCAATGGTTCTCAGTCTGGAATCTGCTTTACCGACGATCAACTTTATACGGTCATTCCATTTTAAATCACTCCTAATGCCTACTCCCAAATAATTTATGGAATTAACTGCTTCCAGTTGCTGACCTGCTATATTGTAGCTAAATGATAAAGGATTTTTCTTTCTATGTATTCGCAGCAAATTACACTTGTCTACTTTGAGATTCAATTGCCATTCCCTGCACCATGAGTCAATTCGTTGCAGATCCTCCTGCATTTCAATACAATTTTCCATTGTTACAACCTCTCGATGTACTACAGCATCATCCGCAAAAAGCCTCAGTGAACTTCCGATGTTATCCACAAGGTCATTTATATATTTTGTGAATAGCAACGGTCCTACTACACTCCCCTGTGGCACACCTGAAATCACTCTTACTTCGGAAGCCTTCTCTCCATTGAAATCTTGGCCTCGTGCTCATTAGGCAGATGCGCTAACCACTGCGCAACCCTGGCTTTGCACAACCGTACAGACTACCCTAACACGTCTCCCTCCTAAACAGAAATTCTCGTTCACTCCTCAGAGGCCGGTGTGGCCGTGCGGTTCTAGACACTTCAGTCTGGAACCGTGTGACCGCTACAGTCGCAGATTCGAGTCCTGCCTCGGGCATGGATGTGTGTGATGTCCTTAGGTTAGTTAGGTTTAAGTAGTTCTAAGTTATAGGGGCCTGATGACCACAGATGTTAAGTCACATAGTGCTCAGAGCCATTTGAACCATTTGAACCACGCCTCAGCCCACTTGGTATTTCCAGTAAACTTGGACATCATTGCAGAGACGCTCCAACTGTCTCCATGCTGAGGTGCTATTCCAATAGTCACAGTGTCCCTGCCATGCTTAATACTGTTCGAGATTAGGGGAACTACCAAATGGTGTGAGATGTGAATGGGAATTTCGGACGAGAAGAGATGCATGCTAAGGTAGGCCGTGGGTTGTGCAAAGACACTGTGGCACAGTGGCCCGGCTTCGATACAATCTTTTATTTTTCGCTACAGTTGGCATACACACATCATACATGTTTGTAACTCGAAAAATCATCTAGAACCATATAGTTTCACTAATTAAAGTACCCATACCTGGGTTTCAGGCATGATCGCCCGTTTCTTCCGATGGTGAGCGTTATTCCACTACAATTGGAGAGTCTCTGCAAAGCCGTCCACCTTTAGGGGGAACACCAAGTGAACCGAGGCGTGAACGGGAATCTGCAGTGATGAGGGAGACATGCTAGAGTAGTCCGTGCAGTTGTGCAAAGCCACTGTACAAGAATGACATAGTGATTAGCACATATACCTAGTGAGAAGAAGACCTAGTTTCGAATCCTGGCCCTGGTACAAATTTTTATTCATTGCCTTAGTCTGCATATATACTCTTTCTCTTCCTCGTGTGCTGCGTTGTAACGTAGACGATCGCCTTACAGAGGACCCAGATTCAGTTCCCGGTATTGTCTGTCCACCTTGGAGGGTGGACTGAGACGTCGTTCACCGAGCCTTGTGATTCGAGCTGAGAAGTTTGTAACTTTTCTGCTTTAACTTTCCTGTCAATGCCAATGTCTAACTGTAATATTTCCGCTTATGAGTGCTATACTCTTGTAACTTCTGGAAAGAGACAATTTGCTCGTGCATCTCAGTGAAACCTTCAGACTATGTATGTGTTCTAACTTTATATTGATTAGTGTCTATATGTAACCGTTAATTGTACTACATATTAAGGTCCTGTGTTTAAAGTACCTATGCACATTATTATGTACATTATACGAAATGAAAGACATCAGACATACCATGCTGACTTGCCATTACTGAAATTTAGCCATGTCCGTTGTAGGAGTGTTGGCAGGTCACTTGACCGGAGCTTGCACTAGGCTTCGTCTCAATACCCTGTAGAACCTGGTCCACCAAACCTGGTGTATGCAGAGTCTGACGCCTCCCTGCCATTTCGTCTGTCTATAAGGACCCACGACCACACAAACGCCCAAAAAGGGCTTGAAATGTTGTGTGAAGTTGTTGTTATCTGCGAAGGTACTTGTTTTGGTATAGACATACTTCCTCTCGACCATTTCTATCTGCTTAGCTGTACACAAACACCATCTCCGCTTGTTCTCGACATGAATACTGGACCATTCTGCCGCTTACAGTACGTTGCGTCAATCACACAGCCTGCAACACCCAAGGAACTTGCGGCACAGCGTTAGAGGAGTTTTCATTCGTCATTTATCGTGATACATTTCCAGACACATGTTCACAGGACCTTTAACCCCTCATTTCCTGTGAGGAATCTGTCCCTGTATTTTCCCAGTTATTAACGTTCACTATACATACATGCAGTACAACGGGAGTAGTGAGAAGAAATGCTGTTGTGGCATTTTAAATGGACTTCATTATGAAATATTTTTGACACACACAGACACACCTTTAACATAATTATATATATATATATATATATATATATATATATATATATATATATATATATATATATATATACATACACACACCTGGAAATGGAAAAAAGAACACATTGACACCGGTGTGTCAGACCCACCATACTTGCTCCGGACACTGCGAGAGGGCTGTACAAGCAATGATCACACGCACGGCACAGCGGACACACCAGGAACCGCGGTGTTGGCCGTCGAATGACGCTAGCTGCGCAACATTTGTGCACCGCCGCCGTCAGTGTCAGCCAGTTTGCCGTGGCATACGGGGCTCCATCGCAGTCTTTAACAATGGTAGCATGCCGCGACAGCGTGGACGTGAACCGTATGTGCAGTTGACGGACTTTGAGCGAGGGCGTATAGTGGGCATGCGGGAGGCCGGGTGGACGTACCGCCGAATGCTCAACACGTGGGGCGTGAGGTCTCCACAGTACATCGATGTTGTCGCCAGTGGTCGGCGGAAGGTGCACGTGCCCGTCGACCTGGGACCGGACCGCAGCGACGCACGGATGCACGCCAAGACCGTAGGATCCTACGCAGTGCCGTAGGGGACCGCACCGCCACTTCCCAGCAAATTAGGGACACTGTTGCTCCTGGGGTATCGGCGAGGACCATTCGCAACCGTCTCCATGAAGCTGGGCTACGGTCCCGCACACCGTTAGGCCGTCTTCCGCTCACGCCCCAACATCGTGCAGCCCGCCTCCAGTGGTGTCGCGACAGGCGTGAATGGAGGGACGAATGGAGACGTGTCGTCTTCAGCGATGAGAGTCGCTTCTGCCTTGGTGCCAATGATGGTCGTATGCGTGTTTGGCGCTGTGCAGGTGAGCGCCACAATCAGGACTGCATACGACCGAGGCACACAGGGCCAACACCCGGCATCATGGTGTGGGGAGCGATCTCCTACACTGGCCGTACACCACTGGTGATCGTCGAGGGGACACTGAATAGTGCACGGTACATCCAAACCGTCATCGGACCCATCGTTCTACCATTCCTAGACCGGCAAGGGAACTTGCTGTTCCAACAGGACAATGCACGTCCGCATGTATCCCGTGCCACCCAACATGCTCTAGAAGGTGTAAGTCAACTACCCTGGCTAGCAAGATCTCCGGGTCTGTCCCCCATTGAGCATGTTTGGGACTGGATGAAGCGTCGTCTCACGCGGTCTGCACGTCCAGCACGAACGCTGGTCCAACTGAGGCGCCAGGTGGAAATGGCATGGCAAGCCGTTCCACAGGACTACATCCAGCATCTCTACGATCGTCTCCATGGGAGAATAGCAGCCTGCATTGCTGCGAAAGGTGGATATACACTGTACTAGTGCCGACATTGTGCATGCTCTGTTGCCTGTGTCTATGTGCCTGTGGTTCTGTCAGTGTGATCATGTGATGTATCTGACCCCAGGAATGTGTCAATAAAGTTTCCCCTTCCTGGGACAATGAATTCACGGTGTTCTTATTTCAATTTCCAGGAGTGTATATATATATATATATATATATATATATATATATATATATATACACACACATATGTGTGTGTGTGTGTGTCGAAACTATTTCACAATAACGTCCACTGAAAAAGCCAGAATAATCTTTCTACTCTCTGCTCTCATTGCACTGCAAATGAATATTTCATATCAATTTCTCGTCGAAATTCCCACAGTTGTTTCCTTAATTACAAACTACGTAAACCTCCCTGCATGCTTCACTAGCTCTTACTCTGTGTCCTCCATTGTTTTATTAATGTCTTAACACAAAAAATAACAGTAATCGTACCTACCAAGTCAACAACGTATAGATTCATCACTATTCACCAGTTCATACATATGCAGGGTGAGACAGCTAAGACAGAACACCTCTAATACACCCAGAATGAAAAAAAATTATCCAGGTGCAGTTTTCGCCAAGTTACAGCAGACAGTATGGCCAATTTTCTCGCCTTCACAGGTCATTCTTATCGTTTGTAGTCGCCAAATTACAAAATCTACATTTTTTTGTAATAGTACTATATACTTTATTTATTATTTGAAAGAAGCATCTAAGAAAATTTGAACGACATAATATACACGGGGCTTACTCAAATAGTATCAATATAACAGCACCACAAACCACTGTCCAGCCGTCAGGAGAAGTATTTCACCCAAGTCAGCCCTACCATACCAGATGTAAGTAAACACGTAACCCAAACACGGTTCATTTGTTTATCATCACTGCTGCGATACCAATTGCTCAAAATGTTGACCTTGAGAACAGCTACGTTATATAAAGCGATTTTGTGGAAACAATACTGCACGTTGAATGTCATCTGAGGTTAACGGCAGCACAGGCCCTTGTTATAGGGTTTTTCATGCCTTCGGTAGTTGTCAGTGTATCCTGTTAAACCACTTGTTTCAGTTTTCCCCACAGATAGAAGTACAGAAAACAAAACCATTCCTGTACGATGCGAACAGTGTACACAGGGACCCTGCCGTCTTTGAAATCTGCGTCACCATTGAGGAACAAACATTATGGCATAGGATGGACCTGATCAGCCAAAATGACCGCAAAGTTCTTGGCAGTAACGTCACCATACAGAGTACCCATGTGGCCAGGGAATACCGCGATATGGCGGCCCTTATCATCACCGAACCTCTACCAGTTTATTTTCGGGACGTAAACTCGGGCAGAAGTCTGTAACAGTGAGAAACAAGACTCATTCTATCAAATAACATTCTTCCACTGCTCCGTAGTTTACGCTTTAAAGCTTCGGCACCATGTTTTCTTGTTACGGGTATTTGCATCACTGATGAGTGGTTTTGGAATTCCATCTCGCCCTGCAATCCCCTGCTTATGGATTTTCTTTTCTTCAGGTTTCGCGATTCTGACATTCACTTCCGGAGTTACTTTCGCAGCTGTCGTCCTATTATTTTTCATAACAGTCACCGCCCGTCACAATCACTCAACACATAATTTCGTCCAAGCTGCGACGTATCGGATGACATTTTCCCGCTTTTCCCTGTCCGAGGCATAAACTTCGGTAAGGTGCCTCTTGAAACAGGAACCACGTCTGCCAATTTATTTAAGGAAGCACCCATCACTCGACCAACAACAATTTGCTGACGTTTGAGTGCACTGAGTCCTGACGTAATGCACACTCGACTGAACGTGATACAGTTCTGACCGCGACTGACAATTAGAATGCATTAAGGGTGGGTTGGGGTTGGGTTGTTTTGGGGAAGGAGACCAGACAGCGAGGTCATCGGTCTCGTCGGATTAGGGAACGACGGGGAAGGAAGTCGGCCGTGCCCTTTGAAAGGAACCAGCCCGGCATTTGCCTGGAGCGATTTAGGGAAATCACGGAAAACGTAAATCAGGATGGGCGGACGCGGGATTGAACCGTCATCCTCCCGAATGCAAGTCCAGTGTTTAACTACTGCGCCACCTCGCTCGGTACAATGCATTAAGGAACCTCACAGGTGCAGTCTGTGGTCAAATACAACAGTGCTACCTGCAAGCTTGGCTTGCCTCTGCATTTATTTTCAATTGTACGTTTCCCGCGAAGTTTCCACATTTTTGTCCACCACGATACCGGGAGAAATATTAAAATGCTTGAACCAAGATGGAATAAGAGAAATATTGAGGTTATGTAATAAAATATATGACAGTGGTGAATGGCCTGAGGACTTTCTGGGAACAGTAATGATTCCATTGCCGAAAAAACAAGGAACCAAGAAATGCAGCCAGCACAGGACAATCAGCCTCATTTCACATGCAGCCAAAGTGATGTTAAGAATAATTAATAAGAGACTTGAAAAGGTAATGGAGGAGAATCTAGGCGAGGAGCCGTTTGGCTTTAGACGGAATACGGGCACCAGAGATGCAATAGGGCTCCAACGAATCTTGGGAGAAAGGTTTATTGACAAAGGAAGACACCTATATATGTGTTTCATCGATCTAGAAAAGGCATTTGACAATGAGGTTTGGGACAAGCTGGCGACTATAATGGGGGAAAAGAGAGTGGACTCGAAAATCAGAATACTTATAAACTCATTATATCTTAATCAAAAAGCCTCAATTTAAGTGAGTGGAGAAAGTACAAACTGGATCAGACTAGGAAAAGGAGTAGGACTAGGATGTGTTTATCACCTACTCTTTTCAACCTCTAAATACTTGCAAAATATCATTGACCAATGCTCATTAGATGACAAAGGAGTAGAAATTGGAGGAAGAATAGTAGGGTGTTTGAGGTTTGCTGATGACATGGTCCTTCTAGCCACAGGGGAAAAAGAATTGCAGGATTTGGTGGACACCATTGAAACTAACGGCAAAAAAATGGAATGAAAATTAACACAAATAAAACAAAAGTATTGGCACTAGGAAATAAGGAAATTAAAATTATGCTGAATGGAGAAATACTAGAACAGGTGCAAAATTTTAAGTACCTTGGAAGCAGGATAGACACCGACTGGACGTGCACCACAGAAATTAAAACAAGGATAACAATGGCAAAAGTGGTGTTTTATAAGAAAGGAGAATTTTCTGCAGTAGTCTGGCCAGAGAACTCAGGAACAGACTCATAAAATGTCTTGTATGGAATAATCTTCTATATGGCGCTGAAACACGAACTATGAGGAAGAAAGACAGAGAGAGACTGGAGGCTTTTGAGATCTGGACATGGCGGAGGATGGAAAGAATAAGTTGGATGGACAGAGTAAAAAATGAAGAGGTTCTGAGAAGAGTGGGAGAGGAAAGGTAGTTACTAGATGTAATAAAAAGAAGAAAAATAAATTGGACTGGGCATATATTAAGAAATAATGACGGACTGATAAAAACAGTTTTAGAAGGTTATGTTGAAGGGAAAAGGTTGCGAGGGGGAAGAGATTCCAGATACTGCATAACATGATGGACGGTACAACATACAGCAGCCTTAAGAAGGAAGCAATGGATTGCAGAAAATGGAGAGGCAAGGGACCTGCTAATATAGCAGATAACTGATGATGATGATGATGACCCTATACATACTTGCCCTGTATATAGAGGGTGATACAAAAATACTCGTACTTTACAAACTTTGGAGGCAGCTTCTTAACAATAAAGCAAGAAACAAGCTAATAAAAGCATATGCCCTAAAATACTTCGCAACCGAGTTAAGGAAAGTTTACATTCAACAGATTGACAGGTACAGCGCAACAGTTTCAAAGTACTTACTCAAGGAAGGCTTTGTCTCTTTGAATCCATTATATTCTAGATGGTGGAGTTCCGTCTAGCCATCATCATCAGTTTAAGATTAATGTGTATGTTTGTACTGTATGTGACTGTCTGGCAGCTGCTTACATTCTCCTAGCACGTCTTGCAAGTGCTGTCTACAACCACTTTATTCAATGACTTTATTCATGATACCCTCAACGATTTACTAGAGTACGTGCCCTTGCTAATAAGCAAGGAAGAAGCTTCTGGTTTATGCATCATTGGGCTCCATTGTTCCAGATGCACTGGCTGTTATCTACCACGGGGGTAGGGGAGCACTAGCTCAATGGCTTTGGCGTTCTTCCGAGCTCAGTGTTTTGTATTTTTATCACAAGGGCCACATTAAACTGTTTATGCTGCAGACAACCCGGATGTGAAAGCTATTCATCGACGTTTCATGGAAGACTGCCAAATTAACCGACGTCATCTGGGAGTATACGAAAGGTTGGGACTCTTATAGGTACAAACGAAAATGGCAAATGGAGAACAATGAAACAGACAAACAATATTAGTAAACTTAGGTCCGTAAAACAGTGATTTCGTGGATTCGACGTATGAACAAGTGCAGTCATGCCAGTGCTGCAACACCGGTAAATGTCTAAAAGTACGTTTTGATTTTTTTGTGTGGGGATATTTAAAAGCTTCGGAGTATTTCAGCCCCATTGAGAGTGTCGATGGATTCCGAGAACACGTTGTTGATGGTTGTCAATGCATTCAGAATACGCCGAGAAATTTTTGAAAACATTCAAACGTGGATGAGGGGACATGTTGAATGTGCCTTCACATGAACGGTGACCACGTTGAACACCTGTTGCATTGCATTTGTCCTCAAGTGCGTATCTGCAATATGGAACCTCGGCGACTCTGTAAGAGGTGTTCATGTGCTCGTAATGCGTAGTATCAGGGAAACAATTGGTTTTCGGACCTATGTTTATGAGGATTATTTGATTGTTAATCTGTCTTCTAAGCGTCCGTTTCGCCTGTACTTATAACAGTGAAACACGCAGCATGTATGTGGTGCTATAAATGTAAGAGCAGATATTGTTCAAATGGTTTAAATGGCTGTGAGCACTATGGGACTTAACAAAAAATGGTTCAAATGGCTCTGAGCACTATGGGACTCAACATCTTAGGTCATAAGTCCCCTACAACTTAGAACTACTTAAACCTAACTAACCTAAGGACATCACACACACGCATGCCCGAAGCAGGATTCGAACCTGCGACCGTAGCAGTCCCGCGGTTCCGGACTGCAACGCCAGAACCGCACGGCCACCGCGGCCGGCGGGACTTAACATCTTAGGTCATCAGTCTCCGAGAACTTAGAACCACTTAAACCTAGCTAACCTAAAGACATCACACACATCCATGCCCGAGGCAGGATTCGAACCTGCGACCGTAGCAGTCCCGCGGTTCCGGACTGCAGCGCCTAGAACCGCACGGCCACCGCGGCCGGCCGCAGATATTGTGATCATTGGTACCTTAGTACGTGTGTTAGTGTGTTAGTTGTTTTTTCTCCCTATCTATCAGTCTTTCCACAAACACGCCACATAATTTTGTACCTGATGTTTTCTGCATTGCCGGAAATGCACCACTAAGTAGACACAGCTGTCAGTATAGACTAACCGTTTTGCGTCCACGTGTCCACACTTCAACACGCGGCCTGCTGCCCGGAGGAAAATAGACATGTTCTTGGAGGTTACTAACCAACTTAAAAATATAATACTGCTACTAGCTGTAATTATTTAATCATAAATGAAGTGAATACTGATGTAGTGTTGTTCAGTATACTGTCCTCAGTCACCCATAAAAATGTCTGCCCTTATATATCTAACACCCCCTACGTTAATTATTTCCTGTTCTGTTCAATTAGCACTGGAACGTATTCCTTAAACTCATATGACCTATCCTAATGCTACACAAGAGGAATATGTGATAGTGGTAGCAGAAATTTCTTACAGTCTCCTTTAAATACCCATAATCTCAATTTATAGAACATGGTTTTGTGAATAGAACGTCGTTTTTGTTCTACAAATTCCCATTTAAGTTTCCCCATTACACACTTTCGTGTGGAGTATGGAGAACTGTTACAAGCCGAGCAGCCCGCGTCTGGATTCGTTCGACGTCTGCTGTCCTGCCTACTTGGTAATAGCTACAAACCCTGGAACAGTGTTTTAGAATTGGCGCACTAGCGTCATGTATGAAATTTGCTTCACAAATCCACAGCACTTGTCTAGAACGCTTCCAACAATCGAAGCTTTCCATTCGCATTCAGTGTCACAGATTTCATGTGTTAGTCCCGTGTAATATATCTCCTTAGTATTGCACGTAAATATGTAAACGATGTGAATTTGTCCGAATGTTACCGACTAGTGTACTAGGCTTATCAGTTGCGTAGAGGATGTGCTTGAGTGGAGAAAGGACAGAATTGTTGGACATACCTACGGTGGAGCGGGCCGTTGGATAAAGAGAATGCCACATAAGAACAACTGAGGTAAGTGTGGAAAGGAGAGCATACTACAACACAAGGTCAAGGTACAGATAGGAGACAGATTTTTGTTCCTTAATAAAATTAATTAATGTGTATATTAATTAGAATATACGTAGATTTTTGTAAGTGATGCAGTGGGCTGATATTTTCGTTAAGGAAATGCCGTAGTATTTATTTTAAAGCAAAGTAACAGTTAATTTACGTGTACTAAAGATGCGGTCAGTACTGTCTATAACAAAGAATTGGAAACGTCGTTCTGGCCGCAGCTGCTGTTGCCTCTGCCCCGTGCTGAACGCTCTTGTGTGCCTGTGCGTGCTTGCAGTGGAGATGCTGCGGCGCGCCATGTACCTGTTCCGGCGGCCGCCGTCGCAGATAGCCGACCTCCTGCCGCCACAGAGCGGCTCCCAGCAGTCGGTGGCGACCATCCAGTCAGGTAACGTCTAACCTTCATCACATCGCAACTAGTGTGGAGCGCTGGTTAGGTCTCGCATAACATACTGAGGCAGGATTTGGGAGGGTGTTTCCTGCGTTACGAGGAGGCGAACAGCCTGTTTAAATACACTGGCGGAAAGAAGCACCAAAAAGTAATTAGAGTAATGAAATTTCGGGACTATGAAACATTTGTCTAGGTAAAATATTTAAGGGATTAACACTGCAAGATCGCAGGTTAATATACACTCATCTGACAAAACATTATGACCACTGTCCATGGCGACGCTGGATGCTGCCAGGTGGCGTTGCGCGCACGTGATGCGGTAACAAAACGATGTAGCGGAGCAGACAAGAACGGGCAATCACCCTAGCGAAGATATGGGCAGCAAATGGGGAAATCTTTTGAGATAAGCGCCTTTGATAAAGGGAAGATTATTGTTACGCAAAGCCTGTGAACGAGTATCTGCGAAACGGCGAAGGTGGTCGAATGTTCACGTGCTCCTGTAGTGAGCATCTATGGAAGGAGGTAGGACAGTGAAACTACCACTAGGCGCTAAATAGCTGAACGTCGACGACTCTTCACAGAACGTGGGGATCGGAGACTTGTGTGCTGTGTAAAGTAGGATAAATGGTGATCTCTGGCATCTCTGCCGAGAGAGCACAATGCTGGTGTCCGCACAAGTGTTTGGAACACACCTTTCATTGTACATTGTTGAACGTGGAGTTCGGCAGCAGACTACCCCTACGTGTTCAAACGTTGACCTAACGACATCGTCAGCTGCGATTGCGGAATTCGACCGTCGATCAATGGAAACGTGTCACATTTTTCTACACTAGGTCGATGGTAGCCTCCATAAACGACGTCAGCTAGGTGAACGGGGACTCGAAACGTTCAGTGCACCAAGGACGCAGGCTGGTGGGAGCAATCCCCTGTATTTGCATGACACCTGTGGTAGTGAAGTGTACACAAGCTAATGTACAGTATATATGTGTAAGATTTAGTGCTACGTAAAAGTGAAAGATTCCATGCAACAACATCTCTGACGCAACCTGTGATCTATGTTTATTCTTTTTTCCACAGCTATAGCATTTATTCTTTTGTTTGTTCGCTCTCTCATTAAATATGTCATTTTGTGTTACGGGTTATTCCTAAACTAATAGAAAGAGGTTGCTAACCCGCAACAGTTGGTGCCCCCGACGTAATGTTCGATGGGCACCGGCGTTTAGTCCGACACACGTTTGCGCTCCGTACCGTGCTGCATCGCAGAAAGTACAGTCGCGTCAACCGCGTCGCGCACTCAACCAAATCGCATATCTTCCGCACTCCACGGCAGCCGCGCTGCGCATCTGTAGCCTACTGATTCCGCAATATTACTACGATGGTGGATCAAGTTCCCGCAAGTGTTTGGCGATCGCACGCCATCGCAGCTGCTGCGCCGATTACGTACGTTGGCAAGCAACGCAGTGAGCGACGACATTCTGCAAAGCATTTGGCTATCACGCCTACCTCCTGACGCGCAAAAGATTCGAACTGTCTGCGCCAGGTATCTAGAAGTACTAGCGCAAACTGCCGATAGAATATGTGAAATGTATCCATCTGCGTGTGTTGCAACAGTTAGCCCATAACCGCAGACGGACATCAACTGTGCTGCGATACGTGCTCCAATCCTGAACTTTCCACGCTAGTCGGTGCACTACGAACTCAGAACGAAAATCGCCAATCTCGTCGTTACCGCTCGTCCGGGGAAACGCAGTCGCTCATCTTCGGCTACGAAGGTATCTTGGTACCGTCACTGATTTGGGTCCGAGGCACGAAAGTGTAGCCCACCTTGTGAGCAGGGAAATGGAACAGGAGCTCCGTGAAGACGGAAATTCAGTATGGTGTTGATAACGGCGTCTTTGTTGCCTTTAAAGGCATTCTTGACTAACATCACCTCACTACGTCTCATTGCCAAGGTTTCTAACGCTCACGATCGTTACAACGTGTATTTAAGGGAAACCCGATTTGCATCCTCATATTGGCGCTACTAGAACCATTCTCGCGCGTCTGTCACTAAATCTGAATACACATCATCTTACAGATGTAGAAACACGCCAACAGCTCCTTGTTGATGTTGCGATTTTTTGCCTCAGTGTACACGACTTCTGTAATGGGCGATAAAAAAATTTACGTTTTAACGGCTTTGCTGCAGCCTATACGCAATGAAGTTCGACTCCGATTCGGCTAAATAAGGACGACATCGCATGCAAGGCATTTGCGTGCATTCGTGTGTTCCGACGTGCGTGCAGTAAATGGCGAAACGTGAACTATGGCGACGTTACTACCAAACGCGTCGAAACTGGACCAATGTGATATTCTTTTGTTGGCTGCCGAAGAACAAAAACCGAAAGACATCCATCGGAGAATGGAGCCTGTGTTTATGATAGCATGTCCGTCGGAAACCACGATTGTGGAATGGTGCGCAAAGCTGCGTGGGGTTAATTCGTGATAACGTACATCCTCATGTCGCAAATGTCAGAAGGGTGAAGCTATGCTAACTCAAGTGGGAGACACCCTCATCTCTTTCCACGCGATTATCACGCTTCCAATATCTTAAGAAAGACCCAGATTTCGGTCAGACGAGGACCTACAGCAGAGAGTTACAGACTTCTTCACACAATAGAACACAGTGTTTTACCAGATGTGTGTTTTTTAACGGTCGTGTCGGTCGGATGATTGCTCATGGCGATTTCGACTGTACGGCCTTATAAACGGAACTTTTTGATCGTCTCTTATACACGTTCAGTCAAAATTATTAAAATAACGGAAAACCGCTCCAGTTGTTTTTTATGATAACACGTAAAATGATGGACATATAGAAATATTTGTTTTTATTTGTTCTCATAATAAGAGATGAGAGACAATCCTTATTTATGTACACTACAAGTGCAGAAATAACATAAAACTTAAGTAACGTTGTAGAGAATCAACTTCAAATGATAAAAAGTCAGTTTTCGCCCAACGACCTCACGAGGAAATGGGCGTGTCGTAATTACAAAAACTCACAATCCGAAAAACTGTTTGCTTGCTTTAGCTTAAAAGAGCTATGTTGCGTCTGTAGTTTCCTGCGAGCGGATCAGGATGGGAGCTAGACGCTAAATCCAGAAATAAGGTGGCTCGTCCAACTCAAAGTTCTGGTGCTGGAAAACAAGCTGGAAATTCTTTGCAGATAAGGGAACTCGGTGGGATAAAGGACGCGTACTTCTGATGAAATAATTGAGATGAAACACGAGGTAGGATAAGACCACTGTCGAACCCTCAGAGGCACCAACACATTTCATGTAAGTTGGGCAATCCTGCATGTACCCTTTGCAGCTAAGTGCCACGAGAAACTATGTCCCGTCTCGAGGGCAGAGTAACTCAGGTCCAGCGTCTGAGGCAACTGTCAAAGGAATCTCCTAGCAGCACCAGCGGCCCTGCTTATATAGGCTCGTCTGATGCAATCCCCCGTGATCACGCGCGTCTCCCGTGTCCTGTCGTCCTTCCAGAACATTCTGTCGTAGTTGGTCATGTAGCTCCAGCGTCCCTTGCCACAAAACGTAACCTCTCCTGCTTCCCATCGCCCTGGCTGACGTTAGGTTCCTTTCCTACATGTCCACCTCATGCAATTTTATGCATTTCTACTCACATCCGCGACCCATTCGTGACAGTTATATTCTGACGTGTTTCCGAATTACAGTTCCATGTTTGAAAAATAAAAGTTGGAAGCAATAACTTGGAATAAACAAAAGTGAAAAATAGGTACAATGGACGAGGTGCCCAAGCCGAACGTAAAGGTACGATCTCTAAAGCGTCATTGGGCGCAAAGCTTATGTAAATCCACTTGACTTTGCTGTTTTATCAGTTATTTTTAGCTTTTTATCTGAAAAACATGCAACGTAATTTTCAAACACATTAGACAACAATGTTTACGCTAAATCATGTTAAAAGTTTTAAAGTATCGCATCGACAGTTTTTGTAATTCTGACAGGCCCATTTTTCTCATGGCGTCATTGCGCGCGAATGTTTTAAAATCCACATGACTGCTTCGTTTTTCTCATTTGGCTTTGCTTCTCTACAAGTTTTATGTTCTTTCTGCACATATATAAGCATTGTCTCTCATCTCCTGTTACAAAAACAAAAATATCTAATTATATGCCCACCATATTATCTATTGACATCTGGCAGTTTAGGATACACTTGATAATGACTTTTCGTTACTTATAGAGCAGTTGTGATGTCAATACTACCATTCAGACGTGGAGAAACAAATAAGTCAAAATTATTTTACTCTCGAATATTAGCTATGTTCTTGGTGATGAAACGTCTATTTGAACGGAAGTTGCCAAAATTTGTAACGTACGTGGAAGTCTCATCTTGTTCACCAACTTGTGTAACACGTAGAAACCAATGATAATAACTAGGAAATGGAGCTCATAAACGTATTTCACGGAGAGTGGATAATATCACTTCTCGTATTCGATCATACAGGTCATTCATGTTGATTTTCTCTTCATTTCTCACAACCAAAAATCACGGGAGGTCAAGTCTGATTATAGTGAAAGCCAGTGCGATATTCCACCACGGCAGATCCATCTATCGAGAAATGTTTGGTCAAGATATGTACAAACAATATGCGCATAAAGCCATGGTGTCCCATCTTGGAAGAAACCCACACAGTGGGTTTGTACCGGAATTTAATCAATGGCATACCCTTCAAACGTGCTTAAGTACACGTCTGCATCCACTAAACAGGTATCAGAGAAGTACGGCCCAATTACTTCAGTGAGTCACAGGCGCACCAGAGATGCACCATAGGGCAGTCACGTTCATGATCTGGAATCCATGAGTATTTTCACTCCCTCGAGTACGAGCCTCAGTTTCTCATATCTGCGTGGTCCTTACGCGAAGTGTATGTCGGCTCCGCGGCAGTAGAATCGTTCTGCAATCACTTTAAAACTACGTTTCTCTAATTTTTCTCATTAGTGTTCTGAGAAAAGAACGTCGTCTTTCCTCCAGCAATTTCCATCTGAGTTCACGAAGCATAACTGTAATACTCCCGTGATGGTAGAATTTATTGGTAACACATCTAGTAGCACGCTTGTGAATTAATTACTTCGACGTCTTCCTTCAACCCGACATGGTGGGGATCTCAAGCACTCGAGCAGTACTGAAGATTAGGTCGCAGTAGTGTTTTATGCGCGGCCTCCCTTAAAGATTGACCACACTTTTAAAATATTCATCCACTCAACCATTCGTCTTCCCTACCGCGTTCCTTACGTGCTCGCTCCATTTCATATCACTTTGCAATTCTTCGCCCAAATACTTACACGACGTGACTGTTTTAAGTAGGACACTACTAATGCTGTATTCGAACATTACGCATTTGTATTTCCTACTCATTTGCATTAGCTTATAGTTTTCTACGTTTAGAGCTAACTGCCATTCATCACACCAATTTTCTCGTATTCTCCTACAATCACTCAACGACGACACTACAGCATCAACAGCAAACAGCCGCAGATTGCTACTCACTCTGTCCGTCACTTCATTTACGTAAATACAGATAAATTCTGATAAGCTAGACTGCTCGCTTCTTGACTCTATTTATTTGTTGTTTTGTGCGCAGTTTTAGGCAGTTTATTGTGATCATATTATCGCATGTAATCTTAAATTTATGTAGGACCATCATATTCTGTGTGATTTCTTTATTATTTGGTGAGATGTAGTACTCTTATTTTCAAAATAGAGCCATTCCTACTTCCTATATGCTCTCATGTTCTCTTCAGGAAGAAAGTGCTAAGAAGGAACATCAAGCTGTTCTGTAAAAAAGCTACTGTTTCTAGTAAAGGCTCTCTGTCTTTTCTGCTATAATATACACATTATTATGTAAATATTCATTTATCTGACGTGTAAAAGCTATCAGAAGTAGTATTCTACAACATAGCGTTTATCCTGTTCTTCAGTAACCAAGCTAACAAGGTTGATTTTAAACATTCCTTTGAACTGATTTAAAATCTTGTGAAATAATGTTATAGGGATTTTTTTCAAGTAAATGGAGCTTCCTGTATGTAATCAAGTATTTACATAAGTATATTTTAAGTGTTTTTAAAACAGCATATAGCTTATAAGCAACTGAGTCCTTACATCACTTAAAATATTATATTTTTATGAATATAAATGTAAACGTAACTCTACCTGTTTCATAAAAGTGGATTGAAAAGTCTGTGTAAAGACCTTGCCTCATTCACCAAGAAATTAAGCGAACACAGTGTCTTCCAGGGACGCTGTACTCGTGCTACCCACTGTATACGTGCAGCTGCAAGGGGTACCCACTCTCATCCAGTCTTGCGAAATACACAAAAGAAACGGTTCAGTACTGAGGTCTACCGTCCCGATCTTAACCACGATGACGTACTCCTCCGGCTACGTACTGTCTCAGTTGGTGTAATGTGGATAATTATATGCTTTCCTGTCTTCAGTGTCGCACAGAGATGAGGACTCCTCACTGCATGAATACTGATGAGATGAGCCGCTTTTCCCTTAGCTGTATCCCTCCTGTGGATGTATTATAAAACAGTTGTTTCTTTCGTAGATGTAAGTGCCATGCTAATCAGCGAGATTAGACCCCGTACGAATATTCTTCGTACGAATATTCTTCGTACATATTTCATGTTCTTCATAACGGAAAATGGATTTATTTTTTTACGCAAAGCAGGATTACTTGGTCTGCCTAGTCGAGAAAGGAGTGCTTCTAAACTTTCATGGAAATCGTCGCAGTAGTGCAAGAATTGCTTGAGGTGTTTCACAAAACAATGACACGTCTGGCGGCAGAATACGCTGTCAGGTGATATTTAAGTACCGAGAGAGTCACTAACTATTGCCACCAAGAATAACTCCGAAAGTATGACAGGAGCTGAAGAGTTTGTGGGACAAAAGTTGCATGGGACAACGGGGGCAATAATACGACGTTGCTATTTTGTGGCTAGGTAGAGTCGCTTCAGAGATATGAAGGTCAACTTTGTTTTCTTAAATGGGTTGCTATAGTTGGGTACTTATTTTCTGATAGCGGATATCGAGGCCAATTCAGTGACGTGTAACAGTAAGGTCTTTGAAGGTCAACGAAGGTCACAAAAGTGGCATGAGCGTCCATTTACAGAAGGTGTTCTAAGTTATGAACATTGGTATCAACGCAGTGCCGCAATCTTCTTATTATGGATTGAGTGGTATTCCTTATCACATCGGCGCTTATCGAAGCACATGCTCTGACAGTTCTCTCTCGCTTATCTTCAGGTGTAGTTGGAACGCCTTTATAAACAATGTCTTTTACGAATCCCTACAAGAAAAAATCCAG
This sequence comes from Schistocerca americana, assembly GCF_021461395.2. NCBI lineage: Eukaryota > Metazoa > Arthropoda > Insecta > Orthoptera > Acrididae > Schistocerca > Schistocerca americana. The sequence continues at coordinate 306,989,572 of NC_060124.1, read as the reverse complement.
AGGCGTCAAGTCTAGCGAACGAGCCGGCCACGACACATCTCCTCCGCGTGCAATCAAACGATTTGGGAATTGTCCCTGCAACTCATTTCTAACCATCAGCGGAAAATGTGCCGGACATCCACATTCTGTTCCTTTCTCCTATAGGTATTTCTTCCAATAACAGACCTATTGTTTCTTGCAGGAATGTGGTGTACTTCCTACCATTAAGATTTCCTTTGATGAAATAGAGGCCTATGATTCTGTCCTCCAGAATCCCACATCATACATTTACCGACCACGGTTTTTGGTGTGCAATTGTCCGCATCTCGTGGTCGTGCGGTAGCGTTCTCGCTTCCCACGCCCGGGTTCCCGGGTTCGATTCCCGGCGGGGTCAGGGATTTTCTCTGCCTCGTGATTGCTGGGTGTTGTGTGATGTCCTTAGGTTAGTTAGGTTTAAGTAGTTCTAAGTTCTAGGGGACTGATGACCATGGATGTTAAGTCCCATAGTGCTCAGAGCCATTTGAACCATTTTTTTGGTGTGCAATTCGCCGCAGCTAACATGGATTTTCAGTTGCCCAGTAATGTATGTTATGCAAATTAACATTTCCATGTTTCGAAATTGTAGCCTCGTCAGCAAATAAAATCAAGTTAATAAATGTGTCATCCCTCTGAATCTGAAATAGAGCCCATCGGCACAGTGCAGTGCGTTGCATACAGTCTCTACCATTTATTTCTTGGTAGTGACTGATATGGTGGAGATGATATTTATGGCGATACAGAACACGAACAACATTACTCTGCCTCATGCCAGATTCCCTTGCGGACTTGATGCGAATTAACACAAGGACCTCGAACCACAGTGGCAAAAGTACCAATTTCCGTTTCCTCGTTGGTAACTTTCCTTTTCCGTATATCTTTCCGATGCGTAAAGATCCAGTCGTTCTCGATTTATCATACACATATTTATATGTATGACGTGTAGGGTGACTACGTTGAGGATATCTTTCAGCGTATAAGTCTCTAGCTCTCACTGAATTTCGATAGCATTCTCCGTAAATGAGAAGTGTATCGACTTGTTCTTCGAAGGAATACATCTTTCATATTCGCTTGATTCGACGATACTAGTCTTACCTTTCCTATTAGTGTTGTATTGCGAAATAGTTGAATGGTGTTTACATAACAATCACACGTTGAATGGATACGCCGTATTCGGCGAATATTTAGTATTTGCACGATATACGAGAGAGAATTATCAGAGCATGTGCTTCGATAAGCGCTGATGTGGTAAGGAATACCACTCAATCCATGATAAGAATTACAGCACTGCACTGATACCAATGGTCATCACTTCGAACACCTTCTGTATATGGACGTTCTTGTCACCTTTTTGACCTTCGTTGACCTTCAAAGACCTTACTGTTCCACATGTCATTGGATTTATCTCGATAGCCGCCATCAGAAAATAAGTACGGAACTAACGCTACCCATTTAAAAAAAAAAAGTTGACCTTCATGTCTCTAAAGCGACCCCACCTAGCAACAAAGAACCAACGTCATATTATGACCGCCGTTGGCCCATGCAGCTTTTGTCCCACATAGCTTCAGCTACTATCATACTTTCGGAGTTATTCTAGGTGGCTATAGTTAGTGACTCACCATGTGTATTACATCGAATCGTTTATCTACCAAAATTTCAATTAATACTTTCGTTGCGAATGTAGAAGCTGTTCTTGTTTAAAGTTATTTTTTCGCTTGTTCGACGAAGGAGTACCGAGTCTTTAACACTAATCACTGTCTAACATAACAGTCGCGACTCTACGACTTGTTTTAGTTAGCCACTGCGATAGCAGCGCACTAAACGGCCAGCGAGCTACACGGTATCGGATGAGTGCGAACAGTACGGTTTATATAGATCTGTAGCTTAGTGTTCACACTAGGGAGGGTGTGTAGTGTCATAAAAATTGACAGTAACTACAAAAATTGGCGGGGTGCGAATAGGACTCGCACACTGAGGTTTTCGCATAAACTTCATTACGTATATAGACAGTTTATCTGTTCTAGGAATCGAGAATCTCTATCATTTTTGCCTGTTATTGACACTGGTACTAGCAAGATATCGGTCCCAATTTGTAAGATTTTCAAAAATGATTTAATTCAAATACTATAAAGGTGAATAAAGTCATGTTGGGGGCAAAGGACCATTATTATAATAATTAACAGTTCTCCATTCAGGCTGACTGGTAAAAGTTTAAAATCAGGTAGGGAATGATTTTACTGCTCAGACACTAGCCTGCAAATGTTTGACATAGAACTTGAAGTGCCATATCTACGTGAGGTATACACTCTTGTATATCTCATGATGGATAAATTCGCATTCGGAAGGACGACGGTTCAATCCCGCGTCCGGCCATCCTGATTTAGGTTTTCCGTGATTTCCCTAAATCACTCCAGGCAAATGCCGGGATGCTTCCTCTGAAAGGGCACGGCCGACTTCCTTCCCCATCCTTCCCTAATCCGATGAGACCGATGACCACGCTGTCTGGTCTCCTTCCCCAAACCAACCAACCAACCATGATGGATAAATTCCGAAACACGTAATATGAGCAATGGAATTATTTTTCGCTTGATGTTTGACTTTCACCATAGCCACCGAGTTTGTCTGAATGCACAACTACTGACTGTTTTAATTGCAAGTTTGGAGTCGGGGAACAAAAGACAAAAGAAATATTTTTTCGTGTGATATAATTACTTACGAAAAAATTGCGGATTTTTTCCTTCACTTGTTGTGTGAAACCTTGTCTATTGACAAATTTTATGATAACAGATTTTGATGAGCGAGTGAGTGATAATCATCAAAATACGTGACAAAATGGCCGTACCTTTTGATTGCATTGACTTAAGAGTTAACGTTTATTAGAACGCCGAGGAACGATAGACCTTAGTATGTGACATATATTTCAGCTTGATACGTCTACCTATTCGTGAGAAGAAAATGGTCTTAACAGATGGACGGACAGACAGACACTATGATAAAAATGGCAAAAAATTGTGTGATATAACTATAAATTCACAGTTCTCCTACTCTTCATTTAATTATATTGTGAAACTTCGTTTCTTGGTAGCCTACAGGTCTCGATGTGTGGGTTTCTGTGTGATATAACTAGAGATCGTGTGACATAATTACAGATTTAGAGTTTTCGAATTTTTTGCTTTGACTATACTGTGAAAACTTGCTTCTTGCCAAATTGTACGACTCTACGACAGCGGGAAGTACACTATGGATTTTAATAAGTGAGTATGAGAATATCAAAACATTTCACTTAAATAGTGTATATTTTGGTTGCATTGACTTAGAAGCTTACATTTATTACACCAGCAAAGGCCTATAGACCTTAGTATGTCGCACAGATTTCAACTTCATGGATCTACCCGTTCCTGAGAAAGAGGAACTTAACAGACAATTAGACAGTCAGATAAGAAATGAAATTTTTCATACAATTTAATAACAGATTCACAATTTTCGGAATTTTTTCTTTTCTTGTACTGTGAAATCTTTCTTTTCTGATAAGTTGACGATTATAGGCAGCGGTAACTACCCTACAAGTTTTGATGAGTGAGTTAGCGAGTATCAAAATATGTGACATTAATGACCGTATCTTCCGACTGCATTGACTTAAGAGCTTCAATTTTTTACACCACTAAGAGAGCGTACGCCTTAGTATGTAACGTAAAATTCGACTTAATGTCTACCCGTTCTTAAGAAAAACGGACAGATGAACAGACAAAGTCGAATAATGAACGACAGAAAAAAATTTTTTCGTATGATATAGTAACACATTTACATTTTTCGGATTTCTTACTTTGGTTGTACCGTGAAACCTTAGTTCTTGCCAAACGGAAGTAAGTTATAGACTTTGAGGTTTTGATACGTGAGTTTGCGAGTGTTAAATTACGAAACGTAAATTACGTTGAGTTAGAAGCTTCAATGTTTTACAGCGCCAAGCGACCACGAACCTCAGTATGTAAAACAAACTTCAATTAGATACGCGTAGCCGGCCGCGGTGGTCTAGCGGTTCTGGCGCTGCAGTCCGGAACCGCGGGACTGCTACGGTCGCAGGTTCGAATCCTGCCTCGGGCATGGGTGTGTGTGATGTCCTTAGGTTAGTTAGGTTTACGTAGTTCTAAGTTCTAGGGGACTTATGACCTAAGATGTTGAGTCCCATAGTGCTCAGAGCCATTTGAACCAGATACGTGTATCCATTCCCGAGGACAATAAAGCGATCCTATAAGGATTCCTTTTTTATCGATTGATAGATGGGACCCTGAAAATGTTACACCTACCTGATTACTCCGCAATAACATCGAAGTGTTTAGAATAGAGTTCACAAACTACTTTCAGACTATTTCTGTATTGTTCCATTCTTGGACAGCGCTTGGAAAAAAAAAACTCCTAAATCTTTCCGTGGAAACCATAATTTCTCTTATTTTATTGCCATGGCCACTTCTCCCTCTGCAGATGGAAGTCAAAGAAACACCGTTATTTTAATGGTTACAACCCCAACTCGCTCATCATATCCCCTATTTCAAGTTAGTATAATCGAGCTGCCGCTCTTTGAACTTTTTCGATGTCCTATGTACGCTGTCTGGTAAGGACCCAATAACGCACAACAGTAATCCAGACGAGGAGGAAAAGCCGTACTGCACAGAGTCTCTTTTTTCGCTTATTAAGTACAAGAAGTTCTTTTGTTCCAGTTCCCTGTATCATTACCTATGTTATTGTTCCAATTTAAGTTACTGTTCATTGGAATCCCTAAGTATTTATTTGGATTCACAGTCTTTAGGTTTGTGTGATTAGTAGTGTAATCGAAACTTAGGAGATTCCATCCAGTACCGGTACTTTTGTGAATGATTCACACTTTTCTTTAAGGAGAGTCAGTTGGCGCTTTCCACACCATACAGATATCTCGTGTAAATCATTTTGCTGTTGGTTGTGATCTTATGACGAGTTTATAAAACGGTAGATGACAGCATATTCTGCAAATAATCTAAGAGGGCTGCTCAGATTGTCTCCTAAATCATTTAAATAAATTAGGAACTGCAGAGGGCCTGTAACACATTCTTGGGCAGCGCCAGATATTACTTCCGTTTTACTCGGTGAATTTTCGCCAGTTACTACAATACTGTTTCCTACATGTGAATAAATGGCCAGTTATTTTGACAAGAATCAGAATACGGGCAGGTTACGTGCCAGTAGATTCTTTTCTGAGGCATTTTGTGTTGGTGGGACGCTGTATACGTTGCAGAATCCGAGACAAGTGTTGTGTGCGTGATCCCCAGAGGCTCAGAGCATATCGTCGGCGGCGTCCACGGAGAGCCTGACGAGCGTGTCCGCGCTGGAGATGAAGGAGAGGCTGCCGCTGAGCGACCGACTGACCATCGTGCGCATCACGACGCAGCTGGCGCGCGAGCGCCTCGTCCGGGTGCGCGCCGGCAACGAGCAGCGGCTGCGCAAGCTGCGCTACCTCACACAGGTCACCGAGGCGCAGGTGGCCGACGCAGAGGACACGGTGCGCATCCACGAGAGCGTGCTCCAGGCCGCCGGTGAGTGCGCACCGGCTGTGGCCCGTCACATTTCCTGCTTACATTACGATCGCTTCTTACACTACTGGCCATTAAAATTGCTACACCACGAAGACGACGTGCTACAGACGCGAAATTTAACCGACAGGAAGAAGATGCTGAGATATGCAAATGATTAGCTTTTCAAAGCATTCACACAAGGTTGGCGCCGGTGTCGACACCTACAAAACGCTGACATGAGGAAAGTTGTAAACCAATTTCTCATACACAAACAGCAGTTGATCGGCGTTGCCCGGTGATACGTTGTTCTGATGAATCGTGTAAGGAGGAGAAATGCGTACCATCACGTTTCCGACTTTGATAAAGGTCGGATTGTAGACTATCGCGATAGCGGTTTACCGTATCGCGACATAGCTGCTCGCGTTGGTCGAGATCCAATGACTGTTAGCGGAACATGGAATCGGTGGGTTCAGGAGTGTAATACGGAACGCCTTGCTGGATCCCAACGGCCTCGTATTACTAGCACTCGAGACGACAGGGATCTTATCCGCATGGCTGTAACGGATCGTGCAGCCACGTCTCGATCCCTGAGTCAACAGAAGGGGACGTTTGCAAGACAACAACCATCTGCACGAACAGTTCGATGACGTTCGCAGCAGCATAGACTGTCAGCTCGGAGACCATGGCTGCGGTTACCCTTGACGCTGATCACAGACAGGAGCGCCTGCGATGGTGTACTCAACAACGAACCTGGGTGCACGAATGGCAAAACGTCATTTTTTCGGATGAATCCAGGTTGTGTTTACAGCATCATGATGGTCGCATCCGTGTTTGGCGACATCGCGGTGAACGCATATTGCAAGCGTGAATTGTCATCGCCATACTGGGGTATCACCCGGCGTGATGGTGTGGGGTGCCGTTGGTTACACGTCTCGGTCACCTCTTGTTCGCATTGACATCACTTTGAACAGTGGACGTTACATTTCAAATGTGTTACGACCCGTGGCTCTACCCATCTTCGATCCCTGCGAAACCCTACATTTCAGTAGGATAATGCACCACCGCATGTTGCAGGTCCTGTACAGGCCTTTCTGGATTCAGAAAATGTTCGACTGTTGCCCTGGCCAGCACAGCCTCCAGATCACTCACCAATTGAAAACGTCTGGTCAAAGGTGGCCGAGCAACTGGCTCGTCACAATACGACAGTCACTACTCTTGATGAACTGTGGTATCGTGTTGCAGGTGCATGGGCAGCTGTACCTGTACACGCCATCCAAACTCTGTTTGACTCAATGCCCTGGCGTATGAAGCCCGTTATTACGGCCAGAGATGGTTGTTCTGGGTACTGATTTCTCAGTATGTATGCACCCAAATTGTGAGAAAATGTAATCACATGTCAGTTCTAGTATAATATGTTTGCCCAATGAATACCCGTTTATGATCTGAATTTCTTCTTGGTGTAGCAATTTTAATGGCCAGTAGTGTATTTACTTACAATTCTGTTTGAGCGCAGGCATTAAAGGATGCCTTTTCCCAGCGTCATAATTATTTACTTACCAGGTTAATAAGCTAGAATGGTTTAATATACAAGATGCCCTCCTAAGACTCCTGACGCGTAGAGTACTACAACCATCGTACGTTACTGTAGACTGTCGTAAGTAAACTAGCCTACGGTAATATTCTTAGTAGGCTTTGTCAGATGAGATCGTAACCGCGTTACCTGTACATTAGGTGTGTTGCATACCTTTTGGGCGTTACCTCACTTCGATCGCTATATTTGCGTTCGGAATCAGCCTTTTAGGCTGCATTCACTGTGGCACCGACATCAGTAGATTCCGCAAACGACCGACATCGTCCGAAGACAGCAGATCTTTTCAAATCTGTGCGTTGCTACGTGTGCGGTAACAATGTAGCTGATTTTATTCGGCCGAACGCACAGTTTTCGGACGACAATCGGTGAAATTCAAATCAGTTTGGGTTTTCTTTCGGTGTTAATGTCCGACACGACACGAAACATAGACTATAAGAAACTGATAGCTTTAGTCAAAGGAGTAGTTCGTGGTATCCTGAGGATTAAAAATATCATAATCGGGGTATAGTTCGGAATCTATAGACTGGAATCGCAGGTTTATTGGAAACCACAAGTAGGCAAAATCTTTATCGGAAATTTGGGTGTAGATTATAACCTCGAATAATAATTTGTTCAAGTAACAAGGATGGTGTGTCTTATGGTTAAATTTACATTAGTGGATCTTTTTGGGCTGTGGTAGATGGACATTATTTAGCTATCTACAAGTTATTGTTACTGCGTTTTTATGCGAGCAGGCTCAATATTCTTTTACATAAAGATGTTTGCACATGTGGTGTTCGTAAGTGTTCCGACTTTACAGCGCTTTAGGTGTTCAGAGTATCTTACTCCAGACTTCCAGTTTGTCTTTCACACATATCCTGAATGACAGTCATTGAGGGTTGGTAGTGGTGGTAAGTCCCTATGGGACTACACTACATCTACATCTACATCTACATTTATACTTCGCAAGCCACCCAACGGTGTGTGGCGGAGGGCACTTTACGTGCCACTGTCATTACCACCATTTTCTGTTCCAGTCGCGTATGGTTCGCGGGAAGAACGACTGTCTGAAAGCCTCCGTGCGCGCTCGAATCTCTCTAATTTTACATCGTGATCTCCTCGGGAGGTATAAGTAGGGGGAAGCAATATATTCGATGCCTCATCCAGAAACTCACCCTCTCGAAACCTGGCGAGCAAGCTACACCACGATGCAGAGCGCCTCTCTTGCAGAGTCTGCCACTTGAGTTTGCTAAACATCTCCGTAACGCTATCACGGTTACCAAATAACCCTGTGACGAAACGCGCCGCTCTTCTTTGGATCTTCTCTATCTCCTCCGTCAACCCGATCTGGTATGGATCCCACACTGATGAGCAATACTCAAGTATAGGTCGAACGAGTGTTTTGTAAGCCACCTCCTTTGTTGATGGACTACATTTTCTAAGGACTCTCCCAATGGAGTGGCCGTGCGGTTCTAGGTGCTACAGTCTGGAGCCGAGCGACCGCTACGGTCGCAGGTTCGAATCCTGCCTCGGGCATGGGTGTGTGTGATGTCCTGAGGTTAGTTAGGTTTAAGTAGTTCTAAGTTCTAGGCGACAAATGACCTCAGAAGTAAAGTCTCATAGTGCGCAGAGCCATTTGAACCATTTGACGTGTATCGAAAAAACTAATTATATGAAGGTGTGGTTTCTTTTCTTTCGAAAATGTCCGAAAGAACAGACATCACCCAGAATCCGCAGCTGTTATACATTACACGTAAATTGAAGGTGGAGAGAGCAAGAAAGGAAAGGAAGGGGGAGGGATCACAACTGTCAGTTGCATTAGGACATTACGCGGAATCGGCGGCGATGAGTGAAAATGTATACCGGACCGGGATTCGAAGCCGGGATCTCCTGCTTATTGTGCAGGTGCGGTATCCACTGCGCCATCCGTGACAAAGTGTTAACGCAACTGCATGAACTATCTAGGTTTATCGAATGGGAGAGTATAATTTCGCTTGAAAAATAATTTTGCTTCTGACGGGAAAAAAATTCATGCTTTCCGACGACACTGGGCATAGTAGAAAGGCGTGAGTAGCAGTATTTGTTTGGCTGACTTCAGTTACATATTGCTTGGACGAAATTACAAATTTATGTCAAAACTCCAGAGAAAACTTGCCTATAATGTGGGATGGTTCCAGATCCACACAGCCTGCTGTGAAAAAGGACATGGGGTAACTTTCGTGGGGATAAAGAGCGGCCGATGAGAGGGATTTACGACTTCTCTTCCTCCAAATGCTGTGTCGGGCAGAAGGACTGCACTTCGGAGGGAGTCCCTATACATTATATTTACCTCTAAAGCTAGGTACTTAATATAACTTATACAAATACAAGGTTATTCTTAAGTACCGCCAGATTTTAGGAAGACTGGGTAAAAGCTACAAGATATACAGAAGTATGACTTATCACTGAATACAGCTCAGGGCGATGATGTTCCAACGACTACAACACTTCACTCCTATCCTGGGGGATCCCTAGTAAGTTTGGGGGTTTTTCCTCGGTCCTCTCCCTGTGAGATGGTTCCAGATCCACTCAGCCTGCTGTTAAAAAGAATATGGGGGAACATTTACGGGGGTAAAGGGCGACAGCGGAGAGGTATTTGCGACCTCTCCTCTTCCAAGCGCTACGGCGGGTAGAAGGACTGCACTCTATCTGCTGTCAGGCTGATGCACGGGTCACGGGCTTGCGCCATATACTCTACCTTTATACATTGATTCACTCTTCCCTCGGTTCTTGGCAGAGTATTTCGTACATTATGAATGAATACACACACAAGAATGTGGTGTAATACTGTGCAGTATTGTGGAACTGTAGAATAATACACCAGTGTCGTATTGGTTTTCATTCGTAATTTGCCTTTTTACCACTGCATACAGCATCTCTCCAAGTTTCGATTCGTAATACGCGCTTTTGCGTAGTTTCAGAGTGCACCAGCAGGAGGCTGTCGTGTAAGAAAATGTAGACAAATCGTCCGGTCTGTACTGTCAAATCTAATTAGTTCCCTCCTGTAGTTAGGCAACCAAACGAATCGATTTCGAATGCGGTGTGGTATCATTGTACCTTTCAGGCTGCAGCAGGTACTTCAATGAACTGCACGCACGTATTTACGTATTGACGTTTTCTGTGTCCCAAATGGTGCCCGGGACAAGGGTGGAATTATTTCCAAAACAGATAAATTAGTAAACCGTTTGCGTACAGCCCTGATAACATATACACTGCACAGCAAGATGGCGCTATCCAAAATCGGTGCCGACGTTACTGTGGTTCACCACGAGCCATAGATGACAGGAATGAACGACGGCTGCGGAGATGTGTGAAAGAACTGAGGTGCAAATGTCGTACAACTCACTGGTCATATAAACCGAAGGGCTACCAACAGCATCTCTTCAGCGAGAGTTGGTGCCTGTCGTCCGTCTCCAGAGCCGGCGCCTAGCTGATGCACCAATGCCGACTGCTGTTCATCGAAGACGAAGGCTACAATTTTCATGTCAGTACCGCGACTGGAATGTACTGATTGGAGACAGGTGGCCTTTGCAGGTGAATAACGTTTTATATTCCATCCATTTTGCACAGAGCGTAACTTAATCATAGCTAAAATTTGGTTCAAGAATCATAAAAGAAAATTGTATACATGAAAGAACGCTGGAGATACTAGAAGGTATCAGATAGATTATATAATGATAAGACAGAGATTTAGGAACCAGGTTTTAAATTGTAAGACATTTCCAGGGGCAGATGTGGACTCTGACCACAATCTACTGGTTATGAACCGTAGATTAAAACTGAAGAAACTGCAAAAGGTGGGAATTTAAGGAGATGGGAACTGGATAAACTGACTAAACCAGAGGTTGTACAGAGTTTCAGGGAGAGCATAAGGGAACAATTGAAAGGAATGGGAGAAAGAAATATAGTAGAGGACGAATGGGTAGCTCTGAGGGATGAAGTAGTGAAGGCAGCAGAGGATCAATTAGGTAAAAAGACGGGGGCTAGTAGGAATCCTTGGGTAACAGAAGAAATATTGAATTTAATTAATGAAAGGAGAAAATATAAAAATTCAGTAAATGAAGCAGGCAAAAAGGAATACTAACGTCTCAAAAATGAGATCGACAGGAAGTGCAAAATGGCTAAGCAGGGAGGGCTAGAGGACAAATGTAAGGATCTAGAGGCTTATTTCACTAGGGCGAAGATAGATACTGCCTACAGGAAAATTAAAGAGACCTTTGGAGAAAAGAGAACCACTTGTATGAATATCAAGAGCTGAAATGGAAACCCAGTTCTAAGCAAAGAAGGGAAAGCAGAAACGTGGAAGGAGTATATAGCGGGTCTATACGAGGGTGATGTACTTGAGGACAATATTATGGAAATGGAAGAGAATGTAGATGAAGATGAAATGGGAGATACGATACTGCGTGAAGAGTTAGACAGAGCACTGAAAGACCTGAGTCGAAACAAGACCCCGGGAGAAGACAACATTCCATTAGATTTACTGATGGCCTTGGGAGAACCAGTCCTGACAAAACTCTACCAACTGGTGAGCAAGATGTATGAGATAGGCGAAATACCCTCAGACTTCAAGAAAAATATAATAATTCTAATCCCAAAGAAAGCAGGTGTTGACAGATGTGAAAATTACCGAACTATCAGTTTAATAAGTCACAGCTGCAAAATACTAACACGAATTCTTTACAGGCGAATGTAGAAACTGGTAGAAGCCGACCTCGGGGAAGATCAGTTTGGATTCCGTAGAAATATTGGAACACGTGAGGCAATACTGACCTTACGACTTATCTTAGAGGAAAGATTAAGGAAAGGCAAACCTACGTTTCTAGCATTTGTAGACTTATAGAAAGCTTTTGACAATGTTGACTGGAATACTCTCTTCCAAATTCTAAAGGTGGCAGCGGTAAAATACAGGGAACGAAAGGCTATTTACAATTTGCACAAAAACCAGATGGCAGTTATAAGAGTCGAGGGACATGAGAGGGAAGCAGTGGTTGGCAAGGGAGTCAGACAGGGATGTAGCCTCTCCCCGATGTTATTCAATCTGTATATTGAGCAAGCAGTAAAGGAAAAAAAAGAAAAATTCGGAGTAGGTATCAAAATCCATGGAGAAGAAATTAAAACTTCGAGGTTCGCCGATGATATTGTAATTCTGTCAGAGACAGCAAAGGCCTTGGAAGAGCAGTTGAACGGAATGGACAGTGTCTTGAAAGGAGGATATAAGATGAACATTAACAAGAGCAAAACGATGATAATGGAATGTAATCGGGTGATGCTGAGGGAATTAGATTAGGAAATGAGACACTTAAAGTAGTAAAGGAGTTTTGCTATTTGGGGAGCAAAATAACCGATGATGGTCGAAGTAGAGAGAATATAAAATGTAGATTGGCAATGGCAAAGAAAGCGTTTCTGAAGAAGAGAAATTTGTTAACATCGAGTATAGGTTTAAGTGTGAGGAAGTCGTTTCTGAAAGTATTTGTATGGAGGTGAAACGTGGACGATAAATAGTTTGGACAAGAAGAGAATAGAAGCTTTCGAAATGTGGTGCTACATAGAAGGCTGAAGATTAGATGGGTAGATCACATAACTAATGAGGAAATATTGAATAGAATTGGGGAGAAGAGGAGTTTGTGGCACAACTTGACAAGAAGAAGGGAGCGGTTGGTAGGACATGTTCTGAGACACCAAGGGATCACAAATATAGCATTGGAGGGCAGCGTGAAGGGTAAAAATCGTAGAGGGAGACCAAGAGTTGAATACACTAAGCAGATTCAGAAGGATGTAGGTTGGAGTAAGTACTGGGAGATGAAGAAGCTTGCACAGGATAGGGTAGCATGGAGAGCTGCATCAAACAAGTCTCAGGACTGAAGACCACAACAACAACAACATTCCATCGGCGTGAAACGTCCGAAAGCAAACAATGTGCAACAGTCGCCGGAAGGATCGAGGTAGAAGGGAGCGTTGTTGTCTGGGGACAAGGAGTGATCCCGTTATTCTGGAAGGCACAACAGACCAACACAAGTACGCATCTATTCTGGGCGACTAAGTCCACCCCAATATGCAGTTTGTTTTTCTTTGGTACCATGGCACCTACCAGTAGGGAAATCCAATGTGTCGTACAGCTCGCAGAGACCGTGCTTGTTTCGAAGAGCACCAGGGCGACTTTACCGTACTAGCCTGGCCACCAAACTCCACAGAATTAAACCCAATCGAGAAATTGTGGGTCCACCTCGATCAGGCTGTTCGCACCGCAGACCATCAACCGAGATGCCTAGCACAGCCGGCCACGGCACTGTTGTGGTAATGACTCCACATCTCTGTCTGTACCTTCCAGATCCTCACTGACTGTCTTCCTGCACGTCTCGCTGCACTTCACGCCTTAAACGGTGGTTGGTCAGGCTTTTGACAGGTGGACACATTAATTTGACTGGGCAATCTATATGCTTCTAACGCACGATTTTTGATGTGCAAGACAGGATATTTCATACTGTATACCTACGCCGTCTTTCACTAGTTACAAAATGTGCATCTCATAATGACTGCCTTTTTTATTGCCAAGTACAATTTTGTTTCGTAGTCTAGGGCAGGAACTTTAAGGAGCACAGAATTAATTCAGCGAATAAAGGAATTTGTTTACAAGAAATGATTTTAATTTTGTTTTAAGTGCCTCTCCAGTTTGTGCTCTTTTGGATTCGGGCAATTTATGATACCACATTGGGCCACTGGTATATGGACAGTGGTCGATTCTGTCACACTACCACGACGCCGAGTGTAGATCGCCAATATACTGAGTCCAGAGAAAAATGTAAAACGACCAAGAGAAAACGTACCGACGTATATCGTGACTCTGTTTATTTGTGTTTTTCGTCCTATATCATAAAAAATTGGCTTAAATAAGCAATGGCGCAAAAAGAGAACATGATGATAACGTAAGGAACGAAGTAAATTAGGGTTGAACGTCCCGTCGACATCGAGCTCAATAGAGATGGAGCAAAAGTTGCAGTGTTTCATGAATGGGGAAGGAAATCGGTTGCGGTCTTTGAATGAAAACGGCGTGGTAATTTACTGGAGCACGGTAGGCAGTTTACTGGCGTTCACATAGTTGTAGCAGCGTGCTATTTTGTAAGCGAGGACAGATAATTGTTAGGTCCTGCTGAGTCGGCAAAGAGCCGTCAAACGAAGTGGACACTTGCAAGCTAGTGGCTGCATGTCCCGTTGACATCAAAGGGTGCAATATCAGCATATGAGTGATTTCGAACGGGACGGAATGATCGTTCTCTGGGAAACGGGTTTCTCCATGCTTGACATTGCGGCTCGTACAGGGCCCGCTGCTATGCCAGTGACGCCAGTGTGGAACCAATGCATAGAAGAGGGTCGTACACAGCAATGAACGGGCACTGGGTCACACAATGTGACCGCGCTCCGAGAACACCGCAACCTTTTTGCATGGTCGCAACCGGCAGAACAGTTTCGTCCACAGTGTCATATTTGTTCTGGAGCTCTACGACGGGGGTGGACTTGCCTGTGTCCATGGTGCAGTCTGCTGAGGACTGAACAGTTGGCACGTATGCCATAGCGTCAGGTTCCATTGACCAGAAACTATCATTTCCTCAGACTGCGGTGCATTTGACCGCCGTCACTGGAGTGTAGAGGTGAAAGATTTATTGTTTTGCGACGAGCCCCGCATCAACCCGTCCTGCAGTATTGGCACCTATCGTGATGGACGTAGTCGGGCAGACTATTGTTGAGTGGCACACCTGGCAAACGTGTGATGAATAAGGCCGCCATTGGCTTTAACATTTGACGTCGCCTTCTACGTACTGAAGGAAATCTGAATGAATGGCAACCGCTACGTTAGGGACGGTTTAGATTACGAGGTAATGCCAGCTCTCCAGGCAATTCCACTTGTCGTATTTCAGCAGGACAATGGCCACATGTTGTGAGAAATGTGCAAGCCTTCTTCGAAGAATGACGAGTACCACTACCTCTCTGGCCTGCACGTTCACCTGACACTCCATTCACGGATCATTGATGTTGTCGGTCGGCAGCTCGAGCGTTCTGGTCCTCCCATAACCGCTGTCGACGCTTTGTGAACGCGTCTACAAAACGCGCGGAAGTGCGTTCCCCATCAGCATACCCAGGACCCATTTGATTCCCTGCCAAGACGTCTAGTGGCCCTGAAGGACGCAGCGGCTCCACACTGTACAAAGTTCTCACGGTCGACGTGCATGTACATTTCTGCAACTCTAATCATTGGTATGGTGTCATGTCGACTAAATTTCATTGTAATCACATGTCTCGTTACTGGTGCTGTAATTTTCAGAAATAGTAGTGCATAATTAAAGTGATAATCGAAATCTGTGGTGACAATAGCGCACAAAGTGTTATTGAGGATACGGTGATAGAAAACGCAGCGGCTGCTGTTCCTCTAAACACCAGTAAACGATGTCAACATTTAACAAATACTCATCACTTGCGGAAGCTTGTGGTAATAGCGGACAGTCACACATGCTGGATTGCATCTCGTATTAATGAGGCGGCAATCATAAAGGCAACAGTTTCTGTCACGTTGTAAAAATACTTTTTAAAATTTGTTGCTGACCTCCCCCGGCTGGTACGATCGTCTACACAAATCAGACTTTGATTTCTTTCTTGTTTGTTCTCTTACAAAAAAATAAAAATACTGTAAAAATAAAATTACACTGTTCGTTTCTTTATTGTCACATAATTATTTCGCTAATCATTAAATTAACTATTTAAATGAAAATCTTTTTTTTTTATTTTACATGTTTTTAAGAGAGCGTAAGAAGTATAAAATAATTTCTCCTTGCCTCATACAGATTCCTAACCTCAAGTATATACTCCTGAAGATATTTCCTTGTGAATTTTTAATTGCTATGAAAAACTTGTAGAATTTAAAATTAAAAATGTGCAATGCATGCAAAAGATAAAGTAAGAAAGTGAACTTTTCATCCATCAACTATGCAACGCATGCGCCGAAAGCTTTTCATTTTAAATTATACACGTATTTTCATGACTATTAAAAATTCGCAAGCACAGTTTTCAGAACTATCTGCATGGAATTAGGAATCTGTATGGTGCAAGGACAAATTATTTTATACTTTTTTACTCCTTTTAAAAAATGATAAATAAATATATTTTATTTAAATAATTATTTTCTGCTGTTTAGTCTTGTATGTGTCAATTTTTTTCAGTCGGTTATAGCATTTTGATGGGATTATAACAGATATATGTGGTAAATTTCAGGATTATTTCAGTTTCTCTTCAGCTGAGTTAAGCGATATGTTGTTTAGTCCATCAACGTAAAAATTAGGGAGATTCGAGCTCACAACGGGACTTACCAGCTGTCGTACTTCCCGTGAACCATTCGTAGCCGGCCTGTGTGACCGAGCGGTTCTAGGCGCTTCAGTCCGGAACCGCGCGACTGATACGGTCTTAGGTTCGAATCCTGCCTCGGGCATGGATGTGAGTGATGTCATTAGGTTAGCTAGGTTTAAGTAGTTCTAAGTCTAGGGGACTAATGACCTCAGATGTTTAGTCCCATAGCGCTCAGAGCCATTTGAATCATTCGTACAGGAATACATCAGACAAGTCTTTAGCTCATCGAGAATTTAGTTTTAACTCAATTGCAAAATTTGTATCAAACAAACGGACGAGGAAGCGACCTAAAGGCTTGTTAAAATACTCTAAATTATCATATGAGCAGTATAACGATTCGTTGTATGATGGAACTAATCTCTCAGTTCAGCTCAGATCATGACTTAATTACACGATCGAACTGAACACTTAGTAAGGAACGAAGGTAGGTCGAACCATTTGCTGTCGCAGACGTACAGATCTAACACAAGTCATTCACTTAATCTATTACCCGCGCACAGCCTACCGGTTCACAGGACATAGAGAGGCTGACGAACGTGTTTGGGTGTAGGGAGCTATGTGCTTACGAATAGTGCCGACTCGGTCCGCGCCAGATACGAACTGAATACAACTAAGGAAACATGGTGGGTGGGATACTGTATTTGGCCCTCTATGTCACAACCGACCTAGTCTGCCGAGAATAATAAACTGGAGGAATTTCAAAACTACCAGCGACTGAAGCTCAGGAAGACCGGTATCTTCGAGTGAATGAACGAAAGAACTCCAGAACACAAATTTTCTTCCGCTCGCATCATTCACACAGTCAGAGAGAAAATACTGTTAACTTCAGGTCTTTACATGGATATCCGAGACCATGAAGAATGGCACTTAATTAACAACCTTGTAAATCAAGTAAAACACACTCCTCGTAGAATATAAGGAAAGGTGTCTGCTTGGACTTGCCAGTTTGCCTCGTGTTCCAAACACGGAATAGGAGCAGTGTCGATATTGTGCGTGAGCCGAACTCATACCTTCATGGCTAAGTGCCCACATACTTGGCAATTCCCACACTTAAAAAAAGCTACCTAAAAAAAAAAGCACAATTTCCCATAGTGAGTACTAGCAAAAGCCCTGTAGGCGGAATAAAGGCTCTTGACCTTCAGAGTCTAAGCCATACCTGCGAGAGTACATAGAAGTGAAAACGGTAACATACTGTAGGCGAATAGCCGTGAGGTGTAGACTCGACGTACATTCCAAGGCCAATACCGCCCGCTACTGCGATGTTGACTTACTCATTTCTCTTCCTGTTTTCCATTTCTTCTTTTCTCTTAACATCTTTCAGTTATATGTCACCAATTTCCCTGCATAGTTTGGGTCTCTATAGTTTAGTAGTAATATGCTGAACAAAACACTATCAGAACAGTTAACCTTTCGACTGTTCTCTGCAGATTGTTTTCAACTTTAGGAATAAGTTCAGAATAGTGGTCTCATATCAGGGGCGCAGAGTGCACGAGATAACCCTTCCCAACCACATTCGCAGAGATTTTCAGTTACAACACCGGCGCTGACCGGGCGAGATTTGCATGGGGAATGAATAGCACAGTCTTGAACAACAAAGGTCGGGTTATGATCATCGTTCCTTCGATACGTTAAATGAACTCACGCTAAACACAATTATGACACTTTTACAAATCGAATTTCGTCAAACAATGGCGATTCCATAATAACCAGAAGCAAACATCGTTTTTTTTTACTTTTGATTTAGATTGACGAATTTTTTTAGTCAATTAGTCAATCAACTTGACTTAGATTTCAACCGCGGTTCAAAGTCCGTATTTTTTTAGAATTTTTATTTACTTTTTTTTGAGTAATCAGTCTTATGACTGGTTTGACGTGGCCCACCACGATTCTTCTACTATGCCAACCCCTTCATCTCAGAATAGAACTTGCAAACTACTCCTCAATTACTTGCTGGATGTATTCCAAACTCAGATTTCCTTTACAGTTTTTACTCTCTACTTCGCCCTCTAGTACCATGGAAACTACGCAGTGATGTCTTAACAGATGTCCTACAATCCTGTTCCCTCTTCCTGCTAGTGTTTTACTTATATTCCTTTCCCCGGCGATTCTGCAGAAAACCTCCTCTTTCCTCTTACCTTATTAGCCTACCATAATTTGAAGATTTTTCTGTAGCGTCATATCTGTGATGCATCAATTTTCCTCTGTTCCGGTTTTTACACAGTCCATGTTTCACTATTATTCAATGTTGTGTTCCAAAAGTACATTCTCAGAAATTTCTTCCTCAAATTAAGGACTTCTCTTGGTGACGAATGCTCTTTTTGCCTGTTTTTTGTCTGCATTTTATGTCCTTCTTGTTCTGACTGTCATGGTTTATTTTGATTGAACAGTAAGGGCGAAAGACTACATCCCTATCTTAAACCCTTTTTAATCCGAGCAACTTCTTTCTTGATCTTACGCTCTTATTATTCCCTCCTGCTTTTTTTCCTACATATTGTATATTACTCTTCTTTGCCTACACCGTATCCCTGATTTTCTCAGGATTTCGAACATCTTGCGCCATTTGACGTTGTCCAACGCTTTTTACCAGGTCGGCAAATCCTGTGAACGTGTTTTGATTTTTCTTTAGTCTTTCTTCCATTATCATTCGCAATGTCAGAACTAACTAAAGCCAAACTGTTCGCCATCTAACACATCCTCAGATTTCTTTTCCTTTCTTCTCTAGATTATTCTTATGAGGTTACAAACTGATTGAGCGATAATTCTCGCACTTGTCAGCTCTTGCCGTCTTCGGAATTGTGTGGATGATGCTTTTCCGAAAGTTAGATGATATATTGCCAGACTCACACTTTCTACACACCAATGTGAATAGTCATTTTGTTGCCACTTCCCTGAATGATTTTTGAGATTCTGGTGGAATGTTATCTATCACTTCTGTCTTGTTTGATTTTAAATCTTCCAAAGCTCTTTAAATTCAGTTTGTAATACTCGACTCAATATCTCTTCTATACCGACGTCTCTTTCTTCTTCTATCACGTCCTCAAATAAGTCTTCCCCCTCATAGAGGCCCTCGATGCACTCTTTCCACCTTTCGGCTCTCCCCGCACGGTGGAGCTCCCGGCCGGCCTTTGTGGCCGTGCGGTTCTAGGCGCTTCAGTCTGGAACTGCGTGACCGCTACGGTCGCAGGTTCGAATCCTGCCTCGGGCATGGATGTGTGTGATGTCCTTAGGGTAGTTAGGTTTAATTAGTTCTAAGTTCTAGGCGACTGATGACCTCAGAAATTAAGTCGCATAGTGCTCAGAGCCAATTTTGGAGCTCCCGTTGCACTCTTCATTTTATCGCCTTTGCTTCTAATTTCACCAAATGTATCTCTTGCGATTTCTTCACATTTTTCAGTGAGTCATTTCGCCTCAGCGTCCCTGCACTTCCGATTTATTTCATTAGTGACTTGTCCGTAGTGATAATAGTAAACATTTTTCAAATTTATATTAACGGGGAACAAAATCGCAACACCAAGACGGAGTTGTGCGATGTAAGCGGAAGTTCGTAGACGTATTTCTACATCTGAAAGGTGAAGTCTATTCATATTTTGCGCTTGTGGCATAAGGGGAGCGGTAGTAACAAATTTGCAAACTGTAACGGTCGTGAGCGTTAGTTATTTTGAGATTGGACTCAGTGAGTTGATGCTAGTCAAGAATACCTTCCAGACGAGAAAGACGTCGTTATCAGCACCTCACTGAGTTTAAATGGGGTCGAGTGATAGGGTATGAGAACCTGGATGTTTCTTCTGTGATAATGAAGAAAGACGTGGCAGGAAGGTATCCACTGTGTATGATTGCCGCCAGCCGTGGTCACGAGCGTGTGCGGTCGCTAGAAGACCGTGCTCCGGATGGCGACTTGGCACTACCGACAGGAAAGATCACCGTATCGTTTACGCCAAGGAAAACACCGAGCCAGACACCCTGTAGCGTGCATTCCATTGATCCCGAACAACCGCCAATTGTGACTTACGCGGTTTCAAGGTAAGGCTCATTGGAGGGCAGAGTGGAGGTCTGTTGTGTTTTCTGATGTAAGTTGGTTATGGGTCGGTGCCAGCGAGTGTGTTGGTTAGAAGGGGGCCAATTGATGGCCTGTAACCCACCTGCTTGCGCGGTACACACAGTGAGCTACACCTGGGGTTACAGTCTGAGGTGCGATTTGTCTGACAGAAGAAGCACTCTGATGGTTATCCGATGGATCCTGAATGGAAATTTGTACGTAAATCTGGTGATTCGACCTGTTGTGCTGCCATTCACGAACAGCATTCCAAGGTATGTTTTCCAACAGGGCAACACTCGCCTACATACCGCTGTTGTAACCAGACATGCCCTACAGAGTGTCGACATGTTTGGCCTGCTCGATCACCAGATCTGTCTCCAATCGAACACATATGAGAACAAAGCGGGAATCATATCAAAATGTTAGAAGTAGTCACAATCAAGCTACAGTAGCCCATTACAAACAGTATTGTAATGTGCTTAAAAATGTTATTAGCAAGGCAAAAGTATGTGGTATGCAAATAGAATAGCTAATTCACAGGATAAAATTAAAGCCATATGGTCAGTTGTGAAGGAAGTGTTTGGTCAGCAGCACAAGGTTCGCAGTAATAATATTTCTGTTACTGATAAATCAGATATATGTACAGTATTTAACAATCATTTTCTGAGCATTGTTGGTGAATTAAATGAAAATTTAGTTTCCACAGGAAATCATATAAATTTCTTAGCGAATGCCTTTCTGAGATTGACGTCTGAAATACTCCTCTGTGATACAGACAAGAGGGAGAGTGAGTCAATAATTAAATCACTGAAGACTAAGGACTCTCATGGTTATGATGGAGTGTCTAGCAGATTATTAAAGTATTGTGCTGCACATGTTAGCCTTGTATTTAGCCATATTTGTAATTTTTCCTATAGAAATGGTCAGTTTCCTGAGCGATTAAAGTACTCAGTAGTAAAGCCGCTTTATAAAAAGGGAGAAAGGGATAATATAGATAATTTTAGACCTATTTCGATTCCATCAGTGTTTGCAAAAGTTATCGAAAAGGCTGTGTATGTAAGGATAATTGATCATTTTATATCGCACGATTTGCTATAAAATGTACAGTTCGGCTTTAGAAGTCGTTTGACAACTGAAAATGCTATTTTCTCTTTTCTCTGTGAGGTACTGGATGGGCTAAACAAAAAGTTTCGAACGCTGGGCGTATTTTTTGATTTAACAAAGGCATTTGACTGTGTTGATTTCACAATATTGCTCCAGAAGTTGGTACATTACGGAAAACGGGGAGTAGCTCACAATTGGTTCGCTTCTTACTTTAGCAACACACAGCAAAAGGTCATTATTCACAATGTTGATAACGGCTGTGATGTGGGATCTGAATGGGGTACTGTCAAGTGGGGGGTGCCCCAGGGATCAGTGTTGGGGCCGCTCCTGTTCCTTATTTATATAAATGATATGCTCTCTAGTATCATGGGTAACTCTAAAATATTTCCGTTTGCTGATGACATTAGCTTGGTAGTAAAGGATGTTGTGTGCAACATTGACTCGGTTTCAAATAGTGCAGTACATGACCTCAGTTCATAGCTCACAGAAAATAAACTAACGTTAAATCACAGTAAGACTCAGTTTTTACAGTTTCTAACACACAATGCAACAAAATCTGACGTTTTAATTTCACAGAACGGGCATATGATTAGTGAAACTGAACAGTTCAGATTTCTAGGTGTTCAGATAGATAGTAAGCTGTCGTGGAAAGCCCACGTTCAGGATCTTGTTCAAAGACTTTATATTGCCATTTTCACTATTCGAACGGTATCAAAAGTGAGTGATATTTCGACACGTAAATTAACCTACATTGCTTATTTTCATTCACTTATGTCATATGGTATTATGTTTTGGGATAACTCTTCCCATTCTAGGAGGATATTTTTGGCTCAGAAACGGGCGGTTCGGGCAATAAGTGGTGTGAGTTCACGAACCTCTTGTCGACCTCTGTTCACGAGTCTGGGTATTTTGACATTGGCCTCTCAATGTGTATATTCCTTATTGTCATTTCTTGTTACAAATATTAGTTTATTTCCAAGAATAAGCAGGTTTCACTCGGTTAATACTCGGCAGAAATCAAACCTCCATTTGGATCGGAATTTACTTAAATCTTGTGCAAAAAGGTGTGCAGTATACTGCTGCATCCATTTTCAATAAGCTCCCACTCGAATTCAAAAATCTTAGCAGTAATCCACGAGCTTTCAAATCGAAACTGAAGAGTTTCCTCATGGGTCACTCACTCATTTTACTCTGTCGAGGAATTTCTTGAAAAATTAAGCTGATTCTTATTGTATTGCTGATAGCGTTTACTTAAACTTATGGACTGACTTTTTCTCAGGTTCATGAACATTTATTTTTGTCTGTCTTTACTTTTATGTTGTAAGTTCATGTACTGACACGTTCCATGACCTTGAAGATTTGCTCCTCAATTTGGTCCTACGGAACTTGACGTGTAAATAAAATAAATAAAATAAAATAACAACAGACGACAACTCGACATCATCCAAAACCATCATTAACCGTCCCTGTGTTGACTGACCATGTGCAACAGGCGCGGAACTCCTTCAGATAAACTGACTTCCGAAACTTATTCCACACTGCCATGCGCGTTTGCATGCTTCCATTCAACATTCAGCCTCTTACACCGGATATAAGTATACTAACATTTCGCATTTGCATTGGTTTATCTCGCGCTGACATTAATCTGTGATACTTCATGTTAAGTATTGAAGTATTTTACCCTAAAAACCACTAAACTTTTTTTGTTTTTACCTCTCAGAATATTACACTGTTCCCTTCAGGGGTTAATTACCTTCAGGTTGGGAACCAGTGTATAGACGCATTAACATCGAGGCTCTGATTTAAGGTCATAGTACAGTAAGATAGTAAGAGGCAGAGAAAGAGGGGAACTCCGTTTCTGCCCCGATTTCTCCTCTGACGTGACTTTTGGGTTAAGTGGGAGTGGTGCAGAGATGTGATTTGGTGTGTCGGCAGCGGGCGGCCACCTGGGGTACGAGACGCTGGCGTATCACGTGGGCAAGGTTCTGCGGGACAAGGACCAGGCGCTGCAGCTGCTGAGCATGGAGCGCGGCCGCATGTCGCGCGAGGCGCAGCTGCTGATGCAGACGCTGGCGCGCCGGCGCGAGCTGGTCAAGGAGCTGCACCCGGTCGACTGGGACAAGCTGCGCATCATCAACGAGACGTACCGCCGCAGCATCGAGGCCAAGACGGCCCAGTGGATCGCCGCGCGCAAGACGGTCGGCTACATCGGCCTCGACGTGCACGAGCTGCAGAGGAGGGTGAATGCCGCCACATACACGCACTCATCCCGTTCCCTAGTTGGATACACGCTGTCCCATTCATCTCGACCACCCCCCAAATACCTTTTTCTCCAGAAACAAAATAAAAAAATTTTTAATTCAAATGTTCTTTAGCTAGCAGATGGTCATAACCAGCAGATAACTGTTCGTTATGAAGATATCAACAGCAGCACGTCTGTTTCAAATAATGCCCTATATTTTTTATGTGAGTCACTTGGGGCGGTCAATATAAATGGGACAGGCTGCAGATTTTGGACTTGTGTAAAATCAGTAAGCTGCTCGAAATCCTCTGTTCATTCACCATACTGGCATGGAAACTACGGGACACGAAATTTGAAAATACTCGCCTTATCAACCGATCTCAGCACGAATGATTTTCATGTGTTAGGAGGCTCAAAGAAGCTCTGGGAGTAAGTATTTCGGATACGATGAAGAGATGACTACGGCGATCCAAGAGCAGCTGCATCCGAAATTAGGAAATTCTTCTCACGAGGTGCCCATGTACTTTCGAAAAGGTGGGATACAAGCATTACACATCGTTCGCACTACTTCGAAAATGATGCAGCTGTCATTTTTCCGTACTGTCTCAGTTGGATAAAATACATAATTAAAATTTCTTATTTTAATTATCCTCTTAAATATTGATAACTGCGACCAGCCACTTCTGAAATATTTCCATATCCTCATAATTAGTTTCGAGCTTTATGAAGCTCGTATTCACCCGGGCCACGCTAAAGTTTACATATTTGTGTTTGAGTATGATATTTTGTATTGACATTTGGTTCATTGTGACAAGATATTGGGGAACACTTTGATGTGTATGGTAGTCATTTGGCACCTTATCTCGAAAAACGAATTTCTTTACTTTCATCTGCAGTGCGAACGATACTGTCGTTAGCATCCATGGCTCGCAGCTTCCACCTTTATAGCCTGTCGGCAAAGTAATTAAGCATTAATCGGTAGAAATACCGAGTATCATAATAAACGCCCCAGGACCCAGCATTTGCTGTACAACTAATGTATACTACAAAGTTATATGCTCAAAAATATAACTTTTTCTCACTTGTAAAGTAGGCCTTCGCTATGTATGTGAAATATACCCAACTTGTGGAAAAAGAAACCGAAATAATGAGGTGTTGGCATAGATGTTGTAAACAGCCTTACATTAAATGAAGGATCATAACTCTACAGTTCTCATATGTGTAATATCTCAGTACCTGGCTCGGTGGGTACTTATTTATTCCACTCTTCCATTAGTGTGTCTCCTCCTTCCCCCTCACTCTGTCCATCTCGTTCACCCACTGCTCTCTGCCAATCTGCATCTTCTCCCTCTAATTCCATTTTCTCCCCATCCCTCTCTCATTTCCTCCTCTTCCCTTTTTCTCTCCATTTCTTCCTCCCCCATTGTCTGTTTATCTCCTTCTACACCATCTCTATCCCTATCTCCTCTTCCGCTTTGTGTGTCAACTCCTCCTCTTAATTAATCTCTGTGTATTTCCTCTTCACCCTTCTCTCTGTCCATTTTCCTCCAACCCTCTCTCCGTCCATCTGTTCCTCGCACTATCTGTTTCCACTTCTCCTCTCCCCCTTGTCTCTCCACATTAACAGGGCCACCCACGTCCACACATGCAAAATATATTTCAGATATATTTAACATATTTCACACGTATTTGTACGTAAATTTCACCTGTATCTGTAGCAAATTTCTCCCTGCAGTTTCATTTCACGCAGTTTATATTTATTATGTCGTATCTCCTGAACTATATGCTGTACAAATCTGTCATTATGCAGGTACATTTAGTGGTATATATGGCGACTGTCTGTGAAATGTGTTGTGAATAGAGTTAGTAGTAAAGAAGAAATAAATTAAATTGTCATGCATGATGCCGCAAGCTTTCGCACAACTCACTATTTACGATGTCCTCTCTACTGAACTATATGTCGTACAATCATATAATTTTGCTGATACATTCAGTGGTGTATGTGAATACCGTCTGCAAAATGTGTTCTAATATAGTTTGTAGTAAAGAAGTAATAAATCAAAATGTCATGCTAGACGCGGCAGTTTTACTGCGTGAACAGAGAAAATGTACTATGGGATAAAATTTTTTGCTTTCATAATTTTGTGGAGGCTGTCAGTGAGATATATGAAAGTATATGTAATGTTTCGTGAAACACACTAAGAGCTCTCGTTCTCAAATGAATAAAGTACGGATATTTTAACTCCCACCCCCACCCCCACGTCTTTGATAGGTTGAACTTACCCCCACACCAATGATTTTCGGACAGTAACTGACATGCGTACTATGGGTTTGGTTGAAATCAGTTCAGTGGTGTAGCAGGAGATGAGGAACCTACATACATTCATGCATACATACATACATGTACATATACATCCATTTTTGTGGATTATCGTTGAACTTACTGGAAAAACTTAAACGCGAGGTACTGATTTATTTTTGATCTTATTAAGATAACATTGAATTATTGTCTTATGAGAAACAGAGATTCGGTTTATTACCACTCTTTGTGCTGAATTTACTGGATAGCAGTTACGTAACGAACTGCTGCCTGAAACAGGTAGTAAATATATTCATCCAGACATTGAGATGATTTCAAAGTCGTGTAATGATTCTCAGTTTACTTTAAATGTCCAGAGATGTAAGATTTTGTACCACACTAAAACGTAGCATCCTATGTCCACAATATCAAAGATTTGCCTTTGGAATTAGTCAACTCATAAAAATAACAATTTGTACTCTTATGAAATGTATGAGTCACATAGACTCAGTCATAGGTGTATTAGGAGGCAAACTGCGGTGTAAAGGTAGAATACGTGGGAAACACAGTCAATCTACAAACGACAGTGCTTACAAAACACCCATGTGAACCATCCTACAATATTGCTGAAGTGGCTGGTACCTGCTCCAAATAGGAGTAACAGGGGATATTGAATACGTAAATGCAACAAGAATGCACAGAGGTTTGTTTCATGTAGGAGAGAACGTCATGGAGATGCTGATATAAGTGAAATAGCAAATACTTGAATGCAAACGCAAACTCTCCCGTGAAAGCGTACTTAGTAAGTTTCAAGAACCAGCTACAAGTGATGAATCTAGGAATAAACTATAACCCAATGTATCGCTCTCGTAGGGATCGCGAAGACAAGATATGACTATTTGCAGCTTGCAGGGATGCGATTCAGCAATCGTTCTTCCCGAGATTCATACGTGAATGTAACGAGAAGCTGCCCTAACAACTTTGCCATGCTCTTCACAGCGGTTCACATACTATGTGGTAGCAGAAGCATTGGTAGAACAATTTTTACATTAAGGGCATAAATGTCTGTACTCGTCATAGAGTTTTTGGAAAGCGCTTTTACTTGAGGTATCTTATGGTTATCTAATTAAATGCCAAAATAATTGTTCTTTGTTAGTTTACCGGATAGTGATATAGTAATAGCTACGATTAATAAGTGAGAGAAAAGAGGTGGGGTGTTGGACATTTACATTAACTCTTGCTAAAATTGTTTGACAGTTCTGTCTGATCATTGAAATGTAATTCGATGCCGTATTTATGAAGATAAAAGTTACAATCTGTTCAAGATGATCAGGCTATATCCACTTCTACGAGCATCTTGCTGTGAAGCTTCTACCAGTTTATCATGTACAGAGGCTTGAGCATAAGTTACAAATACGTTTGAAAACACCAAATTCTTTTGTATGGTTGCATAGTGCGAGTAGTTTAGCTACTGTGAGTAATTTCAGTTTGTATTTTATTGTTGACGGAAAAGTGTATTCTCATGTTATGTGTCTAGGATTCCTCGGCAATTTGGTAATAGATCTTTTTCTTCTGGGTAGTTATTCAGTAATTCGTTGTTAGAATTCGTTGTGAGAAGTAGTTTATTCATGATCGCAGGATTGTATCGATTACCGAAGGTAACTAGTTTTATAATTTTTGTTTCTTTGTATATTTCAGTTGTATGCTTTGGCGTTATTAAGCAAGTCACTAACTGTAGCTACCAAGAATGCCTTTTCATGTTGGTCATGGAACCAATTAGAGTCATGAATGGTAGTGGTGGTAGGTGAATTTATATTCAGTTCTTTTGTTGTCACGGTGATTTGTGGCTCTTACTGCCGAAGATAATATTATTCGAGCAGTATTGCCCGGCAAGGGAAACTGACGATCTGAGGAGAGTGACAGCACCATCGTCCTTAGCCTAAGAAACAGTGAGAGGAGGAAGAACCATCGTACATATCAGTATTCATAGAAGTGACGGGATGTCATACTCTACACGTCTATACAACAATGCCCTGAGTAGTACAGTGATTAAAAATTAACCAGCAACTTTGTCTGACAACGCTTCTCACGCACTGTGACTGCGGCATCGATTTCACAGTGCAATGTGTATGAAACCACGTTCCATATAAATTAATCACTTAAATTCTGATACTTGATTTTTTTCTTAAAACACTGTGTGTCCTGTGTTAGAATTTGGCCTTGTTAACTGGTTTCAGTGTACTATGTATGTGAAAATTTGTTTACTGTCGGAATCTGTCCTTTGTTAAGCTTATGGTACCCTGGTGGGACTTACTCTAATGCACACTCTGAACTGTCAAACACAAACTGTAGTATAACATTTCCAGTGGTACGATGGTTGTATGGGTCCGTCCCAAAAGAAAATAAATTGAAATGAAAAGAAATAAGTTGAATCCTGAGCAACAAAAGCAATGCAGTTTTTGGTAAGCTAGTATTTGTTTTTGTTGTTGATAACATCATAGAGATTTCTACCAAATAGCGCAATGTCAACCATACGTTTATTCTTTACTTCTAGATACTATAATCCACTCCACGCTGCATCGTTTCCTCCACACGAAATTTGCACAACATAGGCTTACCCAGATTTAACATTTTACTTGGATATTCCATCAAGTTTTCCGACAGAGTAGTCATCCTTTTTCATTAGTAAATTTAATAATTTAGTAGGAAAAGTTATCTCGATCACCTTCCGGGCTTGCACTGACTGTTAGCAACATGTGCGACTTTGTGCTTTAATTTGGCTGTACCAAGCCAACGGTCTGGTTTGTCTAGCAGTAACAAAGTATTCATTGTTGTTTATTTATTTAACTTGATCAGATCGGGTCCTCAAACACGCAGAACCCTAATCGCGGTCGAAGTATTCATCGGAAAGTGTGTTTTAAGGGCTACCGCGTCGTGGTTAGATGGTTAGGCGTCGTCCCACACATTCTTGAATTGCGCTTCGCACTGCAAAATTTTGCATTATATTTCTTCGGTTCTTATTATAAGAGTAAATAAGCTATTACATACATCGACCTGAACGATGACACTCCTTTCCCTGGCGCCGCATCTGAACTAAATAGTGAGTAAATTTGTGAACGTGGACCGAAGACGGTGATACATAATTATTCAGTAGTTGTCATTCAAGAGTAATTCGAGACATAGTGAGGCTATCCATTACAAAAACATTAATCGAATTTTCCTTCGGTGCTTGAGAGATTACATAATCATTTTTAACAAAAAAGAACTTTTTTTTCAATATTCCGCAACTTTTACTAATTTAAGTGCTATCTGGTTTCTCGGCGGAAGCAGAGATAAAAATGAAGTCCAATTTAGTCAGGTACCAGGGTTTGAGATACATAGCAACATACAACAATTTTAAGAAAAACTCAAGAAATTATTAATTTTAAAATTCATTATAACTTAAAAAAAAGACAGAAAGATTTGCTGCAAAAATGAGGTAGTTCCATCAAGGAGGAGCTTGAAGTTGGGTGTACTATATCTTGGGAAAAAAATCTCTTGGAGTTTTGATTAAAAAAGAAAATGAAAGAAACCGTGAACAGGCGATTCTGCCTGTCTTTTTAGATTGTTCACAGGTATCTAGACCAGAGCCATAGGTTTATGCTTCATAATCGTACATTTGGAAACATTGAAATGCAAACAACAAAACCAGATACGGTTAAGTACACTAAATTTATGAAATGATGAGTAAAAACCCTTTTGTTACTGAACCTGAAATTGTCACTGTTTTGCTGGAAGAGTGGTACAAGCCTTCCACGAAAACCATAAAGGACTGGTATTTGTCCATTCTGTACCGACTGAAAACTGTTTTGAATGCCAACAGTTTTCTTACACAGTATTAGGCACGATAACGTGTTGTGTTTGTGATGTTTCCATGGGTTGTCTAATCCTTGCACATACCTGTCACTCCTTTTTCGATATGTACACTACTGGCCATTAAAATTGCTGCACCAAGAAGAAATGCAGATGATAAACGGATATTCATTAGACAAATATATTATACTAGAACTGACATGTGATTACATTTTCACGCGATTTTGGAGCATAAATCCTGAGAAATCAGTACCCAGAACAACCACCTCTGGCCGTAATAACGGCCTAGATACGCCTAGGCATTGAGTCAAACAGAGCTTGGTTGCCGTGTACAGGTACAGCTGCCCATGCAGCTTCAACACGATACCACAGTTCATCAAGAGTAGTGACTGGTGTATTGTGACGAGTGAGTTACACGGCCACCATTGACCAGGCGTTTTCAATTGGCGAGAGGTTTGGAGAATATTCTGACCAGGGCAGCAGTCGAACATTTTCTGAACCCAGAAAGGCTCGTATAGGACATGAAACGTGCGGTCGTGCATTATCCTGCTGAAATGTAGGGTTTCACAGGGATCGAATGAAGGGTAGAGCCACATCTTAAATGTAACGTCCACTGTTCAAAGTGCCGTCAGTGCGAACAAGAGGTGACCGAGACGTGTAACCAATGGCACCCCATACCATCATGACGGGTGATACGCCAGTATGGCGATGACGAATACACGCTTCCAATGTGCGTTCACCGCGATGTCACCAAACATGTATGCGACCATCATGATGCTGTAAACACAACCTGGATTCATCCGAAAAAATGACATTTTGCCATTCGTGCACCCAGGTTTGTCGTTGAGTACACCATCGCAGGCGCTCCTGTCTGTGATGCAGCGTCAAGGGTAACCGCATCCATGGTCTCCGAGCTGATAGTCCATGCTGCTGCAAACGTCGTCGAACTGTTCGTTCAGATGGTTGTTGTCTTGCAAACGTCCCCATCTGTTGACTCAGGGATCAAGACGTGGCAGCACCATCCGTTACAGCCGTGCGGATAAGATGCCTGTCATCTCGACTGATAGTGATACGAGGCCGTTGGGATCCAGCACGGCGTTCCGTATTACCCTCTTGAACCCACCGATTCCATATTCTGCTAACAGTCATTGGATCTAGACCAACGCGAGCAGCAATGTCGCGATACGATAAACCGCAATCGCGATAGGCTACAATCCGACCTTTATCAAAGCCGGAAACGTGATGGTACGCATTTCTCCTCCTTACACGAGGCATCACAACAACGTTTCACCAGGCAACGCCAGTCAACTGCTGTTTGTGTATGAGAAATCGGTTGGAAACTTTCCTCATGTCAGCACGTTGTAGGTGTCGCCACCGGCGCCAACCTTGTGTGAATGCTCTGAAAAGCTAATCATTTGCATATCACAGCGTCTTGTTCCTGCCGGTTAAATTTCGCGTCTGTAGCACGTCATCTTCGTGACGTAGCAATTTTAATGGCCAGTAGTGTATAAGGAGGAAACTCTTTGAAGATGTGCACTACAGATATTGTGTGTCTTTTCACAGTCAGCGACGAAGCGTTGGCTAGGAACCACATATTAATGGCCATGAAAAATTCATAGCTTCGTGACAAGTGGATCAGAAACTAAGCCTCCTTCCTCCCGGCAGGTTGCGAGAGCGAGAGCGAAGGGTAAGTGGGTGTCGGCCGCCGTGGAGTCCAAGATGTCGTCGGCGCAGTCGGTGCTGAACGAGCTGCCGCACGTGAAACACCAGGCCGACGTCGAGACGCAGGAGGTGCGCAAGAAGAAGGCCCTGCTCGACAAGTACGAGGCGCCGCTGTGCTACCAGTACACCGAGGACTGCGCCGCGCTCGCCAGGGCCCAGTGCGACGCCGTCTACTACCGAAGGAACCTGCCCATCCGCAAGGTCTGCCGTCGCTGTCTCTTCAGCCGGGGAAATTTATCCCTCACCTAATTTTAAGTTTTTTGTGGTTCATCGCACACATGTGTGGTACCAAATTTAGTATCCAGACACACACGGATGAGACAGAAATTGTGTTAGAGGGTAATAGCTGAAGCAGTGATACTAAACTCCATCATGCAGACTTAATTTTGGCACCAGCGTAGAGATAATGAAATAAACTGGCGGAAAATGAATGAAATATCCTCACCGAGTGTGTTCCGCGTAATACACGGCACGGTCAAATTAAAGTGTCAAAAGCCTAAATCACCATCCAATGCAGCGCGGATGTGCGTGAAGGGAGTCAGTGAGGTTCTGGAAGGATGTGTCAGGGATGTAGAGCCGTGCTCACTCCATTGTCGGGGGCAGCTGACCTATTTTTCTCAGTTGAGGATCCAGGGTGCAAGCCGGCTGGTGTGGCCAAGCGGTTAAAGGCGCTACAGTCTGGAACCGCGTGACCGCTACGGTCGCAGGTTCGAATTCTGCCTCGGGCATGGATGTGTGTGATGTCCTTAGGTTAGTTAGGTTTAAGTTGTTCTAAGTTCTAGGGGACTGATGACCTTAGAAGTTAAGTCCCATAGTGCTGAGAGCCATTTGAATCATTTTGAACCAGGGTGCAAACAGCTCGATCGAGGTTGTCCTACACATTCTCGGCTGTGTTTCAATCCGGGGGAATGCAATAAACTCATCCTGATACTGATCAAACTACGCACGTACATTGTGAGCTGAGATGGCCTAACTGGACCGCTCTCCACCCCCTCCACCGCCCCCCCCCCCCAAATTAGTTCTTTTTCAAACACAGTTGCTGATGCCGCATACCCTTGTGAGTCAGCGTTTTTTCCGAGTCCTTCACAATGGTCATTCAACATCTGACAGTATTCACGCCCCTTAAGTACCGTATCACGCTGCGTAACCACACTAAACAGGAACAACATTAATGTGTTCTGGTGGCTGTTCTACCAACTACAGAGAATACAACGCTAATCTTTTGCATACTCACTGCTTGTGTAAGTAAGTACGAAATTATATTGACTTAACTATTATCGTCAGACAGTGAATTTCTTTTGCACTTTTTCTATTTAACCTCTGAATCAGCAAGCAACAATATTTTGCGAGACATCCACTACGAAATACTCAATTGCTTATACGACACGGTACAATTTGTGGTGCTATAAGATGTTTCATCAGGCGTAGCAATCAGAAACGATTGTTTAGTTACTTCCCCACAGACTGAAAATGAATAAAACTGGTGGAAATCCGTATGGTTGACCCTAAATAACGGAAAGTGTGAGGTTATCCACGTGAGTGCTAAAAGGAACTAGTTATACTTCGGTTACACGATAAATCAGTCTAATCTAAAAGCCGTAAATTCAACTAAGTACCTAGGTATTACAATTACGAACAACTTAAATTGAAGAAACACTAACCAAAGACTTCGTTTTATTGGCAGGACACTCTGAAAATGTAACAGACCTACTAAGGAGACTGCCTATTCTACGCTTGTCCCTCCTCTTTTAGAATACTGCTGCGCGGTGTGGGATCCTTACCAGATAGTACATCGAAAAAGCTCAAAGAAAGGCAGCACGTTTTGTATTATCGTGAAATATGGGACAGAGTGTCACAAAAATGATACATTACTTGGGCTGCACATCATTAAAAGAAAGGCGTTTTTCGTTGCGACGGAATCTTCTCACGAAATTCCAATCACCAACTTTCTCCTCCGAATGAGAAAATATTTTGTTGACACCGACCTACATAGGGAGGAACGATCACCACTATAAAATTAGGGAAATCAGAGCTCGTACGGAAAGATATAGGTGTTCATTCTTTCCGCACGCTGCAAGAAATTGGAATACTGGAGAATTGTGAAGGTGGCTCGATGAACCCTCTGCCAGGCACTTAAATGTGATTTGCAGAGTATCCATGTAGATGGTAGATAGATGTAGATGGTGATGCTCGTTATATTGTCCCACTGGTGGATGCCATCGTACCGAAGACAAACAAACCATGTACAGAGGTGGACGTGGTCCCCAAAGTTAGACACATACTTGAGTTGACCTACGGTGCCTTCCAGAATGACGTGATCACCCAGGGAATGCCTCGAGAACATGCCCAAGACCATAACGCACCATCCTCTGACCGGGACGCTGGCGACCATTCTCGTACACGCTGAAAATGGCCATCTGTCCGACGGGGCATAAAACGTGATTCATCTGAAAAGGCCATCTGTCACCAGTCAGAGAACGTCCATTCGCGGTATTGAAGTGAAAATTCCATCCTTCTTCGCCAATGAACATCAGTAAGCATGGATGCAAGAACTAGGCGCCTGTTGCGGAGGCCCATAAGCAGTAACGTTCGCTAAACCGTTTTCGTGAAAATACTGTTAGTAGCCCCTTGGTTCGTTAGGGTGGCCAGTTACTCAACAGTTGCAAGTGTATTCGCTTTACACATCTCCGCCGGCCGGTGTGGCCGTGCGGTTCTAGGCGCTTCAGTCTGGAACCGCGTGACCGCTACGGTCTCAGGTTCGAATCCTACCTCGGGCATGGATGTGGGTGATGTCCTTAGGTTAGTTTGGTTTAAGTAGTTCTAAGTTCTAGGGGACTGATGACCACAGATGGTGAGTCCCATAGTGCTCAGAGCCATTTGAACCCTTTTACACATCTCCGCAACCATCCTTCACCCCTGTTATCTATGGCTCGTAGTGCCCCACAGTTGCCTCGGCACCAGTTTTGGATAGTGCTAGTTTGACGTGCATGGCAAATCTTAACCATGGCGGCATGCCAACAGTTCAAAAACTTAGCTGTTTCGGAAATTCTTCTACCGTTGGACGCAAGATAAATCACTCTGTTTCCGAATTACGACAACGGCTGCACTTTTATCCGCATCCCCCCTGACACGTTTTATATTCCCTCCACCGCTAGTGCTGCCACCTGTTGTCTGTGAGTGATTATTGTACGTTGATGCCGAAACGTTGAAGGCGAACAGTGGTAGTTATCGCATTAATGCTACTGGATGGTGTATGTGCATTCTCTGTGGCTGCAGTGTGAGCAGCTTATGCTATTTGAACTCGGTCTAATTGTGGCCCTGCGGAAAGTTGAGTGGACGTATCGACGGACTGTTTCAAACATTGGCGACAGTGTATCGGTCGTATGTCGCTTCGTCCAACAGCGAACTGTGGAACATTGCCACGCCTGTAGACCAGTTTCTGAACGTCCGCGTAGTACAGACGTTCTTCGAGATCGACGTCTGCTTGCAGCAGGATCAAGATTACGTGTACCTCCGTTCAGGCTACCACTGACTCCACGACACAGCTATGAATGGATTACTCTGTTGTCGTGAAATCGTTGACTGGGATGGCGATCTGTTATCTTCGGTAATGAGAGTTTTTTCTGTCTGTGTGGCGTAGACCTAGTGAACTGCCTATTTGAGAGTGCTTTGCCCGTGACATACAGGTCCTATACACACTTCGTAGTGTAGTGAACCATCTGCTGCAACCCGCGATCACATTTGATGTTTCTGCAGGGCAAAGTAACCAGTGTTTGCTTCATTGCACAAGTTATTAAACCTATGCTGCTAACATTTCTTCGACTGTAAGGAGATGTGCCTTTTTAAGAGGACAATGCACTCACAAACGGCTGCCGCTACGAAATGTGCTCTTCGAGGTGTACCACGGGCCTGAACAGCAGGACCACCAAATTTCTCGTAAATTGAACAAATATGGGGCTTGATGATTCGGAAAATTTCTCGTTATTCTAGATCTGCAAGGATTATTGCCAAACTGGAACGAAAGTCACAAGATGCTTGAGATATTCTTAAGGCAGTATGCAATTCAGCACATTTATGACCGTTTCATGGGAGTGTACACTCATGCCCTGCCGCAGAGGGTGGAGGGGGGGGGGGGGGTTGTACTACGTGTTGATAGGACTGCTTTGCTGCTTTGCCAATGTTAACTGTAACATGTGTGTTTCATTCAGTCTGAATTTGTTATCACATACTCCTACAATGATGAATTACCTGTCACCCCACTTGTCAATAAAATGATCTTGTCCCTGAATGTGTTGTATTTTTTAGGGCAATATATTTATCATTAGTGCCAATGGCGTTGATGAATAGCTGAATTCCTGAGAATTTAACAAAAAGTTATTTTTGTTTTAGCCGTAATATACCGTATATCCTTCGAACAAAAATCATTCCCAGTGGCTGGAAGAAAGCGCAGGTCACACCTCTCTACAAAAGGAAAACAGAAACGATTGAAAAAACTGCTGTACAAAATCCTTGACATCAATTTGCTGTGGAGCCTTAGAACACAGTCTGAGCTCAAATTTCATGAAGTATTTCAAAGAGAAAAACTTCCTCCATTCCATCCAATATGGATTCCGAAAGCATAGATTATGTGGAACCCAACTCACACTTATCTCAGATGACATACTGAAAGCTTTGGGTGAAGACTGTTAGATAGCTACAGTATTTTTTAACTCCCAAAAACTTTTTGACGCAGTGCCACACTTATGTTTGTTATGAAAGTACTATCGTATATTTAACAAGTGAAATTTGTGACTGCATTCAAGATTTATTGGAGGCAGGGTGCAAGTCATTATCTTAAATGGGGAGTCATCGATAGACGTAGATATAAATTCAGGTGTGACCTAAGGAATTGTGCTGTAACCCTCACTGTTCATGCGGTGTATTAACAAATGTTCAAAAAATATTAACAGCAATCTCAGATTTTTCGCAGATAATGTGCTTATCAGTAACGAATTACTGTCTGCTACAAACTGTGCAAGTATTCAGTCGGATCTTGATAAGATTTCCAAGAGGTACGAAGACTGAAAACTTCCTTTAAATGTTCAGGAATGCGAAAATGTGTACATTAATAAATGAGAGAACGTGGTATTCTACTAGTACAGTATGAATGTGTCAAAAACAGAAACGATGAGCTCGTAAAAAAATCTGCGTGTAACAGTTTATGTGGGTATGAAATGGAATCATCACATAGATTTAGTCACAGGTGAAGCAGGTGGCAGACTTAAGTTCATTGGTAGAATGCCAGGGAAATTCAATCAGTCTACAAGTCATTCGTGTGGCACGTTCTAGATTATTACTCGATTGTGTGGAACCGCTACAGAACTAACAGGAAACATTGAACATATATGCAAGAGGGCAACACGAATGTCACAGTTTGTTTGATCCGTGGAAAAAATTGGATATTTGTGGTAAGTTCCTATGGGACCAAACTGCTGATGTCATCGGAACCTAAGCTTACACACGTTACGTAATGTAACTTCAACTAACTTACGCTAAGGATAACACACACACTCATGCCCGAGGGACGGCGCGAACCTCCTGGGGGGAGCCGCGCCAACCGTGGAGGCAAAGCGCCACAAACGGGGCGGCTACCCCGTGCGGCGATCCGTGGGAGACTGTCAGATAGCTGTTCAAAGAACTGAATTGGCAGATGTTTGCAGATAGACTTTAATTATGCTGAGAAAGCTTATTTCAAAAACCAGCTTTAAGTGACGAATCCAGAAATAATTTACAACCTTCTACATATCGTTTCCAATAATGGTCGCAGAGCCAAGATTAAACTAATATCAGCGCGTGCTTAGAGGTATTTGACCAATCCTGTTTCGTGCTCCATACGTGAGTGGAATGGTAACGGGCCCTAATAACTGGTACAGTGGGAAGTAGCTCAGCCAAGCACTTCACAGTAGTTAGCAGAGGTTGGATGTAGCCATAGATGCCCACTAAAGTAACACGCAGGTCTTAGCGTTGTGGCGCTTATGATGCATTTCTGTTTCTTGCTATCCAGCGAGAAGCTTTCGGAAATTTATGAAACTTGCTACAGGTTTCATAGGGCGGGGGGTTATTTGAACTTAGTATGGGCACTGATGACTGCGCAGTTGAGCGTCCAACAAACCAAACATCATCATCATCATCATCATCATGGGGGCGATATGCACAAGACTGTTGGTGATCAAGTATGAGAGCGTATGTTAGCTGGTAGTGTGCGACTGTCTTACGAAAATCAAACTAAGACACAATATTCTCAGTTCCAAGAATGTTGAGGATAAAATGTGTGTTTCATTAAATACTGCAGACTTGGTTTTGAAACTTTAATTAGTTCCTCAGTAAAAATCTGCTGTTTTGCACTTCAGTTGTAATTAGTGGGACATTAATGTCGAAGAAAACTTAACCGAGTGCGAAAATCAGTGGCATGTGGTACGTAATTGTCGCGTTATGCTTTGACCGGTACAGTGGCACTTGTGTTGCACGATAGTCACTCGAGATCTCGCAGTGGCGTATGTGAGGAGCTGTGGGATTGGATCTCAAGTACTGCGGCGAGCACTGAATCAAGAAGGCTTATACAGCAACAATATTCTTTATGCTTACACACGTGAGGTTCATAACTGCTGCCCAACAGGTAGCCGTAGCTAGCCAGTAACATGTGAGTATGCCGACCCAGCAGAGTGCCATGGCAGCATAACAGCGACTGCTAGTGATGGTTCACGGATGAGTGAAGGTCGAATGTCATCTCCACCACAAGCGTTTTTAAACAGTGGGGTAGACGTATACGGCGTGTGACCAAAGTGGCTAGCAGGACTGTGCAGAAGCCCGAAGTTGAACTGTGGGGCCGGCCGCGGTGGTCTAGCGGTTCTAGGCGCTCAGTCCGGAACCACGCGACTGCTACGGTCGCAGGTTCGAATCCGGCCTCGGGCATGGATGTGTGTGTTGTCCTTAGGTTAGTTAGGTTTAATTGGTTCTAAGTTCTAGGGGACTGATGACCAAAGATGTTAAGTCCCATAGTGCTCAGAGCCATTTGAACCATTTTTTTTTTTTTGAACTGTGGGTTCTCAGGGACTGGCTGTAGGGCTGAGTGTCAGATGAAAGAGCCCAGCTGTAGGTTTCACCGCATTGGATCCACTTTGAAGCCTGGAACCATCAGGAGTATCTTACAGCTCGTATGTCAGCTGATTTTCCCAGTTCATGATGCTGCTTTAGAGGCTGTAGGTGCTGGGCCGCACATTCAACCGATGTATTGAGAATTTGCCAGTCGAATATGGAGTGCCAGTGGAATACCACTATGGATGAGGTGGGAGCAAATATGCTCTCTCTGGCTTTGTGTTTTAAGACAGGAAGTATGATTCTATTAATTGGTGCATGGCGACTGGTACTTCCAGAATATTATATCATGTTAGTGAGAGTCTGTGATAGAACCATCTGATTGGTAAGTCATGGACCAGAAGATCAGATGGGTGGATGGTCCTCTGAAAATGATTGTTTTAGACCACACAAACAATGACTGGGATTAAGGAAGTACCCATTGAAGTAGTGTTGAATATGCTTTAACTAGAGTTCTGCACTTAAGTGCCCATTTTGTGTTGCTAACAGATTGTCAAGGCACTTAACTATGGTGTAATAAAGGGCAGTATGCAGGTATGTTAGTTCTTCTCTTGCAAGATTTCTAAAGCATTATCAGATAAATACAGCAGCTTGTACTTTAGGCTCGAAGCCATAGTCCCTGTTATTGTTGCTAGAAGCTGAAAAGTGTTTTGTAATTTCCGTTGTTTTGTTCCCCTTGAGTATCCTTGCTCATAGCTGATTGCGATAACTACAACTGCATCATACATTGAGTACACCGAGTCAGGTCCCACTTTCTGAAAATATGGATTGGTTGCAAGGATGTCCTGTGACCATTCTCCCACGTCTGTTCCCCCAAGACGTAGCTCCATTTCACATGTCCCCACAAAAGCAAGTACCACCAAAGAGGGGCGTTCCACAATCGGTTTGTTCTGTCATCAGTGCAGTTCCTCTGCTGCCATAAACGCATGAGCCTTCCCGTCTGGTGTAACTAACAGCGTCTGATATGTACAAATATCCCTTATGTCCCCCATTTCACTGAATATGGGTGTACCATATAGCATTCATATCCACTGTCAGTGCTTCATGTTTAAGTTACAATTCTCTCTTTTCTGTGTCAGCCTGAATCTTGATTTTAGTGCATTTCCTTTCTTAACCTCTTCTCCTCTTTCTGGATCCAACGCCAGTATTTGTGGTAAAGCCTATGACACGCCCAAAAAAGAGTTAAATAATAAGTAGGGAGCTGTAATTGTGTAATTACAGCACCACTTCGTACAGATCCTGCTTTAATGAGCATATTATGTAGTTTTTTTCTCTCAGGGTGTAAGGGCTTATCAACATCATCCATTGGCCCCATCAGACAACTTTGCCTTCCATTGCTCCTTCACTTCTGTTGTTTTTGGCCTTTTGTATTTGTTTGTTGTAGATAGCACCATGCTGCTCTTAAGGTCACAAAATTCCTCACTAATTCTCCTTTTTCCACCACTTTGGGTTTCACTATCACTACCCTGTACAGCGACGGACCCACACTCTCTTGAATTTTTAAGCTGCTCATAGCGACTAAATAAGAAAACAGTGTACCCTTGTCATTATGATGACTATTTGCATAATGACTCAATTTCTTCCCTATCTCCTTTCGAATCATTTCCGTTCTCCCACTTGCTAGAAGGTGTAGTGGGCTAATTCTTAATTTATGAATTCATGGCAAGTGACAAGGTTGCTGTATCAGCTCTGACATCAAGTCAGTATCTTCATGCATAATCACCATATCTGGAGTACAGAATCTTAACAATAAATTAACTGTGGTTTGCACACCTGCATCAGCTTTTTGATTTAGAATGGTCGTCATCTCTATGTAATGCAAAAAGTGACCTATTATCATTTACACATAATACTTTCCTGTTTGTCGCTGGTCAAAAGGACCCAAGATGTGAAAACCGATCATCTGAAATGGGTTGTTTTCCTCTGATAATCTCTGTGATTGAATACATCAACGACTTATTATGGATCATTTTGCAGATAGTACACAGGTCTTTACATATTGCTCTACATCTTGCTTACATATTCAGCACCAATATTGTTCAGCTAAATGTCAGTTTGTTGTTCTGTGACTATCATATTCCACTCACACACGATCAGCATCTGCTCTAATACCTCATTTCACAACATAGCTGTCCGCCCCTGGTAGCTGAGTGGTCAGTGCGGCAGAATGTCAGTCCTAAGGGCCTGGGTTGTGTTGTCCTAATCATCATCATTTCATCCTCATCGATGATGTACCTGCCACACAGGCAACATCTTTGGTTCAGTGGCGTCAAAAACACTATTTCTTCTACATACAACAGTATTTTCAAGCCATTTTCATGAATTATATCACAAAATCGGGCTCCACGTACAAGTGGACCCCTTACAACTGTAATGAGGCATAGGCAATTGGGTGTTCTGTTACATTCATTTCCTGACTCATTAAGTATTTGAGCACATGATATCTCATGTTGCAGTGTTATAGCAGCATAAATTCCTTCTTATATTTTGGGATACTAATCTCAGTCCAGTTGTCAACTATTATTTCGGCTGATTGAACACATATTCTGTGGTGTCACCGCCAGACACCACACTTGCTAGGTGGTAGCCTTTTAAATCGGCCGCGGTCCATTAGTGTACGACGGACCCGCGTGTCGCCACTATCAGTGATTGCAGACCGAGCGCCGCCACACGGCAGGTCTAGAGAGACTTACTAGCACCCGCCCCAGTTGTACAGCCGACTTTGCTAGCGACGCCACACTGAGAATTACGCTCTCATTTGCCGAGACGATAGTTAGCATAGCCTTCAGCTAAGTCAATTGCTACGACCTAGCAAGGCGCCATCACCAAGTTATATTGAGATGATAATACTGTATCAACAAGACCAATGTTCACCAATTGTGGATTAAAGTTAAGTATTCCAGCAGCTACGTACTTTTCTTTATAGCATTCATTACATATCCTGTTTCAGACCTCACGCCATCCTGCGTGAGCTTATAGCGTGCATTTCGGCCTTCTCTAGCTATACAACATATTCACGCTCCACTGACCATTGAACCTTCACTCCTTTCTTTATTGAATGACTGAGCAGCCGAGATACATCTGCAAATTTTGGTACAATTTTCCAGTAGTAATTCGCCAGCACCATGAAAGACTGCTACTCTTTTTATGTCTGTGGTGTCAGATTATTCTATATGGTTTTTATTATCCTGGAATCTATCTGGATTACCTTGCTGCTAGCCACATGTCATAAATACTAAACTTTCTCTACTGTGGCGGTTTTGTAAACTCACGCCATACATAACCATTTAGACACTTCCGAAAGCTGCAATATATGCTCTTCCATGTTCTTTACAATGAGAGTTATGTCATATAAACACATACAGCACTGAATAGACCTCATTCCCTGTAAAACGGCGCTTTCATGGGGCTGGGGCGTTTTTCAATCCAAATGGAGTATGCTGATACTGATAATGTCCTAATGGGGCTTTAAATGCTCTGTCTAGATGATACTCTGGTTCTGTTTCTTAACTCGTGATAACTGTTCCACACATCCATGGTAGAAAAACTACATGCATTGCGCAAGAATACGCTACGTTTCTGTTATATTCAGGCTTGGATAACCACGTGTAGCTGTACACTTCTTAAGAGGCCGATAATCACAATGAAAGTAATATGTCTTCATCCCATTTGCACTTGTCTTCAAGACAGTTACTATTACTGCACATCAGGAACTTGTGCTTTCATCAGTAATATCTTGTTGTAATTGCTACTTAATAAATTCATCCATCAGTGAGAGCAGGTGATGTGTTGTACAATATGTTTTACGATACACAGATAGATCATTCCCAGTTGGGATTCTGTGCTGTTTTGGTAGGGTCACTAGCAAAAACACATGAGGATTAAAAACATATTCATATTCTTGCAATAAGTACTGCGTTGCTACCTTGTCTGCAGCTTCAAAGAGCGGTACCTTCCCCACAATGAAACTAAACTGGGGGAACCCTTAAGCTTAGGGCCCAAATCATTTCTGCAAAATCCATGGTATCCATCAAGCCGTTGGACAATTCTACATCTATGCTCCCAAAATTGTCTGTCCTCATGGGCACTACCTGTCCACCATCTAAGGTATATACACTTGCAACACCCGTGTGTATAAACATCATGCTTCATCTAATTCCTCATATTTCTGTAGTGTCTCTGCTACACGTAATATATTTACCAGAAAATTACTACCAGATCCGTTTTAACTTGATGTTCAAGCAAAAAATCTACCCCTAAGTATGTGCAGTAACCTTAGTCTATATGAGGCAAAATGTCTGTAAGAATATGCAAGTCTGATTTCCCAACTCAAGAACCAAACGCCATTGTGTCCAGGGATCATGTCGCTTCCACCCACTTCATGTAACCTACATCGTGGTGAGCGCACCCTCCTTTTCCTCGTCAGGTCAGAACCTGCCACGGACACCTCTGAACCCAAAAGCAATAAAATATTATGCTTCTTTCCACTCACTAAGGTATCCAAGCAAATTTCTGCCACTGCACGCGTTTTGCCTGTGCTTATGTACCCTGACAGCGCCGCACAGTGACTCTACAGCCCCATCGCCCCTTAACAGAGAGGTGCTATTCCTACCCCATGACCATCTATCGCACACATTTTTGGCTGTTTCAGATACCCTATTTGCGTGCATTTTCTTCATTACCGCTCACAGAATTCCCAGTGTCAGCGAATTCCTTAAATCCTCTTAACAGATTGCATATGTTTTAGCATCTCCCAGTGAACTTCATTTGGTCACGTGAAAAACGTTTTCTCTGGCCAACACCACTGTGTATGTGGACAGTTCGTCCACATATGTGGCGTTTAAGAACGACCTTGAAAATTCCTTTCTCTATCTGCATCCATGTCTCCCCGTCTCTTTTCTAATCCTGTTGCAGTCGCCATGGGTTAGGCTTTGATATCAGGGAACATCCCTGACACCTTTCTTGACGATAGGGCGGTTGCCCCAGCTAACATGTACTCAATGCCCTCTCGTCTGCTTCTTCCAGAAGCACCCTTTTGGTATCAGACTTTTCTATTAACTCATGTGTATTCACATATAGGTATCTGATACAGTCCAATTTTTTTTTTAAAATAGACCGTCCCTCTTTTGGGACAAAATGTTCACTTGTTCCCTATTACAAAAATGATTCAAATGACTCTGAGCACTATGGGACTTAACAGCTCAGGTCATCAGTCCCCACCGAGCGAGGTGGCGCAGTGGTTAGACACTGGACTCGCATTCAGGAGGACGACGGTTCAATCCCGCGTCCGGCCATCC
Organism: Schistocerca americana; assembly: GCF_021461395.2. Classification (NCBI taxonomy): domain Eukaryota; kingdom Metazoa; phylum Arthropoda; class Insecta; order Orthoptera; family Acrididae; genus Schistocerca; species Schistocerca americana. Next base: position 306,945,323 of record NC_060124.1, on the reverse strand, counting down.
TGATTTAGGTTTTCCGTGATTTCCCTAAATCTTTCCAGGCAAATGCCGGGATGGTTCCTCTGAAAGGGCACGGCCGACTTCCTTCCCCATCCTTCCCTAATCCGATGAGACCGATGACCACGCTGTCTGGTCTCCTTCCCCAAAACAATCAACCAATCATCAGTCCCCTAGACTTAGAACTACTTAAACCTAACTAACGGAAGGACATTACAGACATCCATGCCCGAGGCAGGATTCGAACAAGCGACCGTAGCGTCCCTATTACAGCTACAGTTATTTTTTCCTTCTTTATCGCTGTACCAAATCTCCAGACAGTATCTTAAACGTCAGCTTGTAATCCTCCTGATACATTTCGTATGTTTTAGAGTCTCCCACCAAACACAAATTGGCCGCATGAAACTGCTGTTCCTCTGAATAACATTTCAGATTATCGGCTGTTAACAGGTTGTCCATGAATGCCAACAGTTTCTCATCTACCTTACCAAAAAAGTAGAAACTGTGGTAGCGATACTAGCATCTAGGATAGCTGTAGACATAGTGGATGGCGAGTGATTTCTTCTTTCCTCTCTCAATGCATCCAGTTGCTTGTCCAGTTTTGTATCATCTACCTGCATTTGTATCATCAGATTCATTACGGTCAGAAACGCCTGTGTAATTCTAATGCTCTTGTGCACCCCTGGTTCTTTCACTGCAAAGTCGGTGTCCACAACAGACGGAAAAACTTCGTTGGAAAGGTAACAACATCAATATAACAATCATATTTACTTCCATTGAACGTATCTAATTCCTACTTCTGAGTGTTAACCATGACAGTTCCCTATATTGTCTGGCGCAAATTCCATGCCAGCTATTCAGACGATTATACCTTGTTTGCATACTTTCGGATTCACCACATTTCTGCGACCTCCAGTCGATGAAGATAAAAGGATGATGATGAGGACAGCACAACACCCAGTCTCGGGGCGGAGAAAATTCCCCGACCCAGCCGGGAATCGAATCTAGGCCCAGAGGATTGACAATCCGTCACGATGATCATTCAGCTACCGGGGCGGACTAGGTCCAAGAGACGGAATGCTGCAATAATAAAAGATAAAGGTGTTCATGGTCCATCTGCCAGTCAAGGGGATTTGACCTGAAGAGAAGCGAGTGGACACGACTGAACAGGATAAAAACCCACTGTGCCAGGTTGAATGCTGTTATGCACTAGTGGGGACTCTGAGACCCTCGAAAATGCGATTGTTGGACCCAAGAACAAACTGTTCAGCAGCTCTGATTAAATATATTTGCTTCAATTAACACGCCAACGTTTATAGCTTAAATGTCCTCCTTTCGGTATTATTAAATTATTAACGTTAAGAATTTGAACATCTTACCTTTGTGCCTAAATCATTATCTGTATAATTGGAAACTGTATGTATTTCTTAGTATTTGCTGTTGTCGCCATATGACAAAAATGAATGTGTTTAGGTACTGATTGGTTGCACTTTTCCCATATTAACCATTCTGAAGAAGTTTCTCTACAAACAAAAATTCCACTTTGAAAATTGGAGAGTCAGAACAAAATATGAACCGAGTTAGGTTCAAGTGACACATGTGTTCCCCTCACTTATTTACAGACTCAGTCAACATTAGATTTTTTGTTTCTGAAAGTCTAATATTAATCGCGAAGGAAGACAGTTTTCGACTATTTAATTTTTCAAATATGCGTAAACTGAGCGTTACCCACGAAAGGATTTACTGTGACTAACAGTTTCTGCATTTATGCCATTTTCAAACACAAACGATATTAAGTGCCATCCCCTCACTATCACTCCTCTTCTTATAAAGCATTTCTACCCCAGGGGTAAAGTCTGTGGCTCGAGTATTCAAACAGCTTATGGAAATACAGCCAGGTGATGTCTTCTACAACTGACATTCATTACACATGTGCACAACCCATCATTAACAATCACAAATGCAAAGAGAGAGTGCTGTGGAAGGACCTTGAAAACCTCAGTATGTGCAACACATGCAGAAGAACAACACACACACACACACACACACACACACACACACACACACACACAGCTCGTGCATCACACAACCAAAGATGACCATCGCCAGTTGTCTTTGACAGTCAATATTGCCAATGGCTGAGCAACTAGCATCAGCCCTGTCGCTCTGTTGGGAATGGAGAGAGCAGGATTCCAAGCAGAACTGAAGCAAAACATTTGCCATGCCCCATCATACTTGCGGTGTGTAACACATATAGCTGCAGGTATTTGTACTGGCGACAGAGGACAATAGTAAATAACTTTACATCAGCATTTACGTCATTTTCAGACATATACTTACAGCTATTGCAAGTCGTATGTTTAAGGTTGGTTAGTACCTTCAAGTATACGTGGTTATAACAAGTCATTATTGCTTATTTTTTCCTGGCAGCAGGTCAGGAGTTGAAGTGTGATGCATGGACAGAAAAACCTTATTCTACACTCCCAGATGTAAGCCACTTTGTGATGCAGTTATGACCCTGCAGAAAACATCATGTATTAAAGTTTGTGATGTGTTTGTGGGAAGACTGTTTGACACAGAGGAATAAACAACCAACACACTGATATGTGTACATATTAATGTACTACAAATAAAAATATCTACACTTAAACCCGTTATACTCTGTATATCACGTTCCCCAGGTATAGGCTATGGATGAAATTTTAGCCCAGTTAAATGAGTAAAAAGGTGAAGTCTGTATCCCTCAACCTAGCCTGACTGCCGGTAGAGGCCGGTAGAAGGCGAAAAGTGGCGAGCACGCTATCCTGGCTACCCTATACTAATGTCAGTCTCATAGCAGGCCTTCCTGGACGGACTGGAGCAGGTGAAATTTCCGACTGCTACCTGGTATGGAACCGAAGACCTCCAGAGCCGCAGTCTAGTGCGCAACCAGCTTTTTTTCGATTAGTCATCAAAGAAGTTACTCATTTTTATTTTTATTTATTTATTTACTTTTTCAGAGGCCGCAACGCTAGCCACTTTTTATTTTTTTATTTATTTTTACGTGATTACTTTTAGGAAGTGGGTACAAATGATAATTCTAGAAACTGAATGTTACAACAACAAAGGTGGAATTCAAAGAATAAACAAAAAATAAAAAAATGTAAGTGACTAATACAATTCCAGCGAAAAAAAGTTCTTCAATAGACGCAACCGTTTCCATTTGGTTCACCGCCATCGGTGTCTGATACCTTCGACAGCGCCTTGAAGGGTATCTGCAACGAAGACATTCTGCTTCGCTAGTGCCTCAAGGAAAACAACAATCCATGAATTAACCTGTCCCGATCTTCTCGCATTGCTGAGAAGGCCGGATGTTCAGCCGTAAGTGTGATGCGGCACAGAACATTAACCGCAGCTTGTCAGTCCCCATCTGAGTGGGGAGTTAACGAAAACACTGCGTAAATAATTTGCGAAGAGCGTACGGTATCTCGGTGTGCGTTCGAGGACATTATGAGCATTTTGCAGGAACCATCAGTAATCAATGTGCTCTTTCTCTTCGTCGCTAAAGATATAGACGACGTTAAGTCCTTTGAACCATGTAAACGCATGATATTTTGAGGCGGGAAAGTAAGATTCATCGGGGCAAACGAGGGTCTGGGGGTCCATCATATCAGGCGTGACCCGGAGGTAACAAGCTAATATCTTCTGTGTTAGTCGCCAAACACCGGACGACGACACGCATGTAAAACGATGTTCATCGGTGTCCAAGAGGTGACAATCTGGGCAATAAAGGGAGTCTCTTAGTCCAGTAGCGTGAAGCCGCTGTCGTGTCGCATATTTTTTGTTGGCGATCTGATTTCACTTCGAACGCACTGCGGTCGACAGAAAGTTGTGGTGAATCGTTTTCCACACTCTTGACCAATGAACCGTAGGGTACTTGTTTTCCACAACGTTATGAAGCCCGCAGAAATTTGATATAAAAATCTTTCGCCTTTGGTGGACGTGTGGCGGGGAGGTTTGAGCTTACATAGCTGTATTCAGGAATGAAGGTAGACACATGGGAGAGCTGTGGGCAACGAGCGCAACCAACACCGGCGGGACGGGAGAGACTGGCATCAGAACCTGTAATAAACGACGGGTGAAAGAAATATGTTGACTTTTCCATCGTTTCCACATGTTGCTCATGTAAAGGGCAGCTGCTCTCTTGCCCGTTGACCAATCACAGACCCCCCCCCCCCCCCCCCTTGTGCACTGGATCGTATCGTACTTTAAAAATATGACCTGCTGAAATGTAGTTACTGAAGGCCGCCTGAAGCCGGCAACCTATCTGCATTGGTAGTGGGAGCTCTTGTGCCACATGGTTGAGTTTTGATGTCACGTAGAGGGTCAAGTATTCCCCACGTTGTAGTTGATTCAAGTCCTGGGGCAGGTTTTGTCGCACCATCGCGCGTATGATCTGTAGTAACCGTCGATAGTTTGCGGCAGCTATTTTCCGTACATCCTTCGTGAATGTGATTCCCAAATATCGCAGATCTGAAACTGGTGGGAGGGGAGCGAGGGCATCCGGTCCGAGACTACGCCCAGTATTCAACGCCGCTGACTTGTTGATGTTCAGGAGACTGCCTGCGGCCTGTCCGTATCGCTCGATCCAGGTTAGTACGCTTTGAACTTCATGACTGGAACGAACCAGCAGTAGCAAGTCATCAGCGTATGCCCTATAGCGAAAGGTGACGTCCCGCAGCGTGATGCCTGATAGCCTGTGGTGGCTCGAGTGCGGTTGCATAAAGGTACGTAGAAACCTTTTCGTAGAGAGCTCTTAATGTGTACTGGTTCAACCGCCTGCCATTGACCTGGACTCGTGAGTTGGCTGCGGTCCAAAGACGCCAGAGGGCGTCAGTGAGGGCCGGGGGAAATCCCATACGGTCCGTCACTCGTAGGAGGTAGATATGGTGCACCCTATCAAAGGCGCGATTGAAATCGATGGAGACGATCGACGCTCTCAGACGGCACGCAGAGGCGATTGTTATTAAGTCCCCGCAGTCATCGGTGGCCATGTGTATGTTGGCTTCTCCCCCCTGTGACGTCTGTTCTGGGGCGAAAATCACAGGAAAAGTCGTCTTAATAGGCCCGCCATAAGCCTGGCAAAAATCTTGTAGTCAGCGTTCAACATTGTGAATGGCCGGTAGTCATTAATTGATCGCCCTCCAGCTGGCTTGTGAACCGGTATGAGAAGTCCTACAAAGTCTGGCGGCACAACACAGTGTGGGGACGTAAGTTCGCGGAACATTATAACCCAGCGAGGCATCGTGATGACAGGTAAGGTCCGGTAGAATTCGATGGGGAATCCATCAGGCCCAGGAGACTTATTGGCCTCACCTTAGTCCAGGGTCTCTTAGACTTCTTCGAGTGAGACCTCTTCCGTTAGTGCATTCACTGTAGCCTCATCGATAGTGCGTGTTACCTGCTGTAACACTTCTGTAGCGGCCTTGTCATCTACAGTTATTTTCTGGTAAAGATGACAAAAATGATCCTCCAGCACCATTACTATGGTTGCTTGGGTCATACAGGAGCGACCGTCTTGTGTCCTGAGTGGTGTGATTAAGTGTTAGCGATGTAGGCGCATATCCGCCACAACGTGATCTATAATGGGTTCCTCAGCGGCCGTTTGGTCGTGTCGTCGCAAGCGGACTACGGCACCTTCAAGTCGGCGCTTCGTCAATGATAGTATGTGAGCCTTGATTCTGCATTGGTCATGTTGGCTCTCCGGTGAAGGGGGTAAGGTATCGAGGTTCCTGAGTGCCGCGTAGTGAAAATCTAGGGTCTGCCGATGCCACGCAGCCACATCTTTGCCAAACTGCATAAGTGTCCTGTGGATCGCCGCTTTGGCACAGAGGAGCCAGCACTCCAGAGTCGAGTTGTATCTGGGGTGATGGCGTTCACAGACATTCCATGTTACTTCAACTTGCCGACGGCAATCCAGATCCTGGAGGTGAGTTATATTAAGCTTCCAAAAGCCATTGCTGCTCCAGACTTGTTGGGGGAGGAGATGTATAGTGCAGATATAGGCACTATGAGCGGAAAAGGCCTGAGGCCATAATTCGGTGGCCACCACTCCTTGCGTGAGGCCTTGCGCCACATATTTGCGATCTAGCCGGCTGTCCGAATGACTGGTAAGATGAGAAAGGGCAGAGTGATTACCGTGGACTTTCTCCCACGAGCTGCACAAGTGAAATTCTTGGATCATCACACTCAGTTCGGGACAGGGCATGTAGTGTGGGATTTGGTCCTTGGGGTGATGTGCGCAATTAAAATCTGCGGCGAAACCGCTGTTTTCGTACCGCCCGAGGAAAAGAGGGGCGACATCCTTGGAGTAGAATCTGGCGCGGTCGTGACGTCTGGTGGTACCTGACGGCGCGTAAACATTAATAAATCGGGCGTTGAGCGCGGTAAGTGCTGTTCCTCGAGCAGTGGGAAGATACGTGACGTCACCAACTTCAATACCATCACGCGCTAATATTGCCACTCCGGTGTCTGCAGGGCCACCGGGCGCCACATATGTTGCGTAACCATAAAAGTTCGGGAGTGCGGTCGTTTTCACTTTTTGCAGGAGAGCAAAATAAACTCCAGTGGCTCGTATTGTTTCTTTCAAAAGCTGGATCTTGACAGGATAGCTTATTATGTTGATATTCATTGTCACCAGACGGAAAGGCAGTCGACGCGTTGGCTGGGCGACGTTATCCATGTCGATGTTGGCGAGAAGCGAGCATCGGAAGTTATGTCACCCCCCGCCGAACGCGGTCCTCCTTGTGCAGTTTATACAGCATGATCCGGCGGCGCCTCAGCTGGCCCCGAATCGGGATCTTGTGTCTCGACGTCCTCGGCCCACGAAGCGGGCGCGGATGTCTGTTCATGTTCAATAGGCGCGGAATGTTTGATAGGAAGGGACCGAGCGACTTCGCTGCTTGCACTGGTACCTTCCTGCTGCACACTGTTTACTTCAAGGGGCTGGTAGTCGAACGCCGCATGTTTCTCCGTCTGTTCAGCAAGGTTGGAGTTATTGGAAACAGCCTCAGCCTCGCGGTTGGCTTCGTGAGTGGTCAGTTGTTCTTCCCCGGCGGGACGGGAACAGCCGTGTTCCGATACGTGCCCCAACACGGTCCTACGACGGCGCTTTCAGCATTTCCGTGATCGCTGTTTCCGTACGTGGCCTTCATTGATAGAAGACGGCACTGACTCACCCCTCGCCGGTACAAATGCTTCGGTCGGTACGATAAGTGAATCAATTGCCATCTTGCTGGCGTCAATGTCTGTCGTGTTCGGTAGCTCTAGCGTCATCCTACTATTTTCCACCACTGCCCAGGCCGGTTGATCATCCAGGTTCCTGTCAGTGGAAGGTGATTCTTGTACCGCTAAATCGGTCGGCTGTGTCTTGTTTCGTTGAGAACGTCGTGAGCGCCGCCACGTAAGTCACGGGGAGAATAGTCTTCGTCGGTGGAGGTGCAACGTCCGTCGGTGTGAGTTGTGTGATCCGACGCTGGAGGCACTCGGAACGAAGGTGACCTTCCTTGCCGCATCCGGAACACGTTTTCTGCTGGCCGTCATAAATAACTATGGCCCGGCACCTATCTGTAGGCAGGACAGTAAGTGTCGCTGGAGGTCAATGCACACTTCGCGTACTCCATTGAGCTCTAGATACGTCTTAAACTGGGTCCATTTTTCAACCACGTGTTCGTGTACCGTGCCGTAGGGACGGAGCGCCGCCACAACGTCTGCCGCAGGGAGTTCAAATGGTAGTTCGAATATGCAGATAGCCCGCACACATCGTAGACCTCGACTTTGCCAACATTTCCATCTACGTGGCAAAAACGGAGTTGTTGTTTCATCTCACGAAGCACCTTGCCGCATGTAGAAGTCTCCTCACACCACACCGGTGTTACTTATGTTTCAATGTTTGATCTTTTGAAGAACATTACGTTTTATATTTTAATGCAAGACTTGAGCAACTCGCCTCTTAAATCACTGTACATCTTTGACGATATGTTCTTCATGTAATTATCTTACCTTCTGATGAAGTCACCCTTAGAGGTGATGAAACCTGGTCAAGGTATATAGAAAACCTATGCAACCGGTTGGCTGATTTTTACATATTTTTCAAATTTGTGTATACGGTTGCTGCAAACGTCAGTCACGTTCAAAGTTGTACCTTTCATGTTAAAAATCAGTTGCGCCTCGTAACTACACGTTTGTGATTATTTCACAAATATCTCATTAACTTATCCACGCCTAAATGAAGGTTTTTCCGTTATTGATTATGATACCATCTCCATACACATACATGCAAACAGTATACGATGGCGGCTATCCAGAAATTATCAGTTTAATTGGTACAAGGTTCTTTTTTCGGTCCACTGATATTCGGGGAGAGCAACTAACTGTTGCCACCTATATAATAACCCGAAAGTATGATATTACCTGAAAAGTTTGTGGAACAAAAGTTGCATGGGCCAACGGGGACTATAGTATGACGTTGGTATCTAGATAAAGGTCAACTTTGTCTTCTTAAATGGGATACTATAGTTTAGTACTCTTTTTCTGATAGCGGCTATCGAGGCGAATCCAGTGATGTATAACAGTACAGTTTTTGAAGGTCAGCTAAGGTCAAAAATGTGGTATGAACGTCAATTTACAGAAGGTGTTCGAAGTGGTGATCATTGGTATCAGTGCAGTGCTGGAATTCATGTCGTGGATTGAATGGAATTCCTTATCACTTCGGCACTTATAGGAGTACATGCTCTGACAATTCTCTCTCGTATCTCGTGCAAATAGTAAACATTTGCCGAATACGGCGTATCCATCTAACGTGTCATTGACATGTAAACACCATTCGACGGTTTCGCAATACAACACTAATAGGAATGGTTAGACTAGTATTGTCGAATCAAGCGAATGTGAATGATGTATTCCTTCGAAGAACAAGTCGATATGCTTTTTATTTACGGAGAACGCCAACGTAATTCAGTGAGAGCTAGAGTCTTATACGCTGAAAGATATCCTCAACGTACTCACCGTACACGTCGTACAATAAATATGTGTATGTAAATAGAGAACGACTGGATCTCTAACGTATCGGAAACATATTCGGCAAAGGAAAGTTACAAACCAGGAAACGGAAATTGGTACTCCTGCCACTGTGGTTCGAGATCCTTGTGCTAGTTCGCGTCAGATCGCAAGGGAATCTGGCATGAGCCAGAGCAGTGTTGTTCGTGTTCTGTATCGGCATAAATATCATCCTTACCATATAAGTCTCCACCAAGAATTAACTGGTACGGAATGTATGCGTCGCATTGAATTCTGCCGATGGGCTCAACTTCAGATTCTGAGGGATGACACATTTATTAATTTGATTTTATTCACTGACGAGGCTACATTCACGAACCATGGAAATGTTAATAAGCGTAACATGCATTATTGGGCAACTGAAAATCCATGTTGGCTGCGGCAAGTTGCTCACCTAAAACCGTGGTCGGTGAATGTATGGCGTGGTATTCTGGAGAACAGAATCATAAGCCCCTATTTCATCGAAGGAAATCTTAATTGTAGGAAGTACACCACACTCCTGCTAGAAACATTAGATATGTTACGGGAAGAAACACCTTTAGGAACAAGGAAAAGAGTGTGGTATCAACACGATGGTTGTCTGGCACATTTGCCGCTGATGGATAGAAATGTGTTGGAGAGAGAATTCCCAAATGGTTGGATTGCACGCGGAGGAGATGTGTCATGGCTGGGTCGTTCGCTAGACTTGACGCCTCTGGATTTTTTCTTGTGGGTATTCGTAAAGACATTGTTTATAAAGATGTTCCAACTACAACTGAAGATACGCGAGAGAGAATTGTCAGAGCATGTGCTTCGGTAAGTGCCAATGTTATAAGGAATACCACTCAATTCATGATAAGAAGATTGCAGACTGAATTGATACCAATGGCCATCACTTCGAATACCTTCTGTAAATGGACGTTGACGCCACCTTTGTGACCTTCGTTGACCTTCAAAGACCTCACTGTTACACGTCATTGGATTCGTCTCGATAACCTATAGCATCCCATTTATAAAGCAAAGAGGACTTTCATATCTCTGAAGCGACCAATCCTAGCAACAAAAAAAAAACACCGTCATATTATGGCCCCCGTTGTCCCAAGCAACATTTGTCTCTCAAACTTTTCAGTTATTCTTGGTGGCAATAGTTAGTGACTCACTCTGTACAAAATCCCTTCTACTTGACAGAACATCAAAGGAATCTTGCCGTTTTTCAGGTGATGTTGCGCAATGCCTACCGGCGCCTCGTGCGGCTGGACAAGACGTACCACGAGGCGAAGTATGGGAAGAGGATAGTGTATGAAGTGCCCGAGGAGATACGCAGCCTGCTGAGGCGACCCACTGAACAGGAGATGCAGTTGCAGACGTCACACATCTCTTTCGTACCCAGCCGCGTGGCAGACACTGGGTAAGGGGTATCGTCGCTCATATAACGCACTCGACTTAACCATATAACGCAGTATCTTGGCGGCAATTTTAGATACATGTGCATTTAGCCGCCGTCTGAAGCTCGTCAAAGCTTCGGCTCCTTACGCCACAGACAATTTCAATTGCCAACTCTTCTAGAAACGTCATCCCCATAAGCTTATTTGATCAAGGCGTGCAATCATTCGTGGCCGAAACTTACATATTTGGTGATTTTGGCTGCATTTACATCAAGCCGTAGTTTGATGCAGGTTTCTGTGCCTAAAGTTTCGTCAGTTATTGCTCGAGGCGTCTTCAGAGACAAAAAGTTTTCGATACGTCCTCCTCGTAAGGTGTTTCATCACGCAGTGCTTACCTTAATGGCCTATATTTATATCTTTGGTGATTTTTAGTTATGTGATCACTAAGTGTGGTCATAACTTCACATTTCAGTGCTTAATGTTAAGTCTCCTAATACGGAAGGTATCTCTAGAAGAGGCGGCATGTTACGCCAGAGCACCAAAATTAGATCATTGTATGGAAAAAGGTAGCTACGTCGTGAATCACAGCTCGATCTGTTCGTTCACGAGAAGCGAAAGACAGTAGATGCTTTGTGGTGCAGATAAAAGTAGACCGTCTAAGTATAAAGAAAAGGTAGTAATGTTACAGTAACAGAAAGCTGAAAGGTCTTACCATTTATTTACAACGAAAATTAAAGTGAAAAATACATTTATAGAATATGCTGAAAGCGATCAACTGCAACATTAATACACAGCTGTGGGAGTCTAAGTATATTCAGATACACTCGGCATAAATTTCGGATACCGATGGCGACAATTTCACGGCTGATATCTTTCAGTTCCTGTATTTTGTGTGGATTTGTTTCATAGACCTTGCTATTCAAATGCCACCACAGGATAGAATCACATGTTAGGTCCACGGTGGCCATTAATGCTTGTTGACAGCTCGTTCCCCGGCGGAAATATCACTGACTAGTTCCAGGGACACTTTAGACGTGTGGCATGTTTCCCCATCTTACTGGAAGAAGCAGTATTGTCTTTCATATTCAGTGAGTTGACCACAAAATGTATCAAAAGTTTCTATATACGCAACCGTGTTGAGGGTAGTATCAAAAAAACATCGGTCCAATGATGCGCACTCCTGTTACATCGCACCAAACGCCGATTTTTCATCATGGAGTGATTTCTGACATACAGTGTTAGGGTTCTCTATTGCCCAGTGCCTCATTTTCTGTGAATTCACATGACCGGAAAGACGAAACCATGCTTTATCTCTCATGATGTAATGGAAAGGGTCTAAGAAACCATCATTGAAGTTGTCCAAAAGCCAAGTGCAGTAATCCACACGTTTCTGACTGTCATCCTTCCGTGATACACTATGTGATTTAAAGTATCTGGACACCTGGCTGAAAATGACTTACAAGTTCGTGGCGCCCTCTATCGGTAATGCTGGAATACAACATGGTGTTGGCCCACGCTTAACCTTGATGACAGCTTCCACTCTCGCAGGTATACGTTCAATCATGTGCTGGAAAGTTTCTTTGGGAATGGCAGCCCATTCTTCACGGAGTGCTGCGCTGAGGAGAGGTATCGATGTCGGTCGGTGAGGCCTGGCACGAAGTCGGCGTTCCAAAACATCCCAAAGGTGTTCTATAGGATTCAGATGAGGACTCCGTGCAGGCCAGTCCATTACAGGGATGTTTTTGTCGAGTAGCCACTCCGCCACACGCTATGGATTAGGAACAGGTGCTTGTTTATGTTGAAAGGATTCCCCGAATTTCTCTTCAACAGTGGGAAGCGAGAAGGAGCTTAACGGGGGTAGGACGTCAAACGGGCCGACTTGGAACAGGGTAAGCATCACAGGACATTTTAATTTCCAGTGTCTATACTTTTACAAATAAGTTCATAAAACTTTGTCAGCGTCACTAGGAAGGATTCAGGATTTACACTCATTGCGGTGGAAGTTCGAAAACATAACAAAATAATTTTTTTTACGTGTGAAATTTCATCATTTTTTCACTTACTAATGGCTGCATTTGTTGCTATAGGTACACTTTTCTTCATAAGTTAGAGAGATTCTACGATGAATTTTGCACATCATACATACCATACTTACAGGTGTATGAAACTCTATAATTTATTTAATTTATGAAAAAACGAATGAACTGTTATATTTTAAACTTCATGTTTAGGAAAAACACAAATTTTATAGTTAATTACCTCAATTTTACGGCAGTTTTTAATAGATTTCGAAAAGTCTAGAGTTTCATACACCTTTAAGTATGGTTTGTATGCTGTGCACAATTCACCGAAGAATCTCTCTTACTTATGAAGAAAAGAGTACCTATAGCAACAAATACTGCCGTTAATAAGTGAAAAAAAATACGAAACTTCACATCCAAAAAAATTATTTCGTTACGTTTTCGAATTTCCACTGCTATGAGTGTGAATTCTGAATCCTTTCTGGTCATGCTGACAAAGTATTATGAATTTTTTTGTAAAAGTATAGACAGTGGAAATTAAAATGTCCTGTGGTGCCTCTCCTGCTCCAAGTCGGTCCGTTTGACGTCCTACCACCCTTAAGACATCAGTGTAGGCCTGTGCTGTGATAGTGCCATGCAAAACACCAAGGGGTGCAAGCACCCTCCGTGAAAAACACGACCACACCATAAAACAACAGCCTCCGAATTTTACTGTTGGCACTACACACGTTGGCAGATGACGTTCACCGGGCATTCGCCATACCCACACCCTGCCATTGGATTGCCACATTATGTACCGTGATTCGTCACTCCACACAACGGTTTTCCACTATTCAATCGTCCAATATTTAGCTCCTTACACAAAGCGAGGCGTGGCTTGGCATTTACCGGTGTGATGTTTGGCTTACGAGCAGCCACTCGACCACGAAAGCCAAGTTTTCTCACCTCCCGCCTAACTTTCATAGTACTTGCTTCGGATCGTGATGTAGTTTGGAATTCCTGTATGATGTTCTGCCTATTACACATTACGACTCTCTTCAACTGTCGGCGGTCTTTGTCAGTCAGCAGACGAAGTCGGCCTGTGTGCTTTTGTGCTGTATGTATCCCTTTACTTTTTCACTTCACTATCACATCAGAAACAATGTACCTAGGGATGTTTAGAAGTGTGGAAATCTCGCGTACAGAAGTATGGCACAAGTGACAGCCAATCACCTGACCACGTTCGAAGTCCACGAGTTCCGCGGAGGACCCCATTCTGCTCTCTCGCGATGTCTAATGACTACTGAGGATGCTGATATGGAGTACCTGGAAGTGGATGACAGCACAATGCACGTAATATGAAAAGTGTATGTTTTTGGGAAGGTCGGGATACTTTGGTCACATAGTGTACCTGTGACCTGTGCAGCCGTCACACGATATGGCTTCAAATGAAGATTGTACAGTACAGTACAGAAAGTGCCAGCTGCTGTTGTCTGGAAAGGGGAAGGGGGGTGGGGGGAGGGAGATGTCAGGTAACTGGGGGTATTTCTAAAACGATGTGTGGTTACACATGGGAGATGAAATGCAGTTATGAGGTAGAGTGAGAAAGATGTGAAATTTGCTATGGGGTGTGGAATTATTTGTGCATATACGTATTCGTAATGTGATGTAATAGGCAGCGGTGGAAACAGAGGTGGGAAAACATTTTGTGTGATGAAATTTAAATAGTGAGGTAGTACAATGGACAATTTTTTACAATGTTACTGTCACATGAAAGGCAATTTGTTACGCGATTTTGCTGTAACATGGGCATTTTTACAATTGCACTGTAACAGAAAAGTAATTTGTCGTAATTTTGCTGTAAACTGAACAACTTGTTACAGTTTTGCTATAAAATCCAAGGCAATTTCCTAAGCTCTTGTGGTAAGCTGACACATTTTCGAAGAAAAGTGATAGAATTTTGAGAGGCAAGATGATGCAGTTTAGCAGATGTTGATATTTTTTCAGATCAAGTTAGTGCATTTTCAGGGCAAGTTTATAACGTTTCAGGAGCAACATAATTGAGTTTGGTGGCAAGTAGATACAGCTTCTGGGCAAGTTGTTATGGTTGGCATATGCAGTTTTTCGCTCAAGTGAAGTCACGTAAGGGTTTACTGGTTATCTTGGAACTTCAAGCATTTTTATATTACTGACTGATTTTTTAAAACTGGGATGCATATATTACAAGTTTCAGTATTTATTTCAATAAACGGTCTGCATCATACAGGTCATGTTTCAGCCTCTTGAAGAGTCTGTGACGTGAATGTTCCTTCATACTCTTTTTCCATCAAATTATATTTGTTAGAGGGATAATAAACTTGCATTAATTGCCCCATAATTAGCTGAAGCTGCGATGCAGTGCCTCTGCCCTAGTTTCTTATTTTTCTGGGCTCATACACCCACCATTAATTTCTTTTTCTTTTTAAACAAAGTTATTCATTACACACACTGAGTCCAGGACGATGAGCACTGAGCCTGCTTCTGTCTAGCCTTGCACTTAAGCGATTTTTGCATGAGGTACGACTACATGGGCTAATGAGGCAGCACCACTACCACGCCTGCTGCAAACACAAGAGTGAAATACACGTTCCTGTACCCACAAACTTATGTATCCTAGGACTTTTGATACCAATTCCATGTGTGTAAATGGTGAAAATATAGTGTGCAATATTTTTTGATATCTGCTACTGTCTGCATTCCAGTTAGCCATTATGGCTATTTGGGAGACGTCACTTAATGTCCACCTTCATGCTGTCTACATGTGAACATTTGTTTGCATGTGTTAAATTTCCCACAGGGTTTGATGCAGCAGAAAACACTGCATATTGAATCGAATCATGATATTCCCACAGAAGTAAGAGGCACACTTCATGTGTGCACTCTGATGAGAGTAGGTTTACACCTTCAAGATACAGCACACCCCAGACATGACAGTGTTAAGCGTTTTGCGTTTACTGGAAGAAGATCACTGATAGTTCAATACAACCATTACACTATACTGTACTCTGTCTTATTACAGCAGGGCAGGGTGTTGAAACGTAAGATGTACCTATGTGGTGCTGGGGATGGAAAATTTCTTCGCTTCTGATTACTCTTTAGGGCAGTGAGTTTGACTTGCAATTAATCCATGAAAAAACAGGTGGTGACAGTGTAGCTTGTCCATGACAGGGTTTCGGCCTACCTGTGTGCACAGTTACAGAGCAATCTGTCACCTGTATCTCAGCACTGACTTGGCCTATAATACAAGTGATCTGAATGGTCCATCGTAAAGGGGGAAAGTATTTTTTTATCGCTAGGTTATGTAACAAAATCCAATTGTCTGGTTGACAGGGTAGTAGCGTAACTCCTTGATTATTTCCCTGCACCTGTCTAGCTGGGGAGTTGAGGTTACTCTGATGTTCCTTTTGACATATAATTTTAAGTCTTTGAGCCAATCTTTTTACCTCACTTCAATAGATATTTAACTTAAATGGAGAACTCGTTGGTCATCCGTATACCACAAAGATTTATGACCATTTTGGGTGGAAAGGGTAGTTCTCCACTTCTTCATTTTTAAAAGCTTACATATCTAGACAAATAAAGCAGATGTAAAATTTGCTCCCTGGTATATAAGAACGATATCTCAAAAAGCAATACTAATGTCTGACAAATGCTTTTTCTACTCTCTCAGCCATCATATCAGTAGTTGGTATCAGGCCAGAGTAACACGGAAAGTGATCACTAACTGACGAAACGTATTTGTTCTCCCGTTGAGTCTGTGGGAAGGGTCCCAAAATGTCGAAAGTTACAATTTTAAAAGGCCCAGAAGCTTCAGGCAAAGTTTGTAACAAGACTCACGGTTTCGTTTATTTCGCTTTTTGCGCAAACACAGTGCATGCTCGCTGATGACTGTTACACCAACAACATATTGCGGTTGAAGCGGTAGAGCTTCTCACTCTGACAAGCTAGCATACTATAGTGTCATTTTGCAATGATATTGTGCTGAAGTGCTTTTTATATCACTGATCAATTCTCTTGAGGAGAACGGGATACCATATCTTGATACGAAATCTGGAAGAGTAGTATATTACTGAATTTTATATCCTGTTGTTGCAAATTATCTATTACTGCAGTATGCATCCCGTTTGCTTGTAATAAATGAATAATTTTCAGTGCAAGCATGTTATTGTGAATTTTCCCCAGTTTATGGCATACATCAAAATCATATTATCCTAGTGTCAAAGCCCATCATATCAATTGAGTATTTTGATGGCACCGCATTAACCTGGTTGATATATTCTGTGAACCACCTACCGGAAATGTAGCGTTTAAATTAGTTCAGCCAAAACACCAACGCTATCAACTCTCTCTGCCCCTGTGCTGTGGTTAATTTTTGATTTACTGAGTTGGGGAGAGGTGTAAGGGGAGAAGTGCAAGCAGAATGCAAGCACAGCTAGTTCACCAGCGTCATAAGACAGAGTAATTGGTTTTTGAAAATCTAGATAGATTAACCAGCGGGATGTCGTCAATACACCCTGTGGTCTATTCAAAAGGTATCCCTTTTTCAACAGCTTCGTCAATAGTTTGATTACATAAGTATATTCTTGGAGAAACCTATGAAAGCAGTTGGCCAACTGAGGAATGTTTGCAAAGAATGTTGAACACAAGGAAATTGTCAGCACCTTTTGTAAACTGACCCATTTTAACACCAACAGAACTGCTAATAGGGCTGAGGTACTGAACCTGTTTCTCTGCAAAATAATATTTTTCCAAATTCGAATTTACATGTGCCGCGCGGGATTAGCCGAGCGGTTTAAGGCGCTGCAGTCATGGACTGTGAGGCTGCTCCCGGCGGAGGTTCGAGTCCTCCCTCGGGCATGGGTGTATGTGTTTGTCCTTAGGATAATTTAGGTTAAGTAGTGTGTAAGCTTAGGGACTGATGACCTTAGCAGTTAAGTCGCATGAGATTTCACACACACAAATTTACATGTGCTCTCTTTTAGTAATGATAATACGCTTTTTAGTCATTCAGCGTTTTCCTCTATCATCTGTACAAAAAACTGTGAGTTCAAGTACATAAACTAGGTACACTATTGGACCCAATTCCCTGAATTATAGATCAGCAAACTGTAGGAATGTATCAGCTGCTTTTCTTGAACCAAAAAGCATCCTAAGAAATTGATACAGCCCTGAAGACACCATGAATGCTGTTTTCTACCTACCTTGAGGTACAATAGGAATCTGAGACAACCTTATTTCATATCCAAGATAGCTAAGTATTTGCAAACTCCTAGCCTATCAAGTGTGTTCCCTATACAAGGCAGCAGATATGTATCAGGTGCATTCACGTTATTAACTGCTCGCAAGTCAACACAAAGACGGTAAGTCCTGTCGTGACTAACTGAATTCTTGAGCAATATAACTAAAGTACACCCAGTGACTAGAGGACGGGAGAATGATTACAATATCTAACTGTAGGTGAATAATTTCTTCTACAACTGTTTGTAGATGATAAGGAACTCGGCAGGGCTTTTGCACTATCAGTCTAACATTCCCTGTCAGAATATTATGATACATCAAACCTATGGCAGGTAAATATTCCATTTCTTCAAAAAGCCATGCAGATTCCTTTATTGCTGGAAAGAAAGGGCTCCTCTCTGAGTGTCACAAATGTAACAATGGAGGTTATCTGCTTTTATTGAGAGTTGACCATTTCCTTGACTGGGCTCTCTGGTATCTCCAAACTTTGAAATTCAACTGGGTTACCTATTTTTATTGAGAGTTGACCATTACCTTGATTGGGCTCTCTGGTGTCTCCTAAATTTTGAAATTCGTCTCAGCCACTATCTTACCAACCTTAAGACATCTAACAGTTATTGGCCAAGTGGTCAATTCTCCTGTAGTAGGAATAGCAAGTTGACCAATGTTTATCAGAGGTGTCACCCAGTCACTTGCATCGCTTACAGTTTGCCTCATTTGTGCAAATGACACAGGAGTCACTTCCATGGGGAGAGAAGGAAACAAATGATCAGCTTCCTCTGTTACCAGTGCTAAACTCGTTACCTCTTGTAAGGAGAAGGAAGATGACACCGTGTCTTTGCCTCCAATTTATGGGTTGACTTCCTTGATAGAGGTGCTGACAGCTCTTTACACCTCTGCTTCTTCCAGCAGGACATCATTATATGTCTTATCTCACCTCAGAGTATACTTACAGCACGAAACTGTGCAAATATGGTCAGCAAATAGTTCAAGATCATATCCCAACCTCTCTCTCGGGGTTGACAGCTTGTCTCTGTAGTAACAGACACCTCTCTTATTTGAATTCCTCTTTGCCAACTCCTTTAGCCAAAACTGGAAATTCTTAGTATTGTTTACCATGCCCACCAATTCTGAAAATGTATGAATGCTCTCAGGCAGCTTGAAATGCACCACATATAATTTTAAAACTTTGGGCCATTTGCACATCTGGCTAATGTTGCAGATATTCTGAAGAAAAGGTATATACATTTTTAGTTTGTTTTCCCATAAAGGAAGAGATGAAACTGACCATGGGAAAACTACTAATTATTTTTAGTGTCAGTACTCCTTCATCTGATGGTAGATTTTTTTTCTTTTAACTGTGCTTAGGCTATCAGTACCCTGTTGTCAGGAGCAATAACCATGATTTGATGCAGATGATCCTGTTGTGTATCCACACTGCATTCTGCCTCTGCTATTGAAAATTCTCTGTCTCCATTAATCATTTATCAACAGAGATTGAATACTGATAGGAAACAAGGCAGAGGATAGGATAGTCATAACATGGAAACAAATTTCAAAAGTTGTTATGAACAGTTAGGTCATTCCACAATTGCACGCCACTACTAATTAAGTATAAGGTCTTTGTGGATAATTTAAAGCTCTACCAAATGATTTTTTTGAAAGGAGAACATGGGAAAACAGTTGGAAACAGAATTTTATTGATAAATCTGACCAAAAAAGGGTAGTAAATCTGTGGAAACCAGGCTCATAGCAAACAAAAGGTTGTAAAGCCAACCAAGGAGTGTCGCCTTTCTTGAATGGTGCTGTAAGGAAATAGAAAACAACAGTTGTCTTTGCCATTGGTGATGACAAGCTCAGCTCCCCCTCTTATAGCTCAGCTACAGAATGACTGAAAAGCTTTGGAAAGCAATACTTCCAGTAAGCGTGGTGCAATGCGAAGTCTGAACAACCTGAAGCAGCAAAGTGAGGAACTCATCATTATGAAGAGAGCAGTGGAGCAATGACATCAATGGCAAGGTGAAGCTACCCCAGCCATGAACCTCAGCGACACTAGTGGCGGACTTCCCAGTGAAGATGGGTCAGATAGCTTGCTGGGCGCATCTACTGGGGTGGGGGTGTGCTGCAACGAGATCCAGGGCGATACCCAGTTGAAAGTCAAGCGCAGTTATCAGCATTAGGTGGTCAGAGGTGAGGAGGTGGCTAGGTGTACAGTGCGCCTCAGTCTGTCACAGGCAGGCATTGATTCACATGCCCTACACACATGAAAAGCACAGCCCTGATCCAAAGCATAGTAGTCCTTGCTCCTCATGACAGTGGAATGCTCACCCTCAGCATATGTATCTATACGTAGAAACAGTGTATGAAGTGCAGTGGCATGAGAAAGAAGGGCCAGTGCTCCCTGCTTTCGACTGAAGCAATGCTCAATTCACAGTATTGTGTCATGGAAATGCAGCCTTGTTAAAAGACCAGAATGTGGGACACCTCACTTCACAGACACAAGAACTGTGCCATGATGTGGTGGGCTGAAAATTGCAAATTGGTCAGGACTCTCGAAAACGTACCATCCACAGGATTTTCAAATAAATAACAGAGTTTAGTAGGCAAAATTGTATGTAATCCGGCATATGGAGTACATGGGGCTCAGCCAGGGACAATGGACATGCTACCAACTATATGGAGGAGCCACCACTTGTTAGTGGAATGGACTGAAAGTTGAAAAACAGTAATGGTCATTGCAGGCAGCACATGCAAAGCATCAATTACTAACTGGTACAAATCAGTTCTGGCCTGGAATGCAGGCCAGTTCTGACATGTGAATCATGGGAACAGTACTGAGAATGGACAATGGTTGTGAATTTGCACGAAAGAAATGAGCATCCAATACGTCAACAATAAAAAAACTCCTGGCAATTCCTCCAAACATGTGGTGGCCAATACAGAGTTTAAGATAGCTAAGTAATCTCATGCACATAAAAAAATTATTATTATTATTATTAGATATCAGTCTTTGAGTAGCAACAAATTTATCGATACATTGTGTTTATCGTCTACCTTGTTGAGTTTTGTAAAAGGGCTATCAGATTACTCTAGAGTACAATAATATTTATTTTCATTTTATTTAGAAGGTCCAACAGTTCTTATTTCAAATTTTTATGCATAACTGAAAAAATTTAAACTACAAGTTGTATTTAATTAATATAGAAAATCGTTGCAACTTTTCAGAAAGTTTGTACTTTGTTGTACTCCTGGCGGAAACAAGATTTAATAATAACTTTTTTCTTACCATAATGGTCAAATGTATTTGTAAGCAATATTTATTATGTATATTATTCGTTTTTCAGGTTCAAGGATCTATTACTGATGACCTTTACTCAGTAGCCATATATTTCAAAACTGGTGGAGTGTTCATCATTGTCTCGGCTGCATTTCTTAGGGAACGTGTCACGATGACTTCTCCAACTGGAAGAGACTACTCTTACTTTCATTACAAACATACTCGCCACGACAGAAATAAGTCACAGTATCGAATGGAGGAGTTCATGATACTTCACTACGCTTTTAGAAGACGACAAGACCATCATTTGAACATTCCAAGAGAGGCGAAAGTGGAGAGCTTTTCAGAAAACTGCTGTATGCTTTCAAGGGGAACGGTGCTTTTAATTTAAAGACGTTCAGTTTCCAACACTACAGGCAGAGTGATTGAACTGCATAGATAAAATCTGCTGCTACCGGTAATCCAGATGACAGAGCATTATCGGAAGTGTCTGTGAGATCTGGCCACAGTCCTTTAGGATATTTCATTCCGCTCTGAATTTATAGTGTGCGTTGATAATTTAAACGTTACTTTTGCTTTAAGTAGTAGCTATAGGTTAACTTACGATCTAGACTTCGAGTGTATAGAAAGTGGCATGATCCATGAGGGCACGAGGTCATGCAACTCTAAATGCATCGCTGACAAATATCTTACATCACTGTAAATATTCCGCTTAGAGCTAAACATGTTAGATAAGAGTAAACTAGTATGTCAATGACGGATAAGTTTTTAGGCAGCAAAACCCTGTACATTAAGAAAACAATATCTAAATAAACAAGAGATCTTCACGTTTTAATTACATTACATCTTTTGTTTCAGATTTTATCTAACTTTATTCACATTCATCTCATTACTTGTGACGTTTCGTTTATTTAGGGATAGAGGCGCATTTTTTGATCAATATCAACTTAAAGGCTGAATGTTATATTTTAGAAATATGGAAAACGCAGAGCCAGTGTACTTATGCACCCAAGCAGCCAATTGGGCGATGTATTCCATGTAGCTTGTGTATGCGTGCGTGTGTGCGTGTGTGTGTGTGTGTGTGTGTGTGTGTGTGTGTGAGAGACAGAGAGAGAGAGAGAGAGAGAGAGAGAGAGGAGAGAGAGAGAGAGAGAGAGATGTCCTCGTATCAGTATGTCAGAACACTGTCCTGTGTGTTGTATATAATTGTACTAACATAGAAAACTATGTATCTAGACGTTCTTTATGTCCACCATCGTGCCTTGCACAAAGCTCTATGCGTCCCCATGTTCTCCTTGACATCTTGAGGAGCATCTTGGGACTTACATTCGAAATATTTTCTGAACGCTTTTGAGCGATTCTTTACCAGTCTCGTGCCGACGTTAATCCACAAAGGACTTGATTGTAGCCCATAATGAGACGTCTGGTGTGCTAATGTCCGATCTTCGTGGCAGCCATTTATTTAGAAATGGACGTGTTGTTGATCCACGCACAATACAAAGGTATCTAAATTGTTCATCAAGGAACCCACGCATCTCTACAGCAAAGTATGCTTGAGCTCCGTCCTTGTAGAGCCAAATATGAACCAACGTTCCTTTCTGCAGACTTGCAACATGTCTAGATAAGAATTTCCATTATCATAGCCTTCAAGAAAATGCGCTCCGAATAGATATCTTGATGACATTTTCGTCCATATCATAACTTGATGTGGTTCCCATACCTATTTGGGGCATAAAGGGACCAAACTAGAGGGTCATCAGTACCTTTTCCCTCATGAAAACAAGTCTCAATGTAAAAGAGTTCCCAAAATTAGCTTGGGAAAGTAAAAGGGCGTAAAAGTAATGGGGAACAACATCGAAAGAGGAAACTAAAGATGCGAACAAAAAATGGGGAAACTTACACCACAAGGAAAAGTAGAGGAAGGTATTAAAAGCATAGAGCTGATGGCCTGGGCTGGCTGATCACAAGAATAAAAAAGGATGAGCCAGCCACTCTGCAACACACTAAAATGTCCAGCCTAAAAGACAAGGCAAGATGAATACACATGGGGAAAAAGACGAACATCAAGACAAACAAAATGCAAAGAAAGAGTGATGAACAGCTAAAATGGAAGGAGGGTGGAGACCTTGGAGAGAAAGCCAGACGTCCACCCTTAGACTGCATGATAAAAACCCCCGTCTTGAATAAAACGTAAAACTAAATCAGTCCTTCAGGTGCTGTCGCCCAACACTGTAGGTTGGGTACTGGGGGGGGGGGGGGGGGGGGAGGGGGGGGTTTAAAAGTCGGCTACAGTGCTGCTAAAATTGAGCAGTCCAACAAGATGAGGATGAGGACGACAGTCATATGGGAGCCATAGCGACAGCGAAGTGGGTCCTCCAGACGGAGGAGGTGACCATGTGTTAGCCAAGTACGGCCGATGCGGAGCTAGCAAAGGATAACAGAATCCTTGCGAGTGACTTGCATTGATGACCGCCAGACATTCATTGTGTTCTTCATAAGACGAAGTTTATTTGGTGTACTGAGGGTGTACCATAGAGTATTCCAGATTGCAAAAAATTTGTGGCGGAACACTGGTCCAAAATCAGTCTCCAGCACGCCGATCTCCAGAGTTGGTTCACTGGTAGCCGGTTTGGACAGGTAGTCAGCAAATTCGTTGCCCGGTATTTCGACATGTCCTGAGGGTCACTGAACGCCCACTGTTGCCGAGGGCATAAACAGACTACTGTATAGTCATTACCAAAGGATGTCAAGGGAAGCACTAGTTTAGAGCTTGTAGGCCGCTTAAGAAGTCACTACTGATGACGAAGGACTCAACGGCGCTGGAGCGAATATGCTGAAGAGCGCGATAGATGACTACCAACTCTGCAGTGAAAACGCTGCAGCTGTCCGGCAAGGAGTGCTGTTCAGTATGTCCAACGTGAACGTAAGCGAAGCCAACGAGACCGTCGACCATTGACCCATCGGTGTAGACTATTTCTGAGACCTGGAACTCGCTGAGAAGAGAGAAAAATTGCCGACGCAGGGCCTAAGGTGGAAGTGTGCCTTTTGGACTTGCGATAGATCCAGACGGAGCTGTGGCCAAGGCACGTATGTAAGGGACCCCAGGAAAGGTGGGAGGGAGGGCGTCGAGTTCAACAACAAGCGACTAGACACGAAAGGCAAGGGGATCGAACACATCTAGGATATGACTGAACTTGGTGTCAAAGCTCATCGTCCTCTTCCCTGAATTTAAGGGAATTACGTGGCGTGTGTGCGCAGACGTGATGCCAACTTTTCTGCTTCCTTAATTTTTCTGTACCCGGCCTTCAGTTTTCTTGATGCTGATTTTATGTTTGTCACAAAGTGTGTCTTCTCAAAGAAGTAGATCATCCCCAAAGATTAGACAGTAGACTGCCAAATTATTATCATTATCATTATTATTGTTATTATTATTATTATATGCTTATTATTATTTACCCTTACTCTTTTTAAATTCACTCTTGACGGTCAATTTATTACCATTAGCATGTTAGTAATATTAAGTATTCTGTCGCTAGTGCAGTGGTGGTCGACAGTGATTTTTAAAAAAGGAGGATTAGGGTTTAACATTACGTCGGCGAGTAGATCGTTAGAGACGCAGCACAAGCTAATTGGCGAAGGATGGGGAGGAGTATTTGCGTGACTTAAAAAGGAACCAGCGAGGTATTCAGGTTTCTTTTCTAAAGTCTGGAGAGAAGAGAAATGAAGCTCTTAGTGTAAATCATGACTCGAGCCTGGATAACTCGGTCGGTAAGTACATTTCCCCGAAACATAACGTTCAGGGATTGAGTTCCAGTCAAGCACACAGTTTTAACCTGTCAGATAGTTTTAAAAGGCGCACATTCGCCTACAGAGTGAAAGATTCATCCCGGAGATCACAGGAATGACTCTCGTATCGATCCGAATTAATTTAAATCAAGCTCTTACAAAGTAGGAGAATGTGTTGGAAGAGCATACAGAGAAACTGGAGAGGAGGTTTCTCCTACTTGTTCTTAATGTTGCCACTTCCGTTGCGTACAGATGTAGCACACAGGCGAAGTGAGAACCAGTAGGGTCTCCCAGAAGTTTGCCCTGAATCTGCCGATATCGATCGTCGTTTCCGACCCGTGGCGTAATAATATTGTGGCATTTGACGAGATATGAGCACAAATAGAGATAGAATAGAACGCCAAAAGTATTTGTATTATTGCTTATACATTATTTGTTTGGAATGTAAATTTTGGCAGCAGACAGATCTGCAGCATAGTGCGAGTTTTAATTAAGCTCACTGGTGACAGATCGGTTGTGAGTTAAAAGACAACTTAAACCATTATCCACGTCACTCACTTTTATTTTGTTTCTCGATGCATTGTGAAGGCTCACACCCTCAGTTTCTGAAGGAACAATTCTTCACATCAGATTTTATTTCCTTGGATTCAACTTGTTGTCTGCCTCATGCATCATTTCGCTAAAAATTAGTTGTTATGTGACACTTGTCATAATATGGCACTGAACCCATATGTTATAAATGACAAAAAAGCTATTTATGAGATGTTACAGCAAAAACCACATTGCAAACCGTCATATATATAAACATTTATATCACACATCATCGCAAACTATACCCTCCAAATATCACATATGTATACCAACACAGAGCCTTGCAAGTTAAAGGTTATAATCATCTCACACTGTGAAACAAAGATGTAAACATCTATAAACATATTGTCTAACTTTGATCTGAAATGTAATCTGGTAATGATATTTGACACGCAGTGCATTGTATTCGCTTACGTAAATAATCTCCAGAGTTTGTAAATGAACACGCCGTCATTTCACTGTATTGTTGTTTACTTAATTACGACCCAGGTTTCGGCCTATTATGCCATTTTCAAGTGTTTAACCATTGGTATCACTGGGCAACAAAAAAATAATTTTTGAATGTTTCGAGCACTTCGTGAGGCAATTCCTATTAATTTTTCGTTGAGAAAAATAAATATGACAATGAAAAGTTTTTATTACCTCTAGTTTCTATTATATACACAAGGTGGAAGTATTACATATTAACGGATTGAGAGAATTACACACATGCTAACAACAATGAAAGTGCATTTGATTTTTTTAACTGGTAATTACATGCTAAGAGTTCTAAATTGCTGGAAAAATACTTCGCAGATGGTCGTGTCTGAAGAGAATGATGTGGGGGGCTATTGACTTCGTCGCCTTTAGCTTGCCTCTTGTAATGGAGTTACGCAGAATCCCTACACAAAGATCAACTCTAATCCGCAAGCGTTACTTCATTCCAACGGCCCTGATATCTTTGTTCCATAACAGAAATGTCCTGATGGAATGTCTCACCGTGTTCATCACTAACAGCTCCACAACTAGAAAGGAAAAAATCTAGGTGGGAGTGGAGAAAATGGATCTTAAGGGACATGTTGCATCCAAGGTTACGGTATTTTTGCAGGAGCACTGTCACCAAATGCTTGTAGTTGTCATCTCTTTTGTTGCCTAAAAATCCATGCACAACACCCTTGAAGGCTTCCCAAGCTTCCTTTTCTTTCCCCTCCAAAACTTGGTCAAATGCAGGATCCATTACAAGTTCTCCTATTGGTGGTCTGACAAAAATGCCTTCCTTAACTTTTGCATTACTTAATTACGAAAATTTCTCTCTTATGTACTTAAAAGGCCCGTCCTTCTCGGTTCATAGCTTTGGCAAAGTTTTTCATCAAACCCAGCTTGATATGCACGTACGTAAGAAGCAGCAATGCTTTGTGTAACCCAATTGCATTCCTGAGCGTATGGCAATGACTTTAGAGCACCACAGATTTTCCATTTGTGTTCATGATATTTAATTGAGTCCAAGAGAGCTGTCATATTTGCATATGTCTCCTTCATGTGAACAGCATGACCAATTGGAATAGATGTGAAGTAACACAGCTTTCAAACTAAGCTTGGAGGAGTCTATGAATAGCCTCCATTCAGTTGGATCATGGTTCAAATTCAAAGATTTCATCAAGCCATTAATGTCGCAGCAAACAACAAGAATATTTTTTTCTCAAAAAAGGGAAGCAGTTCCATGTGACGTTTTCTGTACTGTGAGATTCTCACATCACTTTGGAGAAGATTCCATTGCTGTAACGAGACCCAAGAATTTCTGCATTCTCCTTTGACAGGCCAAGGTCTTTAATGAGATCATTCAATTCCGCTTGACTCAGTCGGTGCGGTTTATCATCTTTTCCCACAAAATCAGGGTCATAGGATGTGGAAGGCTATTTTGGTTCTTCATGTTCCACACTGTCCTCATTTTCTACTTCAAACACGCAATTTTCGGGTGGAATAGGAACTGGTAAACTATCCGAATGTGGAATGGGTCGAATAGCAGATGGAAAATTCGGGAACTGAACTGTTCTTCTTTTCTTCATAGACAATCCTGCCTTTATAGGTGGAATCAGGCAGAAATAGCAGTCATCTGTATGGTTTGTAGGCTCCTTCCAAATCATAGGCACGACGAAAGCCAGAGATCGTTCCTTCTTTTTCAGCCATTCTCGCAGTGTAACTGAACATGCGTTGCAACATATATGTGGAGCCCAAGACTTATCCTGGTCCCTTACTTTCATACCGAAATAATACTGATAGGCAGTCTTTACAAGAGGCGTCAAATTGCGTTTCTGTGAGGAAAATGTTATTTCACCACTAATATAACAAAAGTTATTCACCATATTTACACATTTTCGTGGCAGTTTTACAAATTTTACACTAAAAAAAGCACTCACGAAACAGATATTTTGCATTAATTTGGGTAGAAACTACATGTAATTCACAGTCAGAGCAACAGTACCTATGTTTATGACTAACAAACAGCTGAAGAGCATTTGTGTTTTGTTCTTTGACAGGTGTGCCAATTCAAAAAAACAAAACAAAAAAAATCCCCCAAATTTAAGATCTTCACACTGAAATGTGAAATGTCACTTTATCTTCAAAACAAGAGCTAATCTGTCATTTTTATGGTGATTTTTGAATTCAGCAGATGGAAATACATATAAATTTACTATTTTTAAGCCCGAAACATTTTCGTTGTTGCCCGGTGTATTTGAACACATTAACATTAGGCAAGTCATTAAACAGCTTTTGATGTTGCTGAGCAACAGCCATACAATAATTTTTAAATGAACGCGCCGCCATTAGACTGTATTGTTGTTTATTTAATTATTTAATAATTTATGTATTTAATAACTAATGATATTTAAGGTTAAAGTAATTACTTGAAAATCTCATAGTAGGCGGAAACTTGGATCGTAATGAAATAAACAACAAATCAGTCAAATGACGGTGTGTTCATTTGAAAATTTTGTATAACTGCTGCTCAGCAGCATGAAAAACTGTTTACTGGTCTCCAGAGTGTTTCGTTTTCTGTTGATGTGTGATATTGATACAAAGGTGTACGTACAGAATGTGATGTGATTAATAGCCAACAGACACGTATCATAGAAGCAATATAAGAAAATTATTTGAAATACAAAGCTTTGATTAAATCCCGTCTAATTCGGCTGGAATTTTAGCCACGAGCTATGGTTGGGTAACGCGGTGTATGTCTGACGGGGCACTATCACATTTTGCTATTGATGTAAGACGCCTCAAGATAGACAGATTGAATGCAGCCTGTAATTTGGCCTCCAAGATAATCTGATCTTAATCCCAGGTTTTTTCCTGTCTGGAGTCACCTCGTAAGAGAAGTTAACAGCACTCTCGGTTGAACAACTACAATACCGAATTTCTAGGACTTGTCAAATTTTATGGGGTAATAAGGGGATACTAGAGGAATTCGTGACCCACTATAGAAGAGGCAGTATTGCATAAAATGAGGGGGCGACCAGTAAATACCCATATTTACCTTGTATGAGTGTTTAGTAAATTATATGAAGTAACTTACTGAAGTATATTGTATTTCTTATTAAGGTGCGCCATGGGTGTGCTATCAATTAAATTAAACGAGAGGTTTAAAGAACTAACTAGGACAATGTTTCAGCTGTAGTCAGTGGCGATTTACAACCAGACAACCGATATTATTGCGAAAACGGTGCACTTGCGGATCCATACTTGCACAACGACGTTATTGCTTCTACTGTCGTGTACTGTTACTAACGTTAACTTTTGATGTTAATTACCACCTCCGGATACGTATTTAAATCACTGAATATCAGACTTGTAGACACCTAAATGCATTTTGTTTATGGCTTGGATTGCTAGTGTACTCCATGTGGTGGAAAGCATCCGTACATCCATGTATAAAGTGGAATTGACCACTAGAGGACACGAGAATTGGACCCGCCGTATAAAAAGAGGCGGAGAGTATCGTATTGTCAGTAGGGACACAGTATTATCACAATGGATCGGTCAGAAGAGGTCAGTCACTCCGAACGTGGGCTAGTCATCGGGTGTCACGTGAGAAAAAAAATCCGTCAGGGAAATTTGAAACTTTCTAAAGCTGAACAGGTCGTTTCAAACATCTTGTCGAGTTAAAACTGTGTGTCGGACCTGGACTCGACATCGGAACCTTGACGTGTGTGGGCATTGCACTTACTGACGAAGCCATGCATGCTAGACTAACTCCTCACCGTCACAGCCGTACTTCCGACAGCGCCTCTTCCCTATCTTCAAAATTTCGCAGATGTTCTCCTGCATGCCTTGTCAGTATTACTGTTTGTAATGTATAACTTTAGTGCCGTATTATGATACAAATGACACATAGCAACAAATAAATTCTTATTTAACCACTGAGCTACCTAATGGTCAAGGTGTCAGATCTCCAAACGCGCCATGGAAAAAATTAAATGTGACCCATGCAGTTTTTGTTCGAATTGTGTTTTATGTTATAAACAGTCCAATGTGGATGAAATTTGGCTGTGAGTTGTCGAAGAGAACCAAAGCGATATCATGAGAATAATTATATTACTGATTATACTATTGTGATTAAAATTCCTTGTTAATTAGACTGGGTCATTTCGAAGCTCAAATCTCTGTCAAAACCGACGTTTCGACACGATCAGCCCGTAGCAGCTGATGTGTTTACGTAAGCCTTCGAACTTTAGTCCCGCTGGTTCAAAAATGGCTCTGAGCACTGTGGGACTTAACTTCTGAGGTCATCAGTCCCCTAGAACTTAGAACTACTTAAACCTAACTAACCTTACGACATCACACACATCCATGCCCGAGGCAGGATTCGAACCTGCGACAGTAGCGGTCGCGCGGTTCCAGACTGTAGCGCCTAGAACTGCTCGGCCACTCCGGCCGTCTTCAGTCCCGCTGGGCCCACACTGTTTGTTGAGGTACGCAAACGAAGCGTTTGTCGTAAGGCCAGACAAGGAGGCAGAACCACTCAAGATACGCCAACACCTCAACAGCACACATAAAAACATGGAATTGACGCTGCAAATAGAGAAAAAAGTGAGGGGGTTCAAAAAAATGTTCAAATGTGTGTGAAATCTTATGGGACTTAACTGCCAAGGTCGTCAGTCGCTAAGCTTACACACTACTTGACCTAAATTATCCTAAGGACAAACACACACACACCCATGCCCGAGGGAGGACTCGAACCTCCGCCATGAAGGGGTTCCTTTGGTCGATGTGGAAGCATATAAAACAACTAGCTGAACACTTGGATGTAATGTGTATAGAAAATTGACTCACATGAACGAAATGGGACTCACGTGAACGGAGTGGGATCATCATCCAGCATAAATTAATGCTGTGTTATGTAATATTACACCATGGCCTCTGCGGATGAGCGACGATGTACTTCTAACATGAATCAAACGAACTCCACAAAACATTCCGTTGGAATGATAATCAATGAGGTACGGCGAAGACAAAGCGTTTAATGGAAAAGAAAAGCACTCTGTTGCTCACTTATCATATGTGAAAGGTGTCAGCAACAGCATAGGAAACTTGCTGCACCGCTGAGGAATAGGTTGAGCATGACCTGCACTTCAGCCAGGAGTCCAAGATCAGAAGTCCGTTGAGGCCCACGGAGGGTCCCGTAGATGATCTCCAAGCCACGGAAGTTTAGAGCCCGATGCGATTGTGGTGACATCTATGTCGCCATAAGAGGAACACTGATTTACACAAGCGTATCGGAGCATGAGAGTTGAGTGCGACAGTGGCATCCGAGCTAATCAGATGTAACCGAACCCCGTCAGAACATCGAGCGAATGGTCAGTTTCCAAGAAACCCGTGTACTTGCCCAGTAGCTATGGATGCAATAGCGAAAAATAGTAGAGACTCTTTAAATAACTAAGCGGCCAAAAGCATGAACAGATAGGATGGTTACTAGGTGCCGACGGCATGGCTGCTGCGGTTCCCAGCACAACGAACCGCGTTTGTTCGCCAGGCTGCAGCTCTTCAAGACCTAGATACGCCGACTTACACCAGCGGCATGACGTCTAGCTGCAGGAAAACGCCACCGCTGGGTATAAGCTGCAGATTTGCTGTTGCCTGAATTTACCTGGTAAAGCAGCAAATGGTTCAAATGGCTCTGAGCACTATGCGACTTAACTTCTGAGGTCATCAGTCGCCTAGAACTTAGAACTAATAAAACCTAACTAACCTAAGGACATCACACACATCCATGCCCGAGGCAAGATTCGAACCTGCGTACGTAGCGGTCGCTCGGTTCCAGACTGTAGCGCCTAGAGCAGCCTAAAGCAGCACAGCCATCAGTTTCTGAATAACCATACCTCCACGTGCATCTTAAATTTCTGTTCTATGGCGCTCATGAAAGTGACGTCGACAGTCAAGTGATGACCAAAAGAAGACGTTGTATATCGGAAGACCTTCTCTAGAAAGTAGCAGTTTAGTCGCTTTGGAGAGAACCGCTGTGAACACTCTCGAAACGTCGGTTGTAAAGAGATTTCAGTTTGAAACCTTTGTGGCCTAATGCTCAGAAGTATTTTCATTCAAACGGACACTGGCCATAGAAACCTTCACACTTAGTTTCAGATATTCCGGGACATAAATTTCATGGTGGCCCCAACATTTCATCCACATCTGCGGAATACATCTTCAGGTGCGACGGTAGCTTCTAAGAGGGTTCGATTCAAAACCTAATTCGCTATTGACTGGAGTAAACAGTTTGTTTCCGTGTTCTGCGCAGACCGGTGACGTCAAATGTTTTTAAAACTCGTGCTCAGTCGGCCGTTGCCATTTGCTGTCGTCCGCTATTGCTATCTCTATACAGCGAAAGACCTCTTCAACACTAGAATTCAGATACCATTCAGTTTCAGAATCTCCTCCCAGTTTTTAAATTAATGGAGTGCTTAACACGTTTTCTAGCCTCCCAATAAAGACCATCGTACTAATTGCTTGTGACAATCACGGCCTCAGTCTTATCAACCTTAATCTGATGGTCTCCTGTCAGCAAAGACTATCCCTCAATATCTGATCTACTTTTCTTTTTGCGATATCCCCATACACATCGCCACAACTACAGCTTCCGAGAAATAACGTGACCCCTACGCAGAAGCACATTCCAGTTCTTTGCGGTGATCGAGTTCACCCCTTAGTTCCAAAGGGGCGGCCTCCATGCTTTGCTGTCTCCTATTGGCCCGTGCATGTCATATCAGTTCCCTGATTTTCTTATTTGGTACTCTTGCCAGATCCTACTGACTTGTACAGTTATTGGTCGTACTGGCATAACCTGTTAATACAACAGTTTCCATATTCGCTAGGTGCACCTCAGAAGTTACACTAGTTTGTAGAATTTAGTTGTTGAAGTGAACCACCCGACAGCGCCGAGGCCACATGCGACGGAATTCTCGCAACTAGCATTGTTCCTGCCCTACCATGCCGTCTCCCCAGGTGCGAGTCGTCTTGTTTTGTGCACGATCTACACAGTATTCTGTAGATTTGCGCTTTTTCCAGGGGCTTGTGAGAGTCCACAGCCGACCTAAGATAAAACTATAGTGATAGCGAACGACGGCAACCGAAGGTGGCCAATTGCATATGAGTTTTGAAAACATGTGACCTCATACCTCTGAGCGTGAGCTCGGAGAAACTTTATACTACAGTTAGTAGGAAGTCAAATTGTGACTCGGAGATCCAGAGAATATACTACCCTCGAGGATAATCATCAACATCTTAAGATGTTTTGCCTGTTGCCCGGTTCCTGACATTATCCGATTCACTTGCAGGCCGACTGCCTCAAAGTCTGGTTTCTTCTTCTTTTCATTTCATCCAGCATTTTCATTCTTTTCCTTCTGACTTTTTTCTGTGTTTCCACTACTGTGAGAATAACTTTTGTTCTAGTCAGTTTGCTTTCCTTTTTTGTAAATCACTCCTAGTAGAGTTCTTTGTCCCTCTAACCTTTCTACCATTTCTTTATTCTTCACTTTATCCACCCATTTTATTTTACTCTATTCTCCTCCAGACCGACCTTACGAGTGATTCAGTTTGGTCTCTTTCTGTCTCGTTCTGTTTCGAGCTTTCACAGCCATACAGAAGAATAGTCCACACGAAGCTTGTCTGAAGATGTCCTCTCCAGGTGGCGACGTATCGCTGTATTTCTCCAAAAAATACATTCCGCTACGGCGTAATAGCACAGATTATTTTAACAAGTGTGATATTACCGGTTATGAAAGTTTGCCGTCGAGATTATTGGATATCAGGTCCGCTTGTTACTCATAATATTGTTTCTTTTATATATTCTTTATTTTGTTCCATTAAATGTAAACGTTTTGAAAATAATAATTATTATAACGTAACGAGGCCTAATTTTATTGGAAAGCGATAGTTTGCACGTGCAGTTAAATGTTAAATGTGCAGTTAAATAAGTTTGATTGTTGAGTTAGCAAAACACATTGTTGTGCGAAAATGTTTTGCGATTACTTACTGTTGATTTCGAAATATTCGTTCTCATCTGTTGTTGAAATTGAAATGAAAGTGCCATAGATATTTTCCGAAGCTTGACTTATTTAATACGCTTTTTCACTCTACAAAATGCAAAATGTCACTGTTGTGGTTTCAGTCCAAGATAGTATTCAGTTTTTCTCATACGAGTTTGGTACCAAATTTGAAGTTTTCTGCCCTCGCTCGCGCGCATTTGGTGTGTGTGTGTGTGTGTGTGTGTGTGTGTGTGTGTGTGTGTGTGCCTACTTCTTTCGTGTATTCTGTACAGTTCCTTTAATGTCTTAAATAGCGAGCCATTGCAAAAATTACACATTTTCACAAAATTACGTTAGAGACTAAGTTATTAATTCGCCTACCGAGCTCACAGTAACATTGCGTTAGCGGGGTAACGTAGTGGTTAGCACACTGGATTCGCATTTGAGAGGACGACGGACCAACCCGCGTCCGGCCATCCTGATTTAGGTTTTCCTTTAAAACTATCCTCTTACACACAACTACAAAACTTACATACAAACATATATCAGTTGGCTTCATGTATATGAAACCTTTCACATAGCCTTCGTGGAAGTAATGCACTAAACCGTAACTCAGTCGCAATCTTGCATCAACAGCTTTTAGACATATTGCATCATCCGGCATACGACGTAGGTGCTACTACTGCAGGAAACGTTTAAAGGCCAGCAAATGGTGGCAACCTTCATGAAATATCTTTCAGTCAAACATCACATTTCCTTACATCAGTTACAAGAAACACATCTACGACATATGTAACAAACAAGAAAATTGACCCTTAGCACTTATTTTAAACAGGGGGCAAACGGGGAAGAACCTTAGCATCCAGAAAACTTATGCTAGAGACAAATACACTAACATGTACACTGAGTTGACAAAAAGTCATGGGGTACCTCCTCATATTGTGTCGGAGCTCTCTTTTCCCAGTGTCACGAAGCAACTCGACATGGCATCGACTCAACAAGTCGTTGGAAGCCTCCTGCAAAAACAATGAGGCATTCTGCCTCTATAGCTGTCCATAATTGCGAAAGTGCTGCCGGTGCAGGGTATTATCCACGAACTGACCTCTCGGTAATGTCCCATAAATGTTCTGTGGCTTTCATGTCGGGAGATCTGGGTAGGCAAATCATCGGCTGGAATCGTAGAAAATGTTCACCAAACCAAACGCGAACAATTGTGGCCCAGCAATATGGCGGGTTGTCATTTACAAAAATTCCACCGCAGATGAGTACAATTGGTCTACAAGTAGCCGAAAATAACCATTTACAGTGAATGATCGTTTCAGTTCGGCTAGAGGACCCAGTCCATTCTATGTAAACACAAGCCACACCATTATAGAGCAACCACGACTTTGCCCAGTGCCTTGTTGACAGCTTGCGTCCATGTCTTTGTGGGGTCTGCGACACACTCGTACCCTACCACCAGCTCATTTACCAAGGGAAATCGGAACTCATCTGACCAAGCCACGGTTTTCCAGTAGGCTATGGCTTAACCGATATGGTCACGAGCACAGGAGAGGCGCTGCAGGCGATGTCATGCTGTTAACAAAGTCACTTGCTTAGATCGTCTGCTACCATTACCAATTAACGCCAATTTTCGACGCACAGTCCTAACGGAGACGTTCGTCGTCCCACATTGATTTCAGCGGTTTTTTCACGCAGTGCTGCTTTTCTGTTAGCACTGGCAGCTCTACGCGATCGCCGCTGCTTTCGGTCGTTAAGTGGAGGCCACTGTGTTGTCCTTGGTGAGAGGTAATGCCTGAAATCTGTTATCTTCGTCACACTCTTGACACTGTGGATCTCGGAATATTGAATTCCATGACGATTTCCGATGTGGAATGTATCGTGCGTCTAACATCTATTACCATACCGCGGTCAAAGTCCGTTAATTCCCGTTGTGTGACCATAATGACGTCGGAAATGTTTTCACCGGGATCGCCTGAGTAAAATTTAAAACCCCCGTCAATGTACTGCCCTTTTACACATTCTGTGCGGGATACTACATTGATCTGTATACATCTACATCCCTATATCATGGCTTTTGTCAGCACAGCGTATAGGTTAATAAAACACGAGCTTGTGCTACGAAGTAACGCTATAGCGGAGCAATGCAGGGCACAAATTCGAAGCAGAAGACAACTACAAGAAAAATGCCGTAATAAAGCACAACGACAGCTTAAAACGTCGTCCATGCACCGATCAACCACAAGGTCTGGCGAACAACATCAGAAGCTAACCAACGACAAGGACTCCCAAATAACGTCACTCACACACAAATGAAGAATACTTGATGTGCACATCACAGTGTTGTAGCAGGACACAGCAATATAGAAAAACAGACCAAATAGCCTCGAGCACCACAGAACGCACCATGAACCACGTGAAACAGACAATAACTTCACTTCGGCTATTACTGGCCCGGCTGGTATACCTTGAAACCGCAGCAGAGTACCATAATTACGCGATATAGTCACTTTCGCATCCATCCTTACCAGAATGAGACAGACGTAACGTTAGCCCAGTTGGCGTCGTCCGTACACAGCAGTGAGGAGTAGAAGGCAGGCAGACTCGTTGCCTGTAACTCGGCACTGCCTTGGTCGCTCAGCAGTACGCAGACTGCTACACAATACACAACGCACTCCAGATGACTGTACGTTTACTTCTCGTCCCGAGGCAGAATCAGCATCGGCCTACACTGCTACACTACTGGCCATTAAGAATGCTACACCAAGAAAAAGTGCAGATGATAACGGGTATTCATTGGACAAATGTATTATACTAGAACTAACATGTGATTACATTTTCACGCAATTTGGGTGCATAGATCCTGAGAAATCAGTGCCCCGAACAACCACCTTTGGCCGGAATAACAGCCTTGATACGCCTGAGCACTGAGTCAAACAGAGCTTGGATGGCGTGTACAGGTACAGCTGCCCATGCAGCTTCAACACGATACCACAGTTCATCAAGGGTGAGAGATCTGGAGAATGTGCTCGGCAGGGCAGCAGTCGAACATTTTCTGTATCCAGAAAGGCCCGTACAGGACTTGCAATATGCGGTCGTGCATTATCCTGCTGAAATGTAGGGTTTCGCAGGGATCGAATGAAGGGTAGAGCCACGGGTCGTACGTAACACATCTGAAATGTAACGTCCACTGTTCAAAGTGCCGTCAATGCGAAGAAGAGGTGACCGAGACGTGTAACCAATGGCACCCCATACCATCACGCCGGGTGATGTGCCAGTATGGCGATGACGAATACACGCTTCCAATGTGCGTTCACCGCGATGTCACCAAACATGGTTGCGACCATCATGATGCTGTATACAGAACCTGGATTCATCCGAAAAAATGACGTTTTGCCATTCGCGCACCCAGGTTCGTCGTTTAGTACACCATCGCAGGCCCTCCTGTCTGTGATGCAGCGTCAAGGGTAACCGCAGCCATGGTCTCCGAGCTGATAGTCCATGCTGCTGCAAACGTCGTCGAACTGTTCGTGCAGATGGTTGTTGTCTTGCAAACGTCCCCATCTGTTGACTCAGGGATCGAGACGTGGCTGCACGATCCGTTACAGCCATGCGGATAAGATGCCTGTCATCTCGACTGCTAGTGATACGAGGCCGTTTGGATCCAGCACAGCGTTCCGTATTACCCTCCTGAACCCACCGATACCATATTCTGCTAACAGTCATTGGATCTCTAGCAACGCGATCAGCAATGTCGCGTTACGATAAACCGCAATCACGATAGGCTACAATCCAACCTTTATCAAAGTCGGTAACATGATGGTACGCATTTCTCCTCATTGCACGAGGCATCACAACAACGTTTCAACTGGCAACGCCGGTCAACTGCTGTTTGTGTATGAGAAATCGGTTGGAGACTTTCCTCGTGTCAGCACGTTGTAGGTGTCGCCACCGGCGCCAACCTTGTGTGAATGCTCTGAAAAGCTAATCATTTGCATATCACAGCATCTTCGTGGTGTAGCAATTTTTATGGCCAATAGTGTACTCATTTGAAAAGGCCACTTGTCGCCCTCACTGGACGTCCGTTTGCGGTATTGCGTGGAGATCCAGTCGTTGTCGCGAATGAACAGCAGCAGTTAGTACTGGCGCATGTGCCAGGTTCTTGCTGTGGAGGCCCATATGCAGCAACATTCGCTGAATAGTGGTTGAGCAGACACTGTTGGTACAACTTTCGTTCATCTGTGCCGATCAGTTCCTCAACAGTTGCACGTCTATTCGCCCGTACACATATACGCAGCCGTCATTTACCCAAGTCATCCATGGCCCGTGATGCACCACAGTCCTCTCGGCGACGGTTTTGGATAGCGCCACTTTGTCATGCAGGACATACTTTAACCTCAGTAGCACTCGAAATTTAGCCATTCGGAAATGCTTGCATCCTTGGCCGAAAGCCTTATGTTCGTGCCCATTTGGATGTCAGATGGATCAGTCCACTACCGCTTCGTGATAACGAGTTAACTGTGTTTTGCCTCTCCCAGAGACACGGCCGGCCGCTGCTGTCAGGCGAATACAGAGGAACGTTTTGTTGAGATGCATTGGAGCATTCAACACAAGTCCCACAGACGCGCTGTTGGTAATCATGAGTATATGTCCACAACACCTGATAATAAGGCAGCACGCAGCTCTCTACTGGCTGCACAAACAGAACATCGACAAGGTGCAAAATATAATGGGCAGTCCTCTGATAAGCGTTAAAGCCATCCGAGAAAAAATGCTTGACATTTGGCAGGACGAATAGGATGGGTCCAGTACAGGCCGTAGAGTCCACGGGTTTCTACCCACAGTAAGGGGAAGATGAAAGAACAAGATAATGAAGCCCTCACAGGGCCTAGTTCACTTCCTTACAGGCCACGGTCCCTATCCCTGGTACCTGCATAAAATAGGGAAAAGGCCAACACCGGAGTGTGACAGTGGTGCCCACGAAGGATCGCCAGAACACACAGTGTTTGAGTGCCCAATATACGAACAGGCTGTCTCAGTTGAGAGACAGCTTCTGCAAACAAGGAATGTGAATGAAATATTGACAAATGGTGAATTGTTCACAAATTTCGCAAAATTTGTAAATAAAATCTCAAGGGAAGCCCAGCGAGCCTACCTTGGGAGGGGGTAAAAGCGCTTCAGATCTAATGCGCAATTGTAAATATGTAAATACTATGTTTGTTTAAGTCTTTGACTCGTCGTAGCTAGTAGTTGTAGTTAGCTCAGTATGGTGGTGGTGGGAATAAAAGAGTAGTATAAATGGAGTGGTTTCTTCTGGTAGTAGCGGCCCGCCTCCACGTGGCTAGGGACTAGCAACTCTCTGGAAGGATTCCAGAAAGGGTAAGAGGCCCATCATTCACATATAGCACAATGTTGCTTATTAAATAGGTAGTGTGCATGCATTAATAAACCACTTCTCTAGAACTAATAGCAGACTTAGTTAGTCTTAATACACCCACCCAAAAGTGTCAGACAGTGGGTTATGTATGTTTCATAAAACACTGAAAATAAAAAAATAAAAACTCTCCCAGAGACACTGTACATACCTTACAATGCCACCTGTCGTCTGTGACCGGTTATTGCACATCGACGTCGGTGCTCACATTAATGTCATTGGCCCAAGTATAAAAAAACTTTGGTTTGCGAAATAGGCGGATCTGGTATTCAGTAATTTTTACATCTTACTTTTGTATATGGCGACTTTTAAGCGTATCGGATTGCAGAGTTGTAGACGTGACGGGTGGACGTAGACGGGCGGTATCGGCAGGTTGGATGTGTGCGTGGGTGTCTCGTCTCCCTGCAGCATGGCCGAGTCCCCGCTGGGCTCGTGGCACTCGCTGAGCCGGTCGGAGCGGGCGCTGCTGGCGGCGGCGAGCGCGGCCGCGTGCGACGTGGAGCTGCCGCCCGCGCCCGCCCCCGCCGCCCCGGAGCGCTGGGCGACGGCGGCCGCGGTGGCGGCGCTGCAGGAGCGCGGCAGCCTGCTGCGGGCCCTGCGGGAGGCGCTGCCCGACGCCGGCGGCCGGGCGGCGGACGCACAGCGGCGGCCTCGCCGCAGCCGCGCCGCACGCGCCAGCCGCGTCGCGCCCGCAATGCCCTCGCTGCGGCGCTCCGTCGACATCCGGGAGCTGCCGCCAGAGCGCAGGCCCGTCCCCTCGGCCAAGTCGCGCCTCGTCTGAACGTCCGCGCCTGTACCCTCTTCCGCACGCACAATAAACTTTTCTTGCAGCATGATTTTAGTTCCAGTCGCTCGTACATTTACACTACTGGCCATTAAAATTGCTACTCCACGAAGATAGCGTGCTACAGACGCGAAATTTAACCGACAGGAAGTAGATGCTGTGATATGCAAATGATTAGCTTTTCAGAGCATTCACACAAGGATAGCGCCGGTGGCGACACCTACAACGTGCTGACATGAGGAAAGTTTCCAACCGATTTCTCGTACACAAATAGCAATTGACCTGAGTTGCCTGGTGAAACGTTGTTGTGATGCCTCGTGTAAGGAGGAGAAATGCGTATCATCACGTTTCCGACTTTGATAAAGGACGGATTGTAGCCTATCGCGATTGCGGTTTATCGTATCGCGACATTGCTGCTCGCGTTTGTCGAGATCCAATGAATGTGGAATCGGTGGGTTCAGCAGGGTAATACGGAACGCCGTGCTGGATCCCAACGGCCTCGTACCATTAGCAGTCGACATGACAGGCATCTTATCCGCATGGCTGTAACGGATCGTGTAGCCACGTCTCGAACCCTGACTCAACACATGGAGACGTTTGCAAGACGACAACCATCTGCACGAACAGTTCGACGACGTTTGCAGCAGCATGGACTATCAGCTCGGAGACCGTGGCTGCGGTTACCATTGCAGCTGCATCACAGAGCGTCTGCGATGGTGTGATCAACGACGAACCTGGGTCCACGAATGGCAAAACGTCATTTTTTCGGATGAATCCAGGTTCTGTTTACAGCATCATGATGGTCGCATCCATGTTTGGCGATATTGCGGTGAACGCACACAGGAAGCGTGTATTCGTTGTCGCCATACTGGCGTATCACCCGGCGTGATGGTATGGGGTGCCATTGGTTACACGTCTCGGTCACCTCTTCTTCGCATTGACGGCACTCTGAACAGTGGACGTTACTTTTCAGATGTGTTACGACCCGTGGCTCTACCCTTCATTCGACCCCTGCGAAACCCTACATTTCCGCAGGATAATGCACGACCGCATGTTGCAGGTCCTGTAAGGGCCTTTCTGGATACAAGAAATATTCAACTGCTGCCATGCTGAGCACATTCTCCAGATCTCTCACCAATTGAAAATGTCTGGTCAATTGTGGCCGAGCAACTGCCTCATCACAATACTCCAGTCACTACTCTTGATGAACTGTGGTATCGTGTTGAAGCTGCATGTGCAGCTGTACGTGTACACGCCATCCAATCTCTGTTTGACTCAATGCCCAGGCTTATCAAGGACGTTATTACGACGATAGATGTTTGTTCCAGGTACTGATTCCTCAGGATCTATGCACCCAAATTGCCTGAAAATGTAATCATACGTCAGTTCTAGTATAATACACTCCTGGAAATGGAAAAAAGAACACATTGACACCGGTGTGTCAGACCCACCATACTTGCTCCGGACACTGCGAGAGGGCTGTACAAGCAATGATCACACGCACGGCACAGCGGACACACCAGGAACCGCGGTGTTGGCCGTCGAATGGCGCTAGCTGCGCAGCATTTGTGCACCGCCGCCGTCAGTGTCAGCCAGTTTGCCGTGGCATACGGAGCTCCATCGCAGTCTTTAACACTGGTAGCATGCCGCGACAGCGTGGACGTGAACCGTATGTGCAGTTGACGGACTTTGAGCGAGGGCGTATAGTGGGCATGCGGGAGGCCGGGTGGACGTACCGCCGAATTGCTCAACACGTGGGGCGTGAGGTCTCCACAGTACATCGATGTTGTCGCCAGTGGTCGGCGGAAGGTGCACGTGCCCGTCGACCTGGGACCGGACCGCAGCGACGCACGGATGCACGCCAAGACCGTAGGATCCTACGCAGTGCCGTAGGGGACCGCACCGCCACTTCCCAGCAAATTAGGGACACTGTTGCTCCTGGGGTATCGGCGAGGACCATTCGCAACCGTCTCCATGAAGCTGGGCTACGGTCCCGCACACCGTTAGGCCGTCTTCCGCTCACGCCCCAACATCGTGCAGCCCGCCTCCAGTGGTGTCGCGACAGGCGTGAATGGAGGGACGAATGGAGACGTGTCGTCTTCAGCGATGAGAGTCGCTTCTGCCTTAGTGCCAATGATGGTCGTATGCGTGTTTGGCGCAGTGCAGGTGAGCGCCACAATCAGCACTGCATACGACCGAGGCACACAGGGCCAACACCCGGCATCATGGTGTGGGGAGCGATCTCCTACACTGGCCGTACACCACTGGTGATCGTCGAGGGGACACTGAATAGTGCACGGTACATCCAAACCGTCATCGAACCCATCGTTCTACCATTCCTAGACCGGCAAGGGAACTTGCTGTTCCAACAGGACAATGCACGTCCGCATGTATCCCGTGCCACCCAACGTGCTCTAGAAGGTGTAAGTCAACTACCCTGGCCAGCAAGATCTCCGGATCTGTCCCCCATTGAGCATGTTTGGGACTGGATGAAGCGTCGTCTCACGCGGTCTGCACGTCCAGCACGAACGCTGGTCCAACTGAGGCGCCAGGTGGAAATGGCATGGCAAGCCGTTCCACAGGACTACATCCAGCATCTCTACGATCGTCTCCATGGGAGAATAGCAGCCTGCATTACTGCGAAAGGTGGATATACACTGTACTAGTGCCGACATTGTGCATGCTCTGTTGCCTGTGTCTATGTGATCATGTGATCATGTGATGTATCTGACCCCAGGAATGTGTCAATAAAGTTTCCCCTTCCTGGGACAATGAATTCACGGTGTTCGTATTTCAATTTCCAGGAGTGTATATCTGTCCAATGAATACCCGTTATCATCTGCATTTCTTTTTGCTGTAGCAATTTTAATGACCAGTAGTGTAATTTGCATTCATAAAACCGCACTTTCACAGGACGACGACCCGTCTTACTACGAGTGAGCGCACTGCAACTGCGTAGGAGACCCTATCTGTGCCCAGTCGCGTGGCAGTTTTCACCATACTAAAATATAAGGGAAAGGACGGAGTGCGGGTTGGCAGCTAGAGGTCGGGCCCAGGAGGCAGCGGTGCGCCGGTGCAGACGACGCACCAGGATCCTGAACCCGACCGCTACAAACTTCCCCCTACTTATACTTCCCGAGGAGATCACGAATGTAAAATTAGAGAGATTAGAGTGCGCACGGAGGCTTTCAGACAGTCGTTCTTCCCGCGAACCATACGCGACTGGAACAGGAAAGGGAGGTAATGACAGTGGCACGTAAAGTGCCCTCCGCCACACACCGTTGGGTGGCTTGCGGAGTATCAATGTAGATGTAGATGTAGATGTACAAAATCGTTCCCCACAAAGGCAGACCAACTCGTCACGGTGGGTTGGCTTATACGTCAGCTTGTGAATGGGCGGTTCTTAGCGCACATTTTCACTGCAGTCGTGCTGATTGCACTCCCCGGTGTGGCACGGCAGTGATGAAACTAGCCCACTAACGCTGCGGCCACAGTGGCGCTGACATAGGTGTATTTCGCCGGCCATCGACGTGGGCCGACGTTCGTCGATCTTTAGAAATTACTCAAGTTTTATTGCGATAGCACTCATTTCTTTGTGATGGTTAGGTTCGGGCCATCATGCACAGTTTCATACAATGGCCTACAAAATATGTTATGATGTTGACAACGGCAAAGTTACGAGGGTCACTCTAAAAGAAATGTACCGGACACTATTTTTGTAAAAATACAGTTTTCATGCTGCATGTGTGAAAGTTTTACAGTGTGTAGATACATCCTTCCCGCTTGTTTTCAAACTTAGTTCAAGCTGTTACCGTGAGTGGCGCCGTCACAG
This sequence comes from Schistocerca americana, assembly GCF_021461395.2. Taxonomy (NCBI): domain Eukaryota; kingdom Metazoa; phylum Arthropoda; class Insecta; order Orthoptera; family Acrididae; genus Schistocerca; species Schistocerca americana. The sequence continues at coordinate 306,901,390 of NC_060124.1, read as the reverse complement.
CATGTCTTCAAAATGGCTGCTACACTTGTCGTGCTGTCATAGAATTCCTGTGCTGTGAAAACGAGACAGTGGGAAACATCCACAAGATGTTAAAAAAAGGTGTATGGAGTGCTGCTGTCAATCGCGGTACAGTTAGTCGGTGGGCAAGCAGGTTACGTGATGAAAGCTGGCATGGCAATATTGAGAATTGTCCTCACAGCGGCACGCCTCGAACTGCACACACTCCAGACAATGTGCAGAGAGTTAACGAATTGGTGACTGCTGACAAACGCATCACAGTGAACGAATTGTCACGCTACGTTCTGATAGGGGAAGGAAGTATTTGCAGAATACTGAGAGTGTTGGCGTTAAAAAATGTTTGTGCAGGTGGGTTCCCAGGATGTTGACAGTGGCTCACAAAGAAACAAGGAGAACGGTATGCACCGAACTTTTGGAACAGTACGAGAATGAAGGAGATGAATTTCTTGGAAGAACTGTGACAGGTGATTAAAAAAAATTCAAAGCCACACCTTCTGCTGGAAAAGTTATGGCTACGGTGTTTTTCGGTTCCGGAGGACTCTTGCTTGTGGACATCATGCCAAGTGGAACCACTATAAATTCTGATGCATAAGTGACGACACTGAAGAAACTTCAAGCTCGACTGAGTCTTGTTCGACCACATCGGCAAAAGCAGGATGTTTTGCTGTTGAACAACAATGCACGGCCACATGTCAGTCGAAAACCCATTGAAACGATCACAAAACTCGGATGGACAACACTGAAACACCCGCCTTACAGTCCTGACCTGGCTCCATGTGACTATCATCTCTTTGGGAAACTGAAAGACTCTCTTCGCGGAACAAGGTGTGAAGATGATGACTCCCTCGCGCACGCTGCCAAACAGTGGCTCCAACAGGTCGGGCCAGAATTTTACCGTGCGGGTATACAAGCGCTGGTTCCAAGATGGCGTAAGCAGTTGAGAGGGATGAAAATTATGTGGAGAAATGAATGTATTGTTCCTAAAGGATGTATCTACATACTGTAAAACTTTCAAACATGTAGAATAACAGATGGATTAAAAAAATGGTCTTTTGGAGTGACCCTCGTACAATGAACTTCCTGGATTGTTCGTACAAGTTGAACATTACTGAAAGTATTACAATTTCTTTTTTGCCATCTGTCCAATATATGTTTTTATGTATCTTAGACGTAAGTGTAGTCTTAAAGTTCCCACCTATGTTCAGTCTTAGAAGAAAAACTGACTGCCGGCTGGCCCCCTAGCGACTAAATCCGAGTCGTTCACTTAAGGTGGCCAAAAAAACCGATCGCCGAAGACAACGCTAAGTTCGGCCATCTGCACAATCTGACAACACTGTAAGATGCGGTACTGTCAGGAGGAAGTGTTGTCAACTTCCGAGATATTGTGGCATTTTAAACTTACAGTCGCGTGGTCGCATCGAACCGTATCTCCTTTCTTCTTTTTCTCCATATTTTGGCCTTCGTCTAAAGTTATGAAAGTGATTGAACACCGAAGATAATGCGATTCACATTCTACCCACCAGAAATAACAAGTACTTCCAGAAATAATTCCGCAGGACAGCTCGTGGCTGCGTCGAGATCATAACAGCTCACGCTCGAGCGTTTCCTCGCGCTGCAGCGGCTACCGGCCACCGGCCAGACGCCACCCGCCGCCTGAAATCCGGCGCCGCTCCGGGTGAACGCGGCGCGACGCTGTCAGTGTATGTATCAACTGTCATTTTCGAATTTGAAGTTCTAGTTATCATCTTGGAGTTAAGCATTGGATTTTGCATACTTGAAAATCATGAACTACGATAAAGCATTGTAAAATTGGGTCGCAAGCAGAAAAACGTGTAACATGTGCAACACAATTTTACGTTTAGTATAATAGAGGGGTGAATGCAGAGTAGGCAGTTCGATAGATTTGATCTATGCTGGGGTGAGTCCTTTTGGGAAAAATACGCCAGAAAAAGACATCCTTTATTCTTGTTTCAACAAACATCATTTTGGCATGAACGATTTTCCACGTTAAGCAAGTCTCGACTACTGCTATAATTGTTGGTTTACCATTTAACCGTCATGCGACATTTGCATTCAACAGTAAAGGTTCAGAAGTCTTGTGTAGGAGTACTGCATGCTCTGATTCGGAACAACAAAAATCAACGGAGTGATTATTACCAGATTTGCTTGATCATCAGGTCGCTCATTGAGCGTACCTATGCAATACTGTCACTGTCGCATTGCAACTCTATCACTGAGGGACGGACTGGAGCTGCATTAATATACTCATTTCACTAGATATAGTTGTAATTTTCTGAACAATTCCCGTTTAATAAGTGACAGCGAATTCGAAACTTAACGTTTGCGAGATGGTTACTTTGTGCATTAATTACAGTGTCTCTCATCGTTTTCTTTGTGGGAAAGTTGCTTCTTTCTGCCCTAGCCTGTACTACAGCAATGAGTGAATGCTCACATTCTTGATACCTCACTGGATCTGTTACAAACATTCAAATCCCGCTGGAAAAGTATATTCCTAGTCAGATGGTTTTGCTCCTCCCCTACTTTCATTGAAAACGACCACAACGAAATTAAGGATAGGAATCCTGCGAAACCCTTGAGTTCATACGGAGGTGCTGTGCAAACGAAAAAAAATAGTTTTTCATAATTATCAGATGACAGATGGTATTTGTAAGATTTCAATAATTATGACTGCATTATTAATTGTTGGTTTACAGGCGGTTTTCTGCCGCTTATTGTAGCTATTTTTTGAATGTTAGGGATGGAAGAATCAAAACATCACATTTTCTCCATATGGAATATTCGAATTCACCTTAAGTCTTCACTTTTTGAGCAGCGGCAGAATATACGTCAGAAACCCTGACAACAAGAAACCAGGTCATGCCTGTCTTCTGGCAGGTGTGCCAATGACAGTGATCTCAGTCACAGCAATGTTTAGCAGAGATACGTCGCCAACTCAACCACTGGAGAAGCTCCAAAATTGTGAAACGCATATGGTGAATACTCTTTCAAGGTTTCGGTCCGATTAAGACAGTAAAAAACAAATAATTGTCGCAGTTTTTGATTTATGACGTTTCGTTTCCACTCAGTGCATCGATGTATTAGAAGTAATAACACTCTAGTCCCTAAACGGAGCGGTCTTGCGGTTCCAGACTGCAGCGCCTTTAACCGCACGGCCACTTCGGCCGGCGACTAGTATTACGGAAAATCGGCAACAACGCAGAATATGTTTGGCAACTCTGTGACTTACGAGTTACTTCCTTGATAGCACAGTATTACTCTGATAGATTCACTTGCTATTATCGTGTCATTTCAGTTGAATATTGTGTGTGATTTTCTATTGAGATGTGATATAAGGATATCAGTTAATGCTTTTGAGTCCACGAAAGTCGTTCCTCACGGGAAATACAACTACTCTCGTCTCTTATGTTGCGATTTATCTGTCATAGCAGCTACTGGACCAATAAGTAAGACACACCTGCCACACTTCTTCCCTAGCTCCGAGGCAGCGTGTTTGCTTACCTAGTATACGCTGCTTTCGTTCGCCTTTCGAGGCTCGCTGAAAACGAGATTGTTAGTTATTTTGTAGCAGAGCTACTAGCAGGCAGATATAACTCAATACGGCAATAGAAGACAACGCCCGAGCAAAATTCGTCTTGTTACTTTCAGTACCCCTTAGTGTCAGAGCGAAAACCTTACGGTACTGCAAAATTTATAATGCCTCTTTTGCTTTCTGATGATATATTTTTTGTTGTTCCGATTACACAATTTTATCCATTAACTGCCACATTTTTATAATACTTGAGTATGAAACAGTACATAAAGTAAATACAGACCTTTTCGTAGTCAAAAATCGGTAATATCCTACTAATTCGTGTTAAAACAGGCACAGTCTCCTTACAGACACTTAATGCTTTGTTAAGATAGACTGCCGTCGTGATGTTTCTATAATGAGTTGAATTTAAATTTTATTGGTACAGTGAATATTTTAATAGCGTTTTCCATTAGTTTATTGAACACAACCGTACTGATCAAAGAGAAATTAATCAGCAACAGTATATTCTTTCACAATATATAAAGCAATCTGACAATGCTAAAGTAGTTTACAAATTCTACGCTTATAGAAACCTACTGGATCTAACGATGTCATTAAACCAGTGTACTTTCAAGAGCGTTTTCGTCTAGGAATTGCCTTACGGTTGATAGATCAAGAGTGGGAAAGGTAAAATTTTACGAGTGTAGGATCAGAGGGACAAGTGGCTGAGAGATGACTTCCCTATCAATCTCCTGGTTACTTTTGTTTCTCAAATCAACAGAGTGCGTTATCAAGCAGTAGTACACTGCGATCGAAAGGTGTCCCAGTCGTTGGCAACAAATTTCAGCTGTGATGGACACACTCTTGGGGAAGAATTCGTAGAACAAAACACATTTTTGGAGCTATCAGATGGAAAATATTACACTACTCTTTGCTCGAGTTTACGTCTTTTTGGATGGCTCAGCGTTTAATTTCTTCTTAGGAAGTCAACGATAAAGACATCATAACTCTTCAACAGTGACAATACTGCATAGGAATGCTCAATGAACGACCTCCTGACGTTCAAGCAAAACTGCAATAATAGCCACTCCGTTGATTTTTGTTGCTTGGAATTAGAGCATGCAGTACTCCTACACCAGACTTTTGAACCTTGCCTATTGAATGCACGTGTCGCATGTGGAAAATCGTCCATGCCAGAACGATCTTTGTTGAAACAAGTATAAAGAATATCTTTTTCTGGCGTATTTTATGCTCCACACACAGTTCAAATTTTTCGAGCTGCTTCCTCTGCATTCAGCCCTCTGTTACACTAGAACTAAATACTGTGTTGCTCGTGTTACACCTTGTTCCGCTTTAGATCGAATTTTGCAACGCTTAACCACATTTCATGATTTTCAAGTACGCAAAATCCAATCCTTAACTGCAAGATGATAACTAGAACTTCAGATTCCAAAATGTCAGTTGATACATACACTGACAGCGGCGCCCGATTTCAGGCGGCGGGTGGTGTCTGTTCGGTGGCCGGTAGCCGCTGCAGCACGAGGAAACGCTCGAGTGTACGCTTTTCTGATCGCGAAGCAGCCACATGCTGTCCTGCGGAATTGTTTCTGGAAGCATTTATTATTGCTGGTGGGCAGAATGTGAAGCAAATTATCTTCGATGTTGAGTCAGACTCATAACTTTAGACAAGGATCGAATTGAGGGGAAAAAAAAGAAAAGGAGATACGGTTGGTTGCGACCACGCGACTGTAAGTTTAAAATGCACGACAAGTACCACTAGACCACGGGCTAACGCACCACGACAAAATCTTGGAAGTTGACAACAGTTCCTCCCGATACTTCCTCATCTTACAGAATTGCCAGATTGTGCAGATGGCCGGACTTAGCGTTGACAGGGGCGGTTGGTTTTATTGGCCACCTTAAGTGAAAGATTCGGACTTAGTCTCTAGGGGGCTGGCTGGCGGTCAGTTTTTATGTCTAAGATTCCACATGTGAATAACCAAACATTCATTATTCGTCGCCAGTAATCATTACATAGATATAAGACGATCAGCTTCGTATGAGCTTATTATATGGATTTTTTCCAATCCAACGCATCAAACTGCAATACTGCTCTACCCTACATGCCTCTTAACGTCAGCAGATGTTGCTGGCAGTGATATGCTACAGCCTCATACGTAACTAAAGCATCATATGCACTTTTAGTCGGGGGTAACAGACCACACTTAATAGTACAAACCTTCTTTACAATTGTTCCAATTAATTGCGCTCATTTACATTTCTTTTACATACACAATTTTGACACATCATGCATTATAATATAACTAAAGCAGCGACACAATTTGCATACCAAAGACTATCACCTGTCAGTCATAACCTATATAACAACTTACAATAAAAAAATTATTTTTTTCTTTATAATTTTATTAAAATAACCACAAAGCACAAATTGTTAACATTGAGATGCTTCAATTGTAACATTTCACATGTTTGGTAATAAATTGGTTGACCATGACTCATTAGCATGTCCGGTAGTTCATACAGTATTCGTACATTAAATTACCATCCTTCAATCTTATTATGTGCTATAGTCAGTTAACATAATAAAATATTAAAACTTTTAAACGTATTGTTTGCTATATTCAGCTCACATCGTAAAATACTAAAACTTAAAACCTATTCATCACTGGAACAGGTAAATTCCTCACATTTACCGTACAGTTAGTGAAACCACTGACATTTAGAAGTGTCTGCCTACAACATATTGCGTATTGCACTGACCAGATAGATTAAAAGTTGTCTATAAGTTGTTATGCATAAGCTACAACCATTACATTGATTGTATACTTTCATCATCTCATATCACAAGTAAAACATTTCTTTATAAAATTAATCAATGCTACTACCCATCGTTAAATTTTACCAACATATCCCATGCCTCGCATCTACATTGTCTACAAACAAATCACTTTCATGCAACTACTAAACTACTGCCTTCCACATCCAGATTCAGCCATAACATTTCTGTAAGCCTGGGTTAACAAACTTACAACTAATGCCTTACCTATGGCACGTATTCTCGTGTGCTATGTGTTATGATGGCTGGAATCCTACCCACATTATAAGCCAAAGAAATTACTGATATATCAATTGCGAAGGATATTTAAGTAAAATAAAGATTTAATAGCGCAAATTGTTGGTCCTATACTCCATCAGTATGCTGGAACTTCGTAAACTCTACAAATCAGTTGCTTCTCAATTCCTCATGATACAAACTATGTGTCTTTGAATCACCCACTAATCGTTAACTAAGCCGTATGCAAACGTACATAATCTGGCTAATTACCTAGACTAACAGCAGCTCCCAGAATGTCAATAATCACATGCACATTCTCTGTAGGATTACGTAAAGAAGGAGCTACTAGATCATGTGCAATAGGATTTACAGAAGGAACAGGTATACTGTTTGAACTCTTTGCCTCCATCATCCCTGCTTGTCTATGCTCACTACCTATCCTTAAAGCATCTACCTCCTTTTGTAACGCTACACCTAAAGTACACCTAAAAGCGAGGATATCTATAACGAAACATTCAGACAGAGGTTCAAGTGATATGAAACTAATTCTTATGAGACGAGACTATCAGCACTGATGTTCTTCATGCCCTTAACGTCAGTATGTGTCACACGCTGCTGGCACTGCCCGCATACACAGTAATGCACAACCCTCCTCACTAACCGCAGATTGTACTCTCTATAGTTCCCCCTAAACTGTGGCAGATCCGCATGACTTTTTGGTTTCTCAAATCGCAACCGCAAATTCCTATGCACATCAGTCCTGTCCACCACAGCCATACACAAGACTAACTCGACAAAGGCAGAAAATATAATGAGCACTCATTAAACTCTTGCCATTGAAACTGCAGGACAGAACTGGCAATGAATTCACAGACGAAGCATCCTTTCGATGAATAGCAGCAGCTGACGTTGCAGTAGACACTTATGACACCAGATGTAAAGACCAGTAATCTGACCTCTGCTATTGCAGAGATAACGGCTATGTGAAGGTCAGGAACTAACACTGTCTTCTTCGCCGGGATATATTGAGGGTGGTGGTGGTGGTGGTGGTGGTGGTGAATAAAGGAGCGGTAAGCTGCTGGTTCAGTCAGACGTCTATTAATCATAGGTAAGGAGGTGTGGTGGCCACTGGATGGAAGTCGACCTCGGAATAATGCAGGGGGGCACAGAGCTACCCAAACTGTCATCAGCTGCTACACATGGGCAGCAGCGTGTATAAGCAGCGTCACCCACAGCGGGCGACGGGATGATGTATGACAGTCCTGTCCAGGCTGCTTGCCCACTTTAGGCCTTGGAACTCTTCACAGAGCAGGTCAGTACCAGAAACATATCCCCCAGCATGACTGACGTCATTGGTGTGTGCCCGCGCTGCGTGATGATCAGTGTCGATGTAAGACTCATGGAAATGGTGCACTATGACAGAGGCTAGGCTGGTTCCAGTCAGGGCCCAGCCAGGTGTCCCGCTAGAGAGGTGGCCTCCATCAGCAAGTAGTCACCCCGAGGGAGACTCAATGGTGCAAAGGCGACAAGTCTTCAATGTGCGGTCCCCAGCTCAGGTGGAGATTGAGTCCTTGATACATGACTAGATACATCACCACTATCTGCAGCAGCCTCCATCCTATCAGCTGTGGAAGAAGGAATTTGTTAGCATCATGTATACACTCTAATACAGTCACGTACAGAGAACGTCGGCGAGTATCTGAGAACATCTGAGTACGTCTCAACATGGGAGTCTACTTGAAGGGGATATTTATGAGAGTCGGTGGTCAACACTTATCCAACAGCAGCACCCACAACAGAAGGCGCAACAGGCCGTAGTAGCCACGTGTCACCATTGCGTGGTGATAAGTGTGTTGCTATTCAAGCCTTTCTACTGTGTCGATGAAAGACCAAATACTATGTGCGCATTTTTTACTGATGCGGATATACGAAACACAAATGTAAGCACAGTAGAGCCACAAGGCGCAACGAAGGGCGAGTGTCTTATTGGTGGGAAGGAGACGTTTACACTTGGACGTCGCAGCTTCGGGGTGCCTTGGACGCCAAAGAAGAAGAGGTCGGGAAGCAATGGTTGTTATTCTAAAAAGAAAAACAGGAGAATTTAAATGTGAATTATTAACTGATGTGTTGAAAATGTTATGGGGCTATTAAATACAGAAAGATTTTGAAAGGAAATGGTTACGTGGTTTTGTAGATACTGGATAGCAAACACGATCTTCCATTATCACAGCGCTTTCCTGAAGACGGTGAAGAAGTTCTATATAGCTACGTGTGGCACTGCATAGCAGGAGCGCAACTTCAGGGAGCGACATGAGAGCAGAAAGAGAAAGTTTAAAGGTAGAGGTAATTATAAATGTACGACTGACAGATCACATTAATGGGATTGATGCCCTAGTTAAGTACTCTCCAGCAGCGAATACCAGCGGTGAGATTCCAACTGGGTGCTGATGACTTCATTAGTTCTGCTCTTCTTGTTTAGTCAGCTGCTGAAAGAGCCTAGCTGGAACTGTACAACTGCACTTCACGATTCAGAGGCGCCGGACAGCTTCTACCGCTTGGTGAGTTTCCTGAATAAGCGCTCTTGCACTCTGAATACATCATCTAACTACATACAGCATGCTCACCAAGACGCGTCTCTGCCTATGACATCGTTCTGCTGCACTGATACCCGGCAGATTAATGCTCCAGACTAGGGCGCGGCAAAACTGTGTACCTTAAATAATTTCAGGAATGAGAACTTAAATGCGAAGATGTCTGGGAGCAGAGGCTTGCCGCAACAGCTTCATAATGGGTAACTTTATTTGTTAAAATGTTAAGATTAAAGTATTCAGGTAGAAGATGTGGTTCTTGAAGCAGACGCGGATAAAATTTGATGGAATGTTGCCTAAGACATGAGAATGGCTCTCCTACAACAACTGCAATACTAATATTAGGTCTCATTTTCATATGTTTAACTAGTTACGGTTCAGTAACATTTTTACTGAAACGGTAAATTTTTTGCAGCGTTAGTAACTGAAAATCTCTTCGGTTAATTTCTGATCTACTGACAGAATTGGTGAAAGTATCTGCAGCATGGACGTACTGCTTCAAAGGGTCCATTGTAACATCCTCTTCTTTCTCTTTACGCACAACCACTTGTTTGGCGTGAACGCACCACGACTACTGTTGTCAGATGATGTAGGAATATCGTTTTCACATCACACACCTGCAAGTAATCCATTCAATTGGCGATGTAAACAGCTGTAGTGTAAGTGCCCCCGACTCGCAGCAAGCGGCGATCTGATTAACAGCGAGGTTGCAGCATAAACTTACTTTAACAAGGGAATCGTCAGATTTGTCGAGTCGAAACCTTCCGTAACATTATTTGCCGTTTTTAGTTAACGCTACTTGACACACATAAGCCTAATTTCAGTTGAAGACATGCACCGGAAGGTATCTAAAATGATCCCATGCATCCGAAAAGGAACCTAAATAACATCACTAAAACTGGGATTTCCTGGCCTGATGCCAGCAACTGTGAATTGGATACCCCTGGCTATAGTTAGCTGTTGTTAAGGCGCGTGCAGTGTGCATGATCTGGGCTTTGGGTCCCTCCACCGCCGTAGCTCAGTAGTGCGACACTGCACCTCAAGTATTCGGTCAGAAGCGCTGGCTGACCTTTGTGATAAAAAAACTGATTAAAGTATTCAACGAAGTACTTGAAGAGGCTCCAGCGCGGCTCCCTGCCATGTAGGGGACTCGGGTTCGATTCCCGGTCTTACCAGGGATTTTTTCTTGATTACATGACGTACTGGGTGCACTCAGGCTCGTGAGGCCAACTGGAGAGCTACTCGACGGATTAGACGCGTTACTTAGGTCAAGAAACCTGGGAAATCTGTGTTTTGATCACTTGCTCCTTCATAACGCATCCGGTGACGCCTTTGGCAGAAGATGAGACGGAGGTCGATCGTGCCCAATTGCCCTGTCTAGGCCCAGAACGCGGAACTTTACTGTCGCTATAGCCTTCATACAGGAGGAATGTCAATTCAAGGTTTTCTGAAATACAGAACCTAACATTTAAATTTTTTGTACTTGCTTTTAATATCTGCTACATATTTGGAATCAAGTTCTAACCACGCGTTTCTTCTTCCCCGTGAAATCAAATCCCTCTTCTTTTAGATTCTTGGCCTAGTCATAATAATTCTGTATCACCTGCCGCTAGAACTATCGCTGACAAAGATGTACAGATACTTCAGATTACACCTGTTACAACAAATGTACTTCAGCCACTAGACCGAGAATTTTTCCATTAGTGGAATGTATTTTAGAGAAAGTTAACACCACCGTAACAACATTTTTAAGTTTTAATTACTATTGCACTACTTTTTCGTCTCCTACTTTTCAGGATCATAATAAATGAGCAGAGTATTTCTCAAAATATACCGATGTTCTCCAGTTCTCTTTCCCAGTTTTCTATAAGGACGTCTGAGTCTGTCTGCTACTGACAGGGCTGCAAGTTGTCATGGTAAAACTGTGTTCACGGTGGACAAAAATGTGTATTTGGAAAATTCCATCAAAAATTAGAAGTAGCAAAACAAGTAGACGTGTTTAAATTTTACCACCTACGCTCAGTATTGATTTGGTAAGTAAGTTATTGATAAGATGTAAGTTGTATTTCCGCACGAGTATTTAATTATACGTAGATCGCTTTCAGTCTGCATTAGCACGCGCGTCGCGAAATCTATGGGCCAGTGGCAAGAGATCGGTGTATCGCGTAGCCAGAGAATTTGGGACTGTACATCTGGCAGTTGTAGGTAAGGAAACTACGCGGAAAGTGTCATACTCCATTATATTTTTGTGACTGACTTCCAGTTCATGTCAGCAGCGAAAACTGTCCGTACGGAAGTTTTTCAGAGTTGACTGACAGTTGGAAGAGGTCAACACTGGTTTCGACATGACAGGGTTTGGCCATTTTTTTGTAAGTCTACATCCAAAGAGTGACATTTTAATGCACACGGCAACGTCGCCAGCAGGAAGTGCAGTTAATAATTTGCAGACGGAAATTCCTCTTCTTTTTTGCCAACGATCTGGACAGAGGTGGTTTGTCTATGTAACACGACAATCCTTTCCTGCTACTTTTTATCTGATTGTTTATGACAGAGAGCTACACTCACATATATACAGTTGATCAGTAAGAATAAATGATCGTACTGCTGTTTCTCTGAGCTCACAACTTCAAGAACAATACGACTGTGCTAAGGACACACGTAAAAGAAATATTTTTTGACGGACATCTTTTAGCGAAGACTAATGCTTAAGACAATCGTCATGTACACAAAATACTTCGCTAAGGAAGGTAAATGCAAAACTTCAAAGAAAATTAAATTTATTTATTTCGTAGATTAACTGACGAAAGTGGAGTCCAGCGTATGAATATTCTTTAACTTTTGCATACAGCTTAAATTAGCGTCGGTTTCTGGCTATGTACAACGCTCAGAATACCGTTAGCTGCTATTTATAATCATCGTCAATTGAAACATGCTCTGTCGATAGAAAAAGTTCTTCAAGGAAACAATCGTCCAGCTAAACGACATTTAAAAATGAAGAAATTAATGTAATCGGACTTCAATATTGACGAAGATAGGGTCTTTCTCTATTAATAGAATGGTTAACGAAAGAGCACAAATGAAGCTCGAATCTTTTAGTTATTCAACAGTCCAGCTTCATTCCTTTGAAGAGAACCTTTGAAAATCATAAAAAGCACATGTAATGCGAAAATCTTTTCAGATAAGGTATATCACCTGCTACTATGGAACTAAACACAGTTTGATAATTTTCTTCAACTTACTTATCCGTAAGTAGGGAGTACACCAAATTTACACATAGTCCCTACCACGATGAGACGGAAAAAGGTAGGCAAACACGAAAGTGACATACGATGCTAAAACATATGCTTGATAAAAGCGAAATAAAGTAGCTTATAATAAGTCTTTCAGGCTCCCCTTACTTAGTAATATACACTGGTAATCACTCACCTAGTGATTAAAGTTTTATCCTTTTGATTTTAAATACAATGAATACAAAAAATTATTCTACAACATATTCTAGTATAAGAACAAAAAGTAATATTATACACTGATGCTGACGACATAATGAAGAATAAAATTTCACATCTACAGGTTTCACATCTGTGTCGACGTTAAATATTTCTTTGCTGCTGTCTGTGAAGATAATTTGGTTTGTAAACTGTGAAACTGACCGCAATGAATTATTGAAGAGCGATGTAATACACATAGGCTCGTAAAATGATTGTGTTTTGCTTGGGATCGTAAAATTAACTTCTGATCGGTAAATTATCTGCAAGCAAGGAAACATTTTTTTCTCTGAAATATTATGAGCTATGTAGAATTCTCTGATTGGGTTTCAACATTAATGCGAGAGGTAGAAACGCTGAGTGGCTTTAAACATTCAGACTTAATATTTCATGTCTGGTAGAGAACATTTTTACCACAATAATGGTATAGGTAAAATTAATATATCCCTCTTTCTAAGTTTTCTACTCAGCGTTGTCTCACTCACTGAAAACGCCTGGATGTAGCTGCAACGAAATTGTAAACTAAAACAGTGTAAGTGCTCATCGGCTATCTGGCCACAGTCCGCTGCTAATTATTTCTGTTCTAAAATAAGGAAATGAGTCGAGCTTATGGAATTGTTATTAACTAACCTGCATTCTAAGTGTTGCGCTACATTGATGAATCTGTAGCTCAAAAAAAATCTGGTAATTCTTTGGCAATAGAAAACATATTTTCTCTCTCATCAGAAACTATTCAAAGAAAGTGACACACTTACGACCACTGACCAACTCAATTATATGCCTGCGTCTCAGTAACTCTAAATGATAACTGTGATAAAGTAGAGGCGCTTTTCACTATCATCACTATCACAACTTCAAATTTCTCCCAGAGTCACACCAGAGTAATCTTAATTATAACAATGTTCATTATTTTCTGCAGTTATGTGCATTCTTCCCATGCAGTCATAGATTTAGCGAATGGCCATTGGAGACACTGCACGCTCCGGGAATTGTTCGATTTCAATATCATAAAATACTGTTGACATACAAAAATGTACAGGAATACATGTTATTTAACTAATTTTTATGTTTGAAATTAAAATATTTTAACCTGTTGGTACTATGAAAACATTATCCGCCACTTGTTGTTGTAAGTTTAACAATTCTTTCAGCCTCAAATAGCTGTTTTTAATCAATTAATAAAAATGCACTGTTACAAGATGTAGTTTGCACTTGATATCGGCCCCGCACTATCAGGGGCAACACATCGCACTGCCAATTTTTCATTTTGGGAAAAAAATAACTGTAAGCAGTTTGAATTGAAAATAGTTATAAAACTTTGGATTATGTGCGTGTAATTGCGCACTGGACTCAAAGCACTGGAAATAATAGATCACTGCAATGAAACTGAGTGCATTTTCTAAGTTTTAAAAATACTCTCGTCGTCATTTTATTATATTGAACTTCATTCTAGGTATTATGCATTAGAGAACAAATTCTTAATATATTAACAATCCACCTAATGTTCCAAATAGCCGTACACTTTTACTACAGGATTACATTTCCTTTAGTGGGTCTAGCGAGGTACGATACGCTGCCAGACTATTCGTTAAACTAATAATATCTGCGTGCAGCCCCATGAACAAAGACATCTTGGGAAGACGGAAATGTCCACAGCATATTTATCACGAAGATTTATAAGAAATGACAACACTTGGTTCATCGAGAACGTTGAAATAACGTCCTGTTAATGTTCATGGTAACTACAAAGAATGGACCCAAGGCAATGGACGATAACATCCCCAAAATACCACAGAACCACCTCCGTCCTGAAGAACGTGCTGCACAGACTGAAGCTTAGTTTCATTGGGCGATCAGTACATCCGTTACATTGCATCATTTGAAAAGAGATGGAACTTCCACTTGTCGGGCCACACCACACACCACTAGCCAACTACTGTACAGTTTCCTTGAAATTTGTCCAATTGAAGAGCCGCAGGTTTCTATACAACTGTGAACAATGTTCTTTTCGACACTGACTGACTCCAAATGTCCATTGTACTCACTTCCATTCATAATTTTCTGTAGTAAAATAGTTAAGATGGATTTATAGTAAGGTGTGAAACAGAATGGGATTGACACCGTGTTGCACCCTTCCCTGATCCTAGCTTGTTAGAAACTTTTTACGACCAGTATTCGTACGACATGGTACATTTTTGTTAGTAGTAAAAACATTGAATATTCCACGTTGATACACAAAAAAATCAGAAAAATTCATTCAAGGTAAACTTATTGCCACATCTATATACGGTAACTCCTTTCTCCCATTCTGTCTCGTCTCCACATCAGTCTATCTCACTGTGCAGAACCGGTACAAATGGCTGGCACGAACAAATCACTTCAGTGCTGTGCGTCAGTTGCGGAGGATCACGTGACCAAATGGTACAGGCTCTACCCACTTTTGCATCAGTTCTTAACGCTGAATGTCAGGTGTCCGTGTTGCGGTTGGTTGGATGGTTGATCTGGGGGCGGGCACCAAACAGCGAAGTCATCGGACCCATCGGGTTAGAGAAGATTGGGGAAGAAAGTCAGGCGTGCATTTTCAGAGGAACAATCCCGCATTTAAGAGGTGCGAATGAGTAGGCTGTTGACCAGTTCTACCTTTGTAACAAATCAAAGTACAAGGAGCAATCCTCAGGGAGAGTGTAGGGATGAAAACAATACTTTCGGTTGAGTTTACATATAAAGAACATGCATTTTCTGCAATTAACGTTGTTTTTCACTTATTTGTTTCTTAAATTGGAACAGCAGATTGTAAATTTGTATCGTCTGTATAGATCTTGAGTACCCAACCAACTAAAAAGCAACGAAACTTTGTGAATCCCCAGGAAACATAGATTGCTTCAAACTCTGTAACTGAAAAGTTACATTCTCACTTCATGACTACCCAGCTCTCAAAATCAACCGTCCAACGGTACAAGATTCCATCCTCCTCATTTTGCTGGAAGATTTCAGTCAAAAATCAAGTCTTCGAGCTGTCAGCTCCATGACAAAATTTCTTGCCTAAATCAAGATGTGGCAGAGTGGGAACAGCCTGTTTCACACACTCAAACACGACTAGCGTTTGGTATCCCATGATCGCACAGAGAAATGTGACAGCCTTCACACTGCGATTCCTAAAACGCTTAGAAAAATTAGAAAGACCTAAATATAAATGAATTTCGTGTTGGTTGAAGAAATCGTAATATTTCTGACTGTTTCAGTTGCATTTGGATGCCCACTGCAGTCGCAATTTGCACAACAAATTTGACCTACTTTCACCCGAACCGGGATTTTTCGAAGTTTCGTTGATTCCAGATTTCTCAAAAACACTAAAAAGTCTGTCCAAACCTCATTCTGATCTATAAGAATCCTGTGCCCTTTCTCAATTTTGCAGGTAGCATGTTACTGAAACCTTTTATAAGGCCAATTAAGCTCACAATATGACAGAATCGTAGCTTTCGAAATTGATAGCGTGTACCACAATAGGAAAACGCCGTGTATTTCTGACATGAGGTGTGTAGTTCAGTTTTGCAGTACTCATCTGTAGGTCAATGGAAACTATTGTTTCCTTGGTGTATCTGTAACAGTGTTCATCTAATGTTTAAGGCCTGTCGGTTTACGGGGATTAATATCGTTAATTTTTCAACAATCTAAAACCATTCTTACGCACCACTAGCAAGGGATTATTATACAAACTAGCACTGACATCATTGACATCCTGTTGCAACGTCTGTTCAGTCCCTTCTTCCACATTCTCTTTATATATAAATGGTTTTGGATGTAGCTTAACAAAATACTTCCTATGTTGCTAAAACTTCAACTCTTTGACCGCTCTGAACATGTTAACGAGCACTTCTGCCACTGTCCTAGGACACTCTGCACGCATTTACACGTGCCTTTTATCCTTTCGTCCGGTATTCTAGACGTGTATACTCGTACGCTATTGCCACTGCCTTTGTGCTTCGGAATTATTACGCAGTCAGTCCAGGACTTTGTGCGCTCCGGGCATGTTACCGCGCGAGGTACTAAGCGGTCAGGTAGAGCGGTCAACTGTTCATACCCATGTCAAAAAAAGTTCTGCATCACCTCGGTTCCAAGAGTTTCGGAACCTGTACAGAACATTGGAATAGAGATCAACATAAATATCATTTCCGCCCTTTTTGTTGCTCATGAAAACCACACACTGCATGTTCTACCACTATACAGCGAGACCTTCAGAGGTGGTGGTCCAGATTGCTGTACACACCGGTGCCACTAATACCCAGTAGCACGTCCTCTTGCGTTGATACATGTCTGTATCCGTCGTGACAACTATCTTCAAGTTCATCAAGGCACTGTTGGTCCAGATTGTCCCACTCCTCAACGGCGATTCGGCGTAGATCCCTCAGAGTGGTTGGTGGGTCACGTCGTCCATAAACAGCCCTTTTCAATCTATGCCAAGCATGTCGATAGGTTACATGTCTGGAGAACATGCTGGCCACTCTAGCCGAGCGATGTCGTTATCCTGAAGGAAATCAGTTCACAAGATGCGCACGATGGGGGCGCGATTTCTCGTCCATGAAGACGAATGCCTCGCCAGTATGCTGCCGATATGGTTGGACTATCGGTCGGAGAATGGCAGTCATGTATCGAACAACCATTACGGCGCCTTCCATTATCACCAGCGGCGTGCGTCAGCCCCACATAATGCCACCCCAAAACAGCAGGGAAATCACCACTTTGCTCTCACTAGGAAACCAACTGTTTCAAAAATATGTAGAAACTAAGAGGAGAGATCTGTTGCTAGGTAGCAGCCATGGAAGAGGTGTGGGCCAGATTTTGCAGGAAAAATTAGGTTACAGGTACCAGATCACAAACTTTTTCAAGCCAAGTGCACGTCTTAGCCAGGTGGTAGAGGATACAGGTTCCGTGTGCAAGGGTTTCTCAAAGCAGGATCATGTGGTGATAGTGGGTGGAGTGGGAAACAGTATTGCTAGGGATCAGGGCTACAGTATGGAGTGTGACCTGGTGAAAATATCCTCTGCAACGACCCATACCAATGTTGGGCTGGTGCCTGCTTTCGTGCAGCATGATCGGCCCCAGTTGAACCGCTCTGTCAGGAAGGTAAATATGGAGTTGAATCAGTTGCGTAGGGCGGTCACTCTGTCAGACATTGGATTGCTTCCTGTCGAGGCTATTGATAGGGGGCTGGGGGCGGATTTCACAAGGCATGGCCTACACCTCAATAGGAAAGGGAAGGAAGTAATGACCCAGAACAGCTAAATATTAGAAAAACTACTGTGCTACATTAAGAAAAGTTATTAAGAAATCCAGAAGCATGTGCGTCATGTCTGACATTAATACCTCTGGTAACAAAATCAAAACAATTCGGAAGGTTATTACAAGGGATACAGGGCAACCAAGAGTACAGGATGACGGCATTACCATCAAAGCGAATGTAAACTTGACAAACAACAAGCCTGAAGTCGAAAACATTTTGAATAATCATTTTTAAGTGTTGTAGAGAAAATAGGATATAAATAGTAGGCAGTTAATGGAAGAGGCCTTACCCACACAATTTGATACAATTGAAATTCCACCCACCGCTCGTTCTGAAATTAGGAAGATAATAAACTCTCTCAAGAATAAAAGCTCACATGGAATTGACGGCATTTCCAGCAGGATAATAAAAGCTTGTTCCCAAGAGATGTGGGATTCTTAGCCACATATGTAATAGCTCTCTGAAGCAGGGTATTTTCCCAGATAGACTGAAGTATGCCATTGTTAAACCTTTGCATAAAAAAGGGGATACGTCTGATGTCAACAACTACCGCCCAATCTCTCTTCTGACTGCCTTACCCAAAACTCTTGAAAAAGTAATGTATTGTACAGTAGCTTCACACCTTTGTAAAAATAAAGTTTTAACTAAATGTCAGTTTGTTTTCCAGGAAAGTTTTTCAGCGGAAAATGCTATATATATACTTTCAATAATGAAATATTAAATGCACTGAGTAACCGGAAGTCACCCGTTGGGATTTTTTGAAATCTCTCAAAGGTTTTTGATTGTGTAAATCATGGATTACTTCTACATAAGCTCAAGTACTGTGGTATGAGTGGGACAGCGCTCAAATGGTTTAAATCATACCTAACTGGAAGAATGCAGAAAGTTGAAATAAGCAGTTCACATAATGTGCAAAAAACCGGTGATTTCTCAAACTGGGGAACAATGAAGAATGGGGTGCCGCAAGGTTTGGTCTTGGGTCCTCTGCTGTTCTTATGATATATTAATGACTTGCCATTCTATATTCACTAAAATGCAAAGCTGGTACTTTTTGCCGGTGATACACGTGTGTCTATCACACCCAACAGACAAGAATTAACTGATGAAATTGTAAACGATGTTTTTCAGAAAATCATTTAGTGGTTCTCTGCAAATGGGCTCTCATTAAACTTTGACAAAACACAGTATATACAGTTCCACACAGTAAGTGGAATGACACCATTAACAAGCCGGTCACGGTGGCCGAACGGTTCTAAGCGCTTCAATCTGGAACCGCGCGACTGCTACGGTCGCAGGTTCGAACCCTGCCTCGGGCATGGATGTGTGTGATGTCCTTAGGTTAGTTAGGTTTAAGTAGTTCTAAGTTCTAGGGGACTGATGACCTCAGATGTTAAGTCCCATAGTGCTCAGAGCCATTTGAACACCATTAATATATATAGACTTCGATCAGAAATCGGTAGCTAAGGTAGAATATTCAAAATTTCTAGGTGTATGCATTGATGAGGGGTTGAACTGGAAGAAACACACTAAAGATCTTCTGAAACGTTTGAGTTCAGCTACTTATGCTATTAGGGTCATTGCAAATTTTGGTGATATACATCTCAGTAAATTAGCTTACCACGCCTATTTTCATTCTCTCCTTTCGTATGGCATCATATTCAGGGATAACTTATCTTTCAGTAAAAGCGTGTTCATTGCACAAAAGCGTGTAATCAGAATAATTGCTGGAGTTCATTCAAAATCATACTGCAGACACTTATTTAAAGAGCTAGAGATCTTCACTGTAGCCTCACAATATATATATTCACTTATGAAATTTGTCATTAACAATTCGAACGAATTCAAAAGTAATAGCAGTGTACATGGCTACAACACTAGGAGGAAGGATGATCTTCACCACTCAAGGTTAAATCTAGCTTTGGCTCCGAAAGGCGTAAATTATTCTGCCACTAAAGTATTTGGTCACTTACCTAATAGCATCAAAAATTTGACAGATAGCCAAATAGCATTTAAAAGGAAATTAAAAGAATTTCTGAATGGCAACTCCTTCTACTCATTAGATGAATTTTTGGATACAGTAAGTGGGTAATTTCCCCTTTCCCCCCCCCCCCCCCCCCCCCCCACCACCCAAACAAAATATTAAGTGTCATGTAATATTTTGTGTAATGTAATATCTTGTATGGACACCTTTTATTAACCTGACACGTTCCACATCATTACGAAGTGTCGTATTCATTATCTATGAAACAAGTACAAATCTAATCTAATCTGATGTTCTCGTCTGTAGTATAATATTTATATTTTGGTTTTTCTAAGACTCTGAGCACTATGCGACTTAACTTCTGAGGTCATCAGTCCCATAGAACTTAGAACTACTTAAACCTAACTAACCTAAGGACATCACTCACATCCATGCCCAAGGCAGGATTCGAATCTGCGACCGTAGCGATCGCGCGGTTGCAGACTGTAGCACCTAGAAACGCTCGGCCACTCCGGAAGGCTGGTTTTTCTATACAGCTAATGCAGGGGCTAACAAACGTGGCCCCTAGCGGAATACTTTGAGAATCCTCGTAGTTTAAGGGAACATTTAATTTATTTCGAAGCTTAATAACATGTTAAAAATGAGAAATACTTGTTTTAGAAAGTATAATAAACCTAGAGAAATCATTAGAGCTTTCAAAATGTGGAAGAAAACTCCATATTTTAATAGTTTCTCGCAAAGCACTCGTGGAGTTCCTGAGGAACACCAGCATTCTGTGGAACACAGTTTGGGAATCGCTGCTCAAATGTAAAGTGACAAATTCACTTGTGTATACATTGAAGCGCCAAAGAAACTCGAATAGGCATGCGTATTCAAATACAGAGAATTGTAAACAGACAAACGTGGCGCTGCGGTTGGCCACGCCTATATAAGACAACAAGTGCCTGACATAGTTGTTAGATCGGTTACTGTTTCTATAGTGTCTGGTTATCAGGATTTAAGTGAGTTTGAACGTGGTGTTATCGTCGGCGCAGGAGCGATGGGACACAGCATCTCCGAGGTAGCGATGAAGGGAGGATTTTCTCGTGCCATCATTTCACGAGTGTACTATGAATATCAGGATCCGTTAAAACATCAAATCCCTGACATCGCAGCAGCCAGAAAAAGATCCTGCAAGAACGGGACCAATTACGACTGAAGAGAATCGTTCAACCTGACAGAACTGCAACCCTTCCACAAATTGCTGCAGGTTTCAGTGCTGGGGCATCAGCAAGTGACAGCATGCGAAGCATTCAACGAAACATCATCTATATGGGCTTTTGGAGCCGAAGACCCACTCGTGTACCCTTGATGAGTGCACGACACAAAGTTTTACGCCTCGACTGGGCGCATTAACACCGACATTGGTCTGTTGATGATTGGAAAATATTGCCTGATCAGACGAGTCTCGTTTCAAATCTTATCGGGCGGTTGGACGTGTACAGCTATGGAGACAACAAATGGTTCAAATGGCTCTGAGCAGCATGGGACTTAACATCTGTGGTCATCAGTCCCCTAGAACTTCGAACTAATTAAACCGACCTAACCTAAGGACATCACACACATCCATGCCCGAGGCAGCATTCGAATCTGCGACCGTAGCAGTCGCGCGGTTCCGGACTGAACGCCTAGAACCGCTAGACCACCGCGGCCGGCTGGAGACAACATCATGAATCCATGGACCCGGCATGTCAGTAGGGGACTGTTCGAGATGGTTGAGGCTCTGTAATGGTGTCTCCACACCAGTGGAGTGATATGGGACTCCTGGTACGTCTAGATATGACTCTGACGGATGACACGTAGGTAGGCATCCTCTGCATCCATTCATGTCCATTGTGCATTCCGACGGACTTGGGCAATTCCAGCAGGACAATGCGAAACCACAAGCTTCCAGAAATGCTACAGAGTGGCTCCAGGAACACTCTTCTGGGTTTAAACACTTCCGCTGGCCATCAAAGACCTCAGACATGGACATTGTTGAGCGTATATTGGATGCCCCGCAACCTGTTGTTTAGAAGAGGTTTCTACCACCTCGTACTCTTACTTATTCATAGAGAGACCTGCAGGATTTATGGTGTCACTCCCGTCCAGCACTACCTCAGACGTTAGTCCAGTCCATGTCACGTCATGTTGCGGCATTTCTGAGTGTTCGCGGGGGCCCTACATGACATTAGGCAGGTGTACCAGTTTATCTACATCTACATCTACATCTACACTCCGCGAGCCACCTTACGGTGTGTGGCGGAGGGTACTTATTGTACCACTATCTGATCCCCCCTTCCCTGTTCCATTCACGAATTGTGCGTGGGAAGAACGACTGCTTGTAAGTCTCCGTATTTGCTCTAATTTCTCGGATCTTTTCGTTGTGATCATTACGCGAGATATATGTGGGCGGTAGTAATATGTTGCCCATCTCTTCCCGGAATGTGCTCTCTCGTAATTTCGATAATAAACCTCTCCGTATTGCGTAACGCCTTTCTTGAAGTGTCCGCCACTGGAGCTTGATCAGCATCTCCGTAACGCTCTCGCGCTGACTAAATGTCCCCATGACGAATCGCGCTGCTTTTCGCTGGATCATGTCTATCTCTTCTATTAATCCAACCTGGTAAGGGTCCCATACTGATGAGCAATACTCAAGAATCGGACGAACAAGCGTTTTGTAAGCTACTTCTTTCGTCGATGAGTCACATTTTCTTAGATTTCTTCCTATGAATCTCAACCTGGCGCCTGCTTTTCCCACTATTTGTTTTATGTGATCATTCCACTTCAGATCGCTCCGGACAGTAACTCCTAAGTATTTTACGGTCGTTACCGCTTCCAATGATTTACCACCTATGGCATAATCGTACTGGAATGGATTTCTGCCCCTATGTATGCGCATTATATTACATTTATCTACGTTTAGGGAAAGCTGCCAGCTGTCGCACCATGCATTAATCCTCTGCAGGTCCTCCTGGAGTACGTACGAGTCTTCTGATGTTGCTACTTTCTTGTAGACAACCGTGTCATCTGCAAATAGCCTCACGGAGCTACCGATGTTGTCAACTAAGTCATTTATGTATATTGTAAACAATAAAGGTCCTATCACGCTTCCCCGCGGTACTCCCGAAATTACCTCTACATCTGCAGATTTTGAACCGTTAAGAATGACATGTTGTGTTCTTTCTTCTAGGAAATCCTGAATCCAATCACAAACCTGGTCCGATATTCCGTAAGCTCGTATTTTTTTCACTAAACGTAAGTGCGGAACCGTATCAAATGCCTTCCTGAAGTCCAGGAATACGGCATCAATCTGCTCGCCAGTGTCTACGGCACTGTGAATTTCTTGGGCAAATAGGGCGAGCTGAGTTTCACATGATCTCTGTTTGCGGAATCCATGTTGGTTATGATGAAGGAGATTTGTATTATCTAAGAACGTCATAATACGAGAACACAAAACATGTTCCATTATTCTACAACAGATTGACGTAAGCGAAATAGGCCTATAATTATTCGCATCTGATTTATGACCCTTCTTGAAAATGGGAACGACCTGCGCTTTCTTCCAGTCGCTAGGTACTTTACGTTCTTCCAGCGATCTACGATAAATTGCTGATAGAAAGGGGGCAAGTTCTTTAGCATAATCACAGTAGAATCTTAAGGGTATCTCGTCTGGTCCGGATGCTTTTCCGCTACTAAGTGATAGCAGTTGTTTTTCAATTCCGATATCGTTTATTTCAATATTTTCCATTTTGGCGTCCGTGCGACGGCTGAAGTCAGGGACCGTGTTACGATTTTCCGCAGTGAAACAGTTTCGGAACACTGAATTCAGTATTTCTGCCTTTCTTCGGTTGTCCTCTGTTTCGGTGCCATCGTGGTCAACGAGTGACTGAATAGGGGATTTAGATCCGCTTACCGATTTTACATATGACCAAAACTTTTTAGGGTTCTTGTTTAGATTGTTTGCCAATGTTTTATGTTCGAATTCGTTGAATGCTTCTCTCATTGCTCTCTTTACGCTCTTTTTCGCTTCGTTCAGCTTTTCCTTATCAGCTATGATTCGACTACTCTTAAACCTATGATGAAGCTTTCTTTGTTTCCGTAGTACCTTTCGTACATGATTGTTATACCACGGTGGATCTTTCCCCTCGCTTTGGACCTTAGTCGGTACGAACTTATCTAAGGCGTACTGGACGATGTTTCTGAATTTTTTCCATTTTTGTTCCACATCCTCTTCCTCAGAAATGAACGTTTGATGGTGGTCACTCAGATATTCTGCGATTTGTGCCCTATCACTCTTGTTAAGCAAATATATTTTCCTTCCTTTCTTGGCATTTCTTATTACACTTGTAGTCATTGATGCAACCACTGACTTATGATCACTGATACCCTCTTCTACATTCACGGAGTCGAAAAGTTCCGGTCTATTTGTTGCTATGAGGTCTAAAACGTTAGCTTCACGAGTTGGTTCTCTAACTATCTGCTCGAAGTAATTCTCGGACAAGGCAGTCAGGATAATGTCACAAGAGTCTCTGTCCCTGGCTCCAGTTCTGATTGTGTGACTATCCCATTCTATACCTGGTAGATTGAAGTCTCCCCCTATTACAATAGTATGGTCACGAAACTTCTTCACGACGTTCTGCAGGTTCTCTCTGAGGCGCTCAACTACTACGGTTGCTGATGCAGGTGGTCTATAGAAGCATCCGACTATCATATCTGACCCACCTTTGATACTTAACTTAACCCAGATTATTTCACATTCGCATTCGCTAATAACTTCACTGGATATTATTGAATTCTTTACTGCTATAAATACTCCTCCACCATTGGCGTTTATCCTATCCTTGCGGTATATATTCCATTCTGTGTCTAGGATTTCGTTACTGTTCACTTCCGGTTTTAACCAACTTTCCGTTCCTAATACTATATGCGCACTATTTCCTTCAATAAGAGATACTAATTCAGGAACCTTGCCCTGGATACTCCTGCAGTTTACCAATATTACGTTAACTTTTCCTGTTTTTGGTCTCTGAGGACGGACGTTCTTTATCAACGATGATAATGTCCTCTCTGGTAAGCCGTCAGGTATTTTATCGTTTCGCCCAAGGGGGGGTCCCTCTAACCTAAAAAACCCCCGTGTGCACGCCACACGTACTCTGCTACCCTAGTAGCTGCTTCCGGTGTGTAGTGCACGCCTGACCTGTCTAGGGGGACCCTATAGTTCTCCACCCAATAACGGAGGTCGATGAATTTGCAACCATTATAGTCGCAGAGTCGTCTGAGCCTCTGGTTTAGACCCTCCACACGGCTCCAAACCAGAGGACCGCGATCGACTCTGGGCACTATGCTGCAGATATTAAGCTCAGCTTGCACTCCGCGTGCGATGCTGGTTGTCTTCACCAAATCAGCCGGAAGGAACCAAGGATGGCCTCAGAACCCAAGCGGCAGGCGTCATTCGTTCCGACATGTGCTACTATCTGCAGCCGGTCACACCCAGTGCGTTCAATAGCTGCCGGAAGGGCCTCCTCCACATTACGGACGAGACCCCCCGGCAAGCACACCGAGTGCACACTGGCATTCTTCCCCGACCTACCCGCTATTTTCCTGAGGGGCTCCATAACCCGCCTAACGTTGGAGCTCCCTATAACTAATAGGCCCGCCCTCTGTGACTGTCGGGACCTTGCCGGAGAATCGGCCACTGGCCCAACAGGCGAGGCATCCTGTGGTGGCTCGGAAACGATGTCATCACCACTAGGAAGCACCCCGTACCTGTTGGAAAGGGGTAAGGCAGCTGCCACGCGGCCAGATCCCACCTTCGCCTTTCGGCCAGGCACGCGCGAGCCCACCACTGTCCGCCATTCACCCTGGAGTGATGGCTGACCGGTAAGATGTTCACTGCCGGAAGACGCAGCGACATCAGGGGTTCCATGTGATTCCAAGGCCACCGAAGTAGGCATAGGTCTCACCACAGTTGCCCCAACGCCACTACGAGCCGACGCCTGCGCCTCGAGCTCGATGAGCCTAACAGACAAAGCCTCCACCTGCCCCCGAAGAGTGGCCAATTCTCCTTGCGTCCGCTCACAACAACCACAGTCCCTACACATGACTATGTTTGCCCTACTCTATACGGTGACAAATTCCCAAGATAATCTTCTGATGAGCTACTCTGATAATCAAGAAACACTCACTGAAATACGAGACGCGAAAACTACGCTAGGTTTTCCCAGAAAAACTATTTAAAAGCTAAGCGCAGCAAATAAGTACAAAAACGCTTTATACAAACAGTACTCGCTGCTGCTGGTGCTCTCGCTCTGGCTGTCACAAGACAACTGCTGATTCAAGTGACTAGTGGCTAACGGCCGCGAAACAAACAAAAGACGGTTTTAGGGCGCTTTCTGTTCTAAACGATCAAGAAAACACTAAGAAATCTAACACGAAAACTACGTAAAGTTTTATCAAGAACTGTTAGTTACTATGCAGAGCAGATAAACACAAATAGAATCCCTTCCTTAGTGGAAGGTCGTAAACAAAATGCAAAATAAACGCTTTATACAAACAGTACTCGCTGCTGCTGGTGCTCTCGCTCTGGCTCTTCAGTGTATATAGATTATTCTGTCCAACAAGAGGCGTAAATCAGTTCGTGATGCACCATAATGACTTCGTTTCATGTCAAAAAGATTGGTTTTGGAGCTCCTCCTCTTCTCTTGGTTAAATACACATCTGAAGCTCACAAGAAGCGTCTTGTCTTTAGAGGCATGACAGTTTTTTACAGAACTTTTTCGGTACCCTGAATAATGTGGCTACTATAGCAATACGCATATTTTCTTCCGTAGCTTCGGAAACTCACAACTGTTGTTGTGACACATAATTGCTATAACACTTGTGGTACATTTTAGCTTTCGAATGTAGGTGTTTACAAATTTGCTAAGTTATCTACTCTAGTGCACAGCTCACATTTAGTGTCGTGGCCTGCAGTCAGTTCATCAGCAGGTGAAGTAGCCACTTTTCCTAAACTTATTTTTTGTAATGTGTTTTTTTTTTTCAAGTCAACTGAGCTGATAATAAGGCAATAGCATTTCATGAAGTGAGTATACTAGGGGAATAGTGTATTAACAACTTGATGAAAAGCTATGTTCTGTTATTACAGCTGTAAGTGAAGATACCGTCAAATTATTTAAGAAAATCACAACATTCATGAGATGTAAGAAAAGGTGTAACAAAAGACGTGTTTTGCCGAAGCATCCACATTATTCATTGTCCCGAAAAATACACTTAAGACAAAAGTTCTTTAAAAAAACTGTGATTCCAGTGTGCAAACAACCAAGAGAAGAGCTCTTGGACCATATTTTTTACATGAAACGAAGATATTATAGCACATCACTGACTGACGCCACTTGCTGAACAGAATTATCTACCACACCCAATCAACAAAGGAAAACTGATGGTATGCAGGGAATGGATGATACGTTTTTTGGAAGAGAAATCCAAACACAAGTGACAAGAGCACTAGGTTAAAGTGCAACTGGTTTTCAACGTAAGAGGCAGGACCAAGTTCTTGGTCTCAGCGGAATGGTATATGCCTGAAGGAGGCGCATTTATTTCTCTTTTTGTGGTATTTCCCAGAGAGAGATTGGAAATTGAACTTTAAGATATTCCTGCCTTAGGAAGTGCGTTTGCTTGTCATCTCAGTGAGTGGATTCAGATGCACATTTTCATGAAGTGCTGCGACACAAAGCCTCCGTCCGAGGACTCCATACATCGATAGCTGAGTGGGCAGCGCGTGGGAATGCCATATAAAGGGGCCCGGGTTCGATTCCCGGCTGGGTCGGTGATATTTTCCGCTCAGGGACTGGATGTTGTGTTGTCTTCATCATCATCATCTCATCCCCATCGACGCGAAGTCGCCGAAGTGGCGTCAACTGAAAAGACTTGGGACAGGCGACCGGCCTTCCCGGCGGGAGACGCTCGCCACACATTTCATTTCAGTTATCCATGGACATTTAACCTACGCAAAAAATTTTGAGTTCCTAGAAATAACAAGGCCGTGTCATACAACTGTAGTCTGCTTGCACACCACACTGTAGTCACAAACTACTGCCCCTAGATGTCTTCTTTTTGGCACCTTTCGAAAGATTGTACACCAGAACGTGTGAAAAGTTTCTCCGAAATATCCCAGGAGCATTTATTCAAAGTTCATTTTGGGTAAAGCACGTGTAATTTGTTTCTGACCACATTTCAGATTTCTTGCCTTCACTTACAGAAACAAATGACACACTACACAACCAAAAAGGTTGTTGATTCAATGGTATGTTACGAAATAACACTAGCTCTGCACGAAAAAGTGCGAGTTTCAATCAGTTTCACTGAGGGAAAACGGTATCATTTTTACTAAAGAAATACACTTTTGGTGCAAGTACCTTTCATTTTATTATAAAATGTTTATGTTGAAACTGCTAAGTTCCTAAAAGGTACTGTCATTTCCTTAACAGTTTTTCTGTAAATGACTCTTGAAGTAGTCTTTGCAAACATTTCACGAAGACATTGTGCAAGCAGTATCGATATGCAGTGTACGTTCTTTTATGCATGAGTCTTTGGGATACTACCGCGGAGGCATGTGTTGCCTTTGGTGACCTCTGTGCTCTCCGCCAGTCAGATAGCTAGCAGTTAGCTTGCAAAACTCCTTCCGAGTAAATGTTTGCTGTGAGCCAGGAAGTTAATTAAGAGCCAAAAACGCTTTTAAGGGCCAAGTTGTAATTACTGTGCGCAGTGGAATGAATAGCGCGAAGTATTTGTAGCCTAAGGATCCTCAAGTGGAAAATTACAAATAAATAAATTTGATATGAATCGAACGTATTAACAGAAACAAACTTTGGATTAATACATAATTTATTCAATTAATACACATTAATCCGATCTAACTATGACAGAATAACAACTGACTTTACAAATGTTCACTATGTGAATCCTACTAGGTAAACTTATTGGTTTTCAGTGTTACTTGAACGAACGCGTAAAGGTGCCACTTAGATGCAACAGACATTCTTAAAATTACTCACTAATTTTTATCCAAACGAATACAGTCACAGTTGGCCATATAGTCACTGCGAAACCCAAGCATCTACTAAAGCAATGTTGGACTTGAGGTTGGTGCTTGCAATGACTTGAGCAGATGTGGTCCAAGGTTTGTTCTACAATGCCAGTGCTGCTAATTATTCTCACTGTAATTAATCAGCATGGTAAGTGCAGGATTCAGCCGTCAATGGTGTGACTTTGCGGTACATGACGAGCCCCGAGCTTCTGTCGACGTGAACTCTGGACCCCAATCGTCTGCTAAGATTTATGCCAAATACACACAACTCTCCACCTCTTAACAAACGTTAATGATGTGCACAAGACACGTGCAACTACCATCTCCCAACGAACTCCAGATTTTCAGCTGAACTAGACAGACTGCTGTTTTTGCCTGCCAAACAGGATATGTCCGCCAATCGTAGAATATGATCACTCAGCTGCCCAATGGTAAGGTTCCTTCGCGCATAAAAATCCCACGAAGTAAAACGCACCACGATAAAATGCCAATGACTTCTCGATTCTACGTTCTTCTTCTGCTTGTTCGAAAAAGTTGCTGCTTCTGCTCTACGACCATAACGTCTCAAACATTTCTACCAATCGAAAGTTTTCGGACCCAGAAACTAGCGTCAAAGCAGTCCGCAAAAAGTAAAAACTGCTACTGAGGCTTGGCTCTTATTTTTCTGCAAGGTGTGTTGCTTTGGAAAAGCGTAAGATTATTATCTCCTAATGGAGTTCTTCAAAACACGATAAAGCACCAGCCTACCACTGACACAGTCCCTTGGCATCAGCTCGGGCAGGCCTCAGTCGTAAACGTACAATAGCTGACATCCCCCTGAGGCTAGCCTGTCATGGAGAATTTCATGGAGCCAATGCCAGGTGGCTGCTTGTTTCGTTACGTCAGCCACTGCCTTGCCTGTTCTAGTTCCAGTGTGCTTTCCGCACACTCACCAAAAACACTAAGAAAAACGAGGAATACATGTACCATGTCAAATGTATTTGAAATGAAACATTACCTTACTCTGCTCCCTCATTATTATCTAATTAATGTGTTATTCTCATATTAATGAATATTTACATGAGAAATGACTAGCCACTTCTCAAACTGAACCATGCTCAACAATAGTTTCAATCACTTGATTCCTGGAGTCGCGTGTAGGGTATATACAGGACTGCAGAGACAGCGCCAGTTGGCAGGTTTGGTGAGAATATTCGATTTACCTGAAGTGGCTGCTAAAGAATTGATAAGGTGTTGCAGTCAATTATGCGTATGGTATCTGTATCGCACTGTCCATTTCTCGTGGAATTAGCGTGGTAGACTAGTTATGGTTTGCGAACGTGAGCTCTTAAGTAGGTGTGTAACGCTACGACAGATTAGAGCCTTTGTCTTTATTATGAGCTTGAAACTGGTTATGGGGTCGTGTCTTGATCATTCTGTCCGAGGCACTAGGCGTTCACTTTTGTCATTCCCGCCTTCAGTTTCAGTAATTCTATGTTTTGCCGGTTGTCTGCAGTTAGATTTGAATCTGTAAGATTACTGTAATTCTCTGCATTTGTCCATGTGTATCTCGAAGACCAAGTGGCTCATGTGCTTTGCTTCTGAATTTGAAGACAATATACAGGTTGAGCCAGTAACTATTGCTATTCTCGGTCATTAACTGGAGGTGGTGGCCACTGTTTTGTCCGTGGTGAGAAGTAATTCATAAAAAGTGGTACTCTCGACACATCTTGACACTGTGGATCGCGGAACATTGAATCCTCTAACGATTTCCGAAATGGAATGTCCCATGCATGTGGCTCCAGTACTCAGTGCATGTGGCTCCAACTACTCAGTGTATTTGACTGACCGAGCGGTTTTACAAAGCTGTGCTTCACGTAGCAGGAGGAGGATTTCAAACAGCAAGTAATCAGACAAGATCATCAATATAGACCAGTTAGCCGATATGTATATATTACTTTGTTTTGCGGGAAGCATACGACACAGTGATGAAACTGGTATATACACTTTATATAGTTTCTTTCTTTCGTTTCTTCTTTTCACAGGAAGACATATTTATGTTATTTATGTGTAAAATCAAGCAGCAGAAGCCCACTTTAATTCATTACTTTTCTGAAGAAGAGAATTTTACTTATCAGCAATAATGAGTTTACTTTCTTCCGTTTTTCCACGCACGGAGAAAGAAAGTTATAGATGCAGTTACGTTTCAGTAACAATTATGTGAATGCCTTCTCAATGGAATTTACATTTTTTTATTCAAGCCATGCTGCAAACAAAGGCAGCAGAAGGGGCATACTTAGTTTGTCGTTCGGAAGAAACGCGTTTCCACATCATCAAGTTACTTTGTTTTGCAGGAAGCATACGACACAGTGATGAAAGGCGGAGAAAAGACAAAAAAGATATATAACAAAAGAAAAAAAGAAAAAACAAAAGGTGAAAAAAAGGAAAAATAAAAAAGCGGTTCTATAAAAAGAAAAAAGTGGAAAAATTTTTTAAAAAAGAAAAAAGAGGTAAAACAAAAAAGAAAAAAATGAAAGAAAAGATGAAACAAAGAAAAAAAGAAAAAAGTGGAAAACAAAAAAAAGCGGTTACAGACGCTTCAGTCTGGAACCGCGTGACTGGTACGGTCGCAGGTTCGAATCCTGCCTCGGGCATAAGTCTTTTTGTTTGACTTCACTTCAGCGAGATGCGCGTCGATAATGACGAAATGATGATGAGGACAACACAGGCACGCACACACACATGCACAATTCCAAGTGGAGAAAACCACCGAGCTGACAGGGATAGAAAATCAGCTATGTTAACCACAAGTCCACCAGCTGCTGACAGGACGCCAGCTGAGGACGTCCTGTTAAATAGTCGAAATGAGACTGGGTGCATAAATGAATATTCGTGTGCAACATGCTACAAGACTTTCCTTGCTAACTACAACAATTCATTAATTACTTCGCTTTTTTACAAAATTTACAAATCCATCGTCGTATCCTGTACGCTGGATGTTAAACAGAGTACTCTCTAGCTGCGCTAAGATACCGGAGGAGTGAACGCCAGCACGACAACGTATCAGCAGATGATATCGTGGGCCGCGTTTATAATCTGGTCTCTCTCCCCTGGTGGGAGGTCACCAAACAGCTGTGCCAGCCCGCCGCCTATCGGCGCCATACATCATGTTTTAGTGCGTGGGCGACCCCTAACGACCCGTGTGGCCGGGGCCACCCCCTCTCCCCCCTCCCCTCTCCGCCCAACCACACCCGTAAATCTGCCGCCGGAGAGGTGGGAGGCGGCTCGCCGACTTCATTACCGGCCCTCAGAGCAGCCGCTAATTACCACCACTTGGCCTTTTGTTTCCTTTCTGTTCGGCGCCGCTCCCGAGAGCGGATTTACGTACCAGTCGAGCTTCGTCTCAGCGAGAAATGTGTATTTCTGCAGCCCGCAGCGCAATTAGTTGCTGGATAAATATTGTGGCGCAATTGGTACGCGACTTACAATCGTACACGGAGTCATTCGATTCGTTTCAAGAGATAATGAAAGCTGTCTGCTCATTCAGCACACTCATTTTTTCCAATTATATTTTGTTTCTAGTTGATTGCAGTATACTGAGCTGACAGAAGTCATGGGATGGCGATATGAATATATACAGATCGCTGTAGTATCGCATACACAAGGTATAAAAGGGGAGTACATTGACGGAGCTGTCATTTATGCTCAGGTAAGTGATATGAAAAGATTTCCTACGTGATTATGGCCGCACGACAGAAATTAACAGACCGAATGTGGAACGGTCGTTGGAGGTAGACGCATGGCATATTCCATTTCGGAAATCATTACGGAATTCAATATTCCGAGATACACAGTGTCAAGAGCGTGTCGAGAATACAAATTTTCATGCATTGCCTCTTACCATGGATAACGCAGTAGCCGACGACATTCACTTAACGAGCGAGAGCAGATACGTTTGCGTAGAATTCGAACGGTTCGAATGGCTCTCAGCACTAAACATCTTAGGTCATCAGTCCCCTAGAACTTAGAACTAATTAAACCTAACTAACCTAAGGACATCACACACATCTATGCCTGAGGCAGGATTCGAACCCGCGACCGTAGCGGTTGCGCGGTTCTAGACTGAAGCGCTTAGAACCGCTCGGCCACACCGGCCGGCGTTTGCGTAGAGTTGGCAATACTAACAGACAAGCAACGCTGCGTGAAATAATAGCAAAAATCAATGTGGAACACACGGCGAACGTATCCGTTGGACAGTGCGGGGAAATTTGACGTTAACTGGTTATGGCAGTAAACGACGATGCGAGTACTTTTACTAGCAGCTCGACATTGCCCGCAGCTCCTTTCCTGGGCTCGTGCGCGAATCGGTTGGACCTTAGACTACTGGAAAATCATGGCCTGATCAGCTGACTCCTCATTTCAGTTGGTAAGACTGATTGCAGGGTTCGATTGAGAAGCAGACACCATAATTCATGGAACCAAGTTGTCGACAACGCACTGTGCAAGTTGGTGGTGGCGCTCGATAATGGTGTGGCCTGTGTTTACATGCAATGGACTGGGACATATGATCCAACTGAGCGTTCATTGACTAGAAATAGTTATGTTCGGCCTCATGGAGACCGTTTGCAGCCATTCATGGACTTCATATTCCCAAAGAACTACGGACAGTTTATAGATGACAATGCACCATGTCACCACGCCACAATTGTTCAGGATTTGTTTGAACAACATTGTGGACAAATCGAGCGAATGGTTTACTCACAGGTCACCGCAGGAGTTCCATCCAATGTTTATAGGACATAATCAACAGTACTGTTAGTTCACAAATCTTGCACAGGCAACGCTTCCCGTTTACGTGTGGTTGTAGAAGCAGCGAGGCTCAGTAATTCTGCAGGGGACTTCCAACGACTTTCTGAGTCCGTGCTGCGTCTAGTTGCTGCACTACACCGGACAAAAGGTCTCATATGATGCTAGGAAGTATCCTATGACTTTGGCACTTCTGTATTCTTTTGAGCGGGTTTGCTGTAACCAGTTTCGAGTAATCGGTACAAGTCTAGCAGCAACCTCTTTGCTTGAGGAA
The DNA here is from genome assembly GCF_021461395.2 of Schistocerca americana. Classification (NCBI taxonomy): domain Eukaryota; kingdom Metazoa; phylum Arthropoda; class Insecta; order Orthoptera; family Acrididae; genus Schistocerca; species Schistocerca americana. The sequence continues at coordinate 306,867,264 of NC_060124.1, read as the reverse complement.
TCAGCTTGCTAACAACCAATGATAATCCTTTGTGGCTACCAACCTATGTCGGCCATCTTGTTGAAACTGACTTCGCCATTATTTACTTTACAATTGCGTCTATTTTCTGTTCGGGTTTTGTTGCATTCTTGACGGTGCAGTCGTGCTTTGGAGAGTTGCTTGCCAGGGCAAAGTTTACAGTGACAAACTCAAAAATTCAAACTGGCACTGTTTGGATATGATCACTCCGTGAGTAGGAATCTCCCTCTGTGCTTACGTGCAGGAAAACAAAAGCTTACAGCTGTATATACTCAGCTCAATGGAAGCAGATTATAGAGTTCTGCATCATTTATTCACGTTATCGTTCTGTAAATTCAAAGACATTATTCTCTCTTGAAGGCTAAAATAATTTTTATGTACAAAAAAGCCAAAGTTGCAAATTCAGGTATTTTTATTTGTTCAATTTATGCCTAGTTTCAAGTAACTTGAAGCCATTTTCAAATCGTTCGAACAGAACGAAATGGCGTATTCCGTAATATATTGCAAACCGTGTTAAGATTCTACGTTGTGCTTTTGTACATGCACTTAAATGGAAGTCAAGACTTTCAACGAACGTTAGCAGGACGTGTTTTTTAATGCAGTTTTCACTCAGTTCTGAGGAAATAGGCATACAACGTTATTTACAACTCGTAGAGAAACCAGAAAGCAATAATAAAATTCGATGGGCAAAGAAACGAAGCTGTAATTGAGAAGAACGGAGCGAGACAGGGTTGTTGCCTGTCCCACATGTTCTTCAATATTTATGAGTTTTGTTCAAAAAGTAATTAGATTTTTTTAAATAACTCTATTTATTCGTTTACTTCAAAATCATCTCCTTCAAAATTTTCCTCATTAGATACTATAAACTTACATAAATATTCAAAATAGTTCCAATTAGATACTATAAACTTATGTCAATAGTTACCAGAGCTCACTCGAAGTAAATACCAGGACAGTTTTCACCTCTCGCAGCGATGTGTTTTTTATCTCATCTACGTTTGCAAACGACTGCCCTCTAAGATTTATCGAACTGGATCACTAGGATAACTTTCAGGTCTTTCAACAATGAGTTTTTAATCCCATCTGTCCCTGAAAGACGGCTGCCCTTTAAGATTTCTTGAACTAAATCGTTGAGATAGCTTCCACCTCTATCAGCGAGACGTTTTTAATCCCATATGTGCTAAGGTCTACGAGTAACGTCATCGGTTAGTTACCAAAACGTCCTCGGTCGCAGTTTCGAACCCCTCCACCGCTTAAATTTTGAATAAAAATCATCAGCAATGGCGGTCGAAGACTTCCGTCGTAAGAAGTCACCCTGATTTTGCCTTCGGCCTTGTGAAAGGGGAAGGAGAAGCGGACAAAGATTCAGGGAACTAACTCTTTTGCCCTTGGGTTGGACAACTGCCCCGAAAGGCGGAAGAATTAGCATTGACCAATGGCATTAGGATGCAGATGCCAATGGAAATCACTACATTACAGACACATACTGTGTATCCACAGGACATGTGTCCTATAATTGATAAAGTGTCATGATGATTTTTTCCACTAGCAAAATTTTCCATACTAGTTCCCCAGTCGAATCTCCGGAAGGAGACTGCCAAGGAGAAGGTGACCATGAGAAAGAGATTGAATGACCAACGAAAGGATAACGTCTTACTAGTTGGGACGCGGAATGTCAGAAACTTGAAGGGGAAGCTAGAAAATCTGAAAAGGAAACCGGTAGGCTCACTCTAGACATAGTGGGAGTCAGTGAAGTTAAATGGAAAGAAGACAGGGATCTCTGGTCAGATGAGTACAGGGTAAAATCAACAACAGCAGAAAAGGCTATAACGGAAGTAGAATTCGTTACGAATAGAAAGGTAGGCTAGAGATTGAGTTACTGTGAGCAGTTCAGTGACACAATTGTTCTCATCAGAATCGACAGCAAACCGACGCCGACAGCAGTAGTTCAGGTACACAACCGACCTCACAAGCCAAATATGAAGACATATAGAAAGGATATGACGATATTGCACGGGTAATTCAGTTTGTAAAAGGAGATGAAAATCTAATGGTTATGGGTGTCTGGAATGCGATAGTAGAGGAAGAAGTAGAAGAAAGGGTTACGAGAGAATATGGGCTTGGTACTAGGAATGAGAGAGGAGATATACCACTTAAATTCTGTAATAAAATTAAGCTAGTAATAGCGAATACTCTGTTGAAGAGTCAGAAGAGGAGGAGGTACAACTGGAAAAGGCCGGGAGATATGGGAAGATTTCAGTCAGATTACATTATGATCAGGCAGAGACTCAAAAATCGGATACTGAATTGGAAGGCGTACCCAGGAGCACATATTGACTCAGATCACAATTTGGTGATGAAGAGGAGATTGAAGTTTAAGAGATTAATCAGGAAGAATCGTTGTGCAAATAAGTGGGATACTGAGGTAATAAGGAATGAAGAGATACGTTTGAAGGTGTCTGAGGCTATCGATACAACGATACTGAATAGCTCAGTAGACAGTTTATTTTGAGAGAAAAAACATGTCTACAATGGGCAACCACAGAAGCTGGAAAGAGAAACATAGGTACAAAGAAGATAACTGCGAACAAACCATCGGTAACAAATGGGTTCAAATGGCTCTGAGCACTATGGGACTTAACATCTTAGGTCATCAGTCCCCTAGAACTTAGAACTACGTAAACCTAACTAACCTAAGGACATCACACACATCCATGCCCGAGACAGGATTCGAACCTGCAACCGTAGCAGTCCCGCGGTTCCGGACTGCAGCCCGCACGTCCACCGCGGCCGGCCCATCGGTAACAGATGAAATAGTTCAGGTGATCGATGAAATAAGGAAGCCAATAATGTTCGGGAAAATTCAGAACTAGAGAATTAAATGTTACTTAGGAATGAAATAAATAGGAAGTGCAGGGAAGATAACGCGAAATGACTGCATGAAATTTGTGAAGAAATCAAAAAAGAAATGATTGTCGGATGGGCTGACTCAGTATACAGAAAAGTCAAAACAACCTTTTGTAAGATTAAAAGCAGAGTTTGTGACATTAAGAGTGCAACGGGAATTCCATAATCAAATGCAAAGGTGAGAGCTGATAGCTAGAAAATGCACACTGAACGCCTGTATGAGGAGGAAGACTTGTCTAATGATGATGGTTCAAATGGCTCTGAGCACTATGGGACTTAACATCTGAGGTCATCAGTCCCCTATAACTTAGAACTACTTAAACCTAACTACCCTAACGACAACACACACATCCATGCTCGAAGCAGGAGTCAAACCTGCGACCGTAGCGGTCGCGCGGTTCCAGCCTGAAGCGCCTAGAACCGCTCTGGCACAGCGGCTGGCATAGAAGAAGAAACAGGAGTCGGTGTGTAAGAGATATGGGATATAGTATTGGAATCAAAATTTGAAAGCGCTTTGGGCGACTTAAGATCGAATAAGGCGAAGGGGATGAATAATATTCCGTCAGACTTTCTAAAATCGTTGGGGAAGTGGCAACAAAACGACTATTCACGTTGCTATGTATAATGTATGAGAATGCCGATACACAATCTGACATTCGGAAAAATATCATCCACACAATTGCGAAGATAGTAAGATCCGACAAGTACGAGAAATATGCATCCAAGTTACTGACAAGAATAATAAGTAGAAGAAAGTAAAAGAAAATTGAGGATGTTTTAGATGACGATCAGTTTGACTTTAGGAAAGGTAAAGGCAACACAGAGGCAATTCTGACGCTGCGGTTGATAACAAAAAAAAAAAAGACTGGAGAAAAATCAAGACACTTTTGTACGATGTGTAAACCTGAAAAAAACGACCGACGTTGCCCAATGGTGCAAGATGTTTGGAATTCTAAGCAAGTTGGGGTAAACTACAGAGTAAAAGGGGTTATATGTAATACGTCCTAGAACCAAGAGGGAACACTAAGAATGGAAGACCAAGAGTGAAATGCTCGAATTAAAGTAAGACAGGGATGTAGTATTTCGCCCACACTGTTCAATCAATACAGTGAAGAAGCAATGCCGCAAATAAAAGAAGAATTGAAGCGAGTAGTTAAAACAGAGGGTCAAAGGATATCAGTGATCAGATTCGCTGGTGATATTGCTATCCTCTGTGAAAAGGAAGAAGAATTACAGGGCTGTTGAACGGAATGAACAGTGTAGTTGGTACAGAATATGGACTGAAGTAAAAAGAATTGGGGACCACGAAGTAGACGAAGTGAAGAAAGTAATCCATGACGGAGGGAGCAAGGACGACATAATAAACAGCCTAGCACTGGCAAAAAGGGCACTCGTGTCCTAGATAAGTCTATTGGTATCAAACATAGGCCTTAATTTCAAGTAGAAATTTCTGACAACGTACGTTTGAAGCACAGCTTTATATGGTTGTGAAACATGGACTGTGTGAAAACCTAAACAGAAGAGCATCGAAGTATTTGAGATGGGCTGCTACGACTGTTGAAAATCTGGTGGAGTGATGGCGTAAGCAACGAGGAGGTTCTGCGGGGAATCGACGGGAAATGGAATGTATTGAAGGCACTGACAAGAAGACACCTAGGGTTAACATCTATGGTACTAGATGTAGCTGTAGAGGGTGAAAACCAGAGAGGAAGACAGAAATTGTAGGACATCCAGCAAGTAATTGAGGACGTAGGTTACAGATGCTACACTGAGATGAAGAGGTTGGCGCATTAAAGGAATTCATGGCGGGCCGCATCAAACCAGTCAGAACGATGATGACATGTAAGTTGAATGTCCTTTAAAGTTTCTCGATCTAGATCGTTCAGATAGCTTTCAACTCTCTCAGCGACGCGTTTTTAATGTCAACTATGCTTGAAAGACAACTGCCGTTCAAGATTTTCTTTACTTTTTGGAACAGAAAAAGTCACATGGGACCATGTCTGGCTACTTTAAAGGCTGTGGTATCACTGCAGTGGTATTTTTACTATTTGCACGATATACGAGAGAGAATTGCCAGAGCATGTGCTTCGATAAGTGCCGAAGTGATAAGGAATACCACTCAATCCATGATAAAAAGATAGCAGCAATTCACTGGTATCAATGGTCATCACTTCGTACACCTTCTGTAAATGAACGTTCATGCCACCTTTTTGATCCTCGCTGACCTTCAAACATCTTACTGTTACACATCATTGGATTCGTCTCGACAGCCGCTATCAGAAAATAAGTACCAAACTATAGCATCCTAATTAAAAAACAAAGTTGACCTTCATATCTCTGAAACGACCCCACCTAGCAACAATGAAACCAACGTCATATTATGGCCCCCATTGTCCCATGCAACTTTTGTCCGACAAACTCCTATCATACTTTCGGAGTTATTCTTGGTGGCAATAGTTAGTGACTCACCCTGTATCGTGAAAATGTAAAGTCTCAAGTAGCTGTGGTTCCAGATGAAGTAAGTTCGGGGTATACTGAAGTAAATGTGTATGTGATTAGCAAAATGTATGACATTGATTTACCTGCAGCAGTCTCTACGCCACTGAGAGATAATGTTGACTTTCAGAGTTCGTAGAGCCTGGGCCAGATGTACAGGGAAGTACATGTGGGGGCTGAGTTTTGTGACATACAGAGAGGAAGTGTAGATGTTGATTTTATTGTGAAGACTGTGGAGAATACAGAGCAAACAATTGATTATGTTGGTTGTGTTGCAAAATTTGGTTGTACAGGCGCATTTATTTCTAAAGTACACGGGTTCATCGTAACTTCTGGTGAGGGCATACATCTAGTAATTATTCTCAAACATACAGTCAATCGCGGGGAGGCATTGTTTCAGCCGAAAGAGACAGCTGTAAGTGTTATATCGGTGCAAGCGTCTTGTATCATGAATGTAAGTTCATGTAAACTGCATACGGCCTCATTAAGTTTCAGTGCACTCATTGAAGTGCCTAAAAGCACAAGGAAGTTGATTGTGATAAGGAAAGCGGTAAGAAAGCATAGAACTGCAAGGAATATTCAATCTGTGATTCGGTGTAAAATAAGAGAGGTCCCTGGTACTATCGACTGTTGTATGTCATAGTACTGTAACTAATTTTTGTATAAGCATAATTTTAAGGACGTGTGTTCTGGGATAACGTAAGGGAAACTTCTGTTTCTAAGGCAAAGTTCCAGATGATGTACCAGAATAGCGGGGCAAGAAACCACCTGGTAGATGAATGAAGATGCCGAACATAAAAAAAAGAGAAAATTTTACTGTCGAATGATTTGTCGGGAAGGAAGAGTTTTTGTAATTTTACTTTAATGATTTTTTTGGATTATGATTTATGAGAATTGTGTCTATGTGTGGAAATGGGGAAAGGTGTTGGTTTAGCAGTAGAAGTATGAGTTAGTTAAGTCTGAGTTAAAATAATGGATTACCTTTTAAGTAAGAATATATAAGCGACATTGTGAATTATAGAGTGTTTGTGATTTTGGAGTCACTCTAAACGATTGCGCTAGTGTACATATTGGTTTGGAGGAGAAAAATTTCTGTGAAAATATAATCCAATAAACTGAGCTTATGTCTTGGAATTGAGTGAACAGCTGATGGACCATGTGTGTCAAACTAGACTAGAGTAAGAAACAAAGTGAGAGTGTTGAATATAATTGTTGAACTGTGTTTGTGTCAAAACTCTTTTCAGAGATATCTCAAGGAAAATCTGAGGCAGGTTATTTGAAGATGGGAGGAGAGTTACACAGTGAAATAATACATAGATGAAGCCAAGTAAAAATTATGTAGTGGGTGGGTGCAAGGAGGTGCCGTATTAAAACTCCAGGAGAATTTTCCAAGTGATTTATTGTTTTTTAGCTACAGTGCCCTTGTTCCTCTTGGTCTGCATCACAGGGCCCCGCAATGCTGAGGAAGCACCCTAGTGGCCCGTGTAATGCAATGCTGTGTCGAGCCACCCTTGTACGCCAGTGGAGTTGCGTCATTGTCAGGATGCCAGGAGTTGGCTCAGCAGTCTGCATGCCTGTCAATTCAGCGCCAATCGGTGTGAGCTGCATGCGGCCAGCTGTGTCCTTCTTCTCGCCGGCATGGCTGAGATGGCAGCGACGACAAACGCCCATGGTCTGGGGTCCAAATCTGCGGCCCTCGTCTCGGGATGCTTCCGGCGTGACTCAGAACGACTGCCCACAGTAGCAAGCCATGGAGTGGCACGTTGCTGGCTGGCTGGCTACGGACCATGGGTCAGCCTCAGGGGGTCGAACCAACGACCCGCCAAAGACTGGAACGCTGGCGCCCCATCTCCTGCTGTATGTAGCCGGTGATGTGACACGCCTCGCCATGAATCTGGCAGGTGGCAGTTTGGTCCTATTATGTTGCACTTAGTTCCATTGATTAAAATTCTGTTCCCCTCATTTCACTTCTGCGAATACCCCCACTCAAAACAACTTGCCACTACTACCAAATGCTTGTAGGTGGAGAAGATCTAATGCATCGAAACCTGTTGCAAGCTCAATTTTGGCTCCACGACGCTCCTTGGACAGTCTATTCCTTTCCCCTTAGCTAAAAATAACTGTGCCTTGCACGTGTCCCATATTTGTAGCTTCACAGATTTTTCTTCGATGTTCACTAGTTTTGATCCAAAACAACACCGACTGTGTGACTACTTTCATTCTTAAATTTACATTATATGAACCGGTGCAACAAACACGACTTCCCTGACCCAGCACTGTCGATAACTAAAAATTTAAGCAGGAAATCGTACGAGTCGGACATCGTTCAATACATATTTATTACGACTTTGCCGCAAAATTTACTCCGATGCATCTATTTCTCCAGAACTGCGTTTGATTTCTCTTCCAACAACATTCCACATACGTCAGACACTACACTTTCCTTTTCAGTGACCTGAGGACAGGGATCACTATCACCCTTCCTCCCTCTTCAAAAGACTGCTGCCCCAAAAGGCCCACAATACTCGAAAACACATATACGAAAATACAATGCCTACTTAATCTATGCAACCCAGTGATATATGACATGAAAACAAAATAACTGCAAATACTCTACTACTTTTTTAGATTGCAAAGCATAAGGTACTTCATGCTGTACTCTATCTTCCTGGTTTCCTCTGTGCTTAGCATCTCAATCACTCTCTCTTTCTTCCTCTTTCTTTGCTATGACACGCCTGGTATCACATACAGGCAACCCTTAAATGGCTCCTTCAGCCCCAACAACCACTTCAACGCAGCATGATCTGTCACTGCCCGAAATCTTCTCTCATATAAATAACATTTAAAATATGTGATTCCATAGATTACGCTAAGCATCTCCCACTCTGTTGTTGAGTAATTCCTCTCTGCTGCACTCAACTGCCTAGACGCACAGGCTACAGGATGTTCTTTCCCATCAATTTCCTGAGTAAAAACACACCCTAATACTTGATTCGATGCATCGCATGCTAGTATAAACTCCTTTTCAAAATCTGGAAACACAAGAACTGGACTTGATGTTAACATTTCTTTCAGTTTGTCAAACGCTTTCTGTCACTTCTGTCCACTCAAATTTCACAATCTTCCATAATAATCGCGCCAACGGCTGTGCTAAATCTACGAAACCCTTCACGAACTTTCGATAGAAATTGCAAATTCCGGTGAATGACTGCACTTCCTTAACTGTTTTCGGTTCCCGAAAATCCCTTACAGCCTGTACCAACCTCGGATCTGTTCGCACTCCGACCTTACTGACAATATGGCCCAAATATTTTACTTCTTCTAATGCAAAATGACACTTCTCCAGGCTCAACGTCAAACGAGCTGCTCTTAACCTCATAAAGACTTCCTTTAACCACTGTCTATGTTGCTCCATACTACCTGAAAACAGTATAATGTTATCCAAATATACCAGACACTGCCGTAGTTTCAACTCCTCAAGGCACTGTCTAGCAAGCTCTGAAATGTTTCAGGAGTGTTATTCAAACCGAATGGCATTCTAATGTACTGGTAATGGCTTCCAGATGTAGAGAATGCAGTTTTTGGGCCATCCTCTGGAGCCACCTCTAACTGATGATAACCAATTGTCAACTCCATCGTAGAAAAGTACTGGCACTGTCCTAAGTGATCCAAAGTCTCCGACATGTTTGGAATGGGGTACGCGTCCGTCACTATCTTATTATTGAGGTATCGGTTGTCACAACAGAACCTGTATTTCTTAGTTCTATCCATAGATTTCTTAGGCACAACGACAATGCCCACTCCCCAGCAACTATTACTACGCTCTATAACACCGTCCGCAAGCTGCTGATCAATGAAATCCTCCACAATCAGCTGCAAATATCTCGGTATTCTGTATGGTTTACGGAAAACAGGTGCTTCTTTCCCTGTTGGTATCCTATGTTGAACTAATGGAGTTGCTGGTAACGGCCCTTGTGGAAAAAACAAATCCTTAACTTCCCACAATAGTTCTTCCATATGCTGTCTTTCTCGTCCTTTCAGATGCTTAATTTTGTCATGCAATGCAGCTCTATTGATAGTTAGTGGTTGATCGCTTCACCTACCTCTCGAACACAAGTATTTGTCATCTGGCACATCCAAATATGCTACTAAAACTCCTTTCCTCAAATTCGCGACTACAGTGCTAAAATTATCCACGTTCACGGGAACTACTAGTCCATCGCTCCCCTCCTGTACGCATACAACACTACGTTTCACAAAACAACCCAGTGAACCAAAAACTTCATTATCCTCCAGTGGTTCAATAACACATGCCGTACCCACAGGTAGATTTGACTCTACACTTACTCAAAGCGACTTCCCGGTGCCACTAGACACACACGCATGCGAATTAAGCCTTAATGCTAATGTACACAGTTCAATTGGTTTGTTCATTATATTGAACACCCCTCACGATAGCTCTGCATTGACAACAGTTTCCCCTAGCTGAAATAACATTCCACCAAGTTCCAAAGTTCGTTGTCCAAGGTCTATTTCGGCATGATGTTGATGCAAGAAATCTACTCATAGGATCATGTCATAGCCCTCGCTTACCCATGGTACTACCACCATGCATGCATCAAATCGGACTTTTCCTATTCGAAAGTCAATGTCACCGACCCCAAAGGTGTTACCTCCTTCTCTCCCACTCCATGCAACCTATAACGTGGTGGGTCTAACTTCCTTTGTCCCATTATATTCTTAGCAGCCACTGACAATTGCGCCCCTGTGTCCAACACAATCTTAAACTTTTTAGTTCCTATGTATCCTACCACTGAACATTCCAACTCTGCATACGTATTCATAGCATTGAAATTAAACGGGAGCTCCCTTAGGTGGGTCTTGGACCCCCTCTGCCGTTTAACGATTGTCCACCTCTCCTATCTCCACTTCTCCATCCTCCACACTGCTGATTTCCACCCCTTCCTCTATTCCTTGGTGACTGGCTACTTGCCTCTGCGCATGTCCCATACAACCACACATGTATCATTTTATACCCGCTGTAAACACTGTTTGCCTCTCTCGTACCCCTGTTGCTACGTCAATTTCCTCACATTGAAATACCAGCTGCGTCCTTCTTCTCGCCGGTGTGGCTAATATCGCAGCGATGACAAACGCTCGTGATCCAACGTCCGAATGTGTGGCACTCGTCTCGGGATGCCTCCAGCATGAGTTGGAAGCCTTGAGACTTCCCATGGTAGCAAGTCATGGAGTGGCCCGCCACTGGTTGGCTGGCTACATACCCCTCGTCGGCCTCAGGGGGTTGAACCAACGACCCACCGTGGACTGGAATGCTGGCGCCCCATCTGCTGCTGTGTGTAGCCGGTGGTGTGACACGCCCCACCGTCCAGGAGAGCTGCCACACTTGAATGACTCTCGTTAGAAAATGGCACCTATTTATACTCGACTGTGCGTCTCTGTTTTGCCAAGTGCGCCGCTTCGCATCACGTACTTATAACACGCTAGGTTGGCCAGTGGCCCCCTTCTGCCTATGACTTGCGCCATGCAAATTGCTGGGTGTGCCTTCTCTGGCAGTTCTACTCCCCTGTGGGCTGTATTTGCCTTCACAACTGGTGGTATGCGTAACCCACTGCAACCCGGGCCACACCTGTTTATAACTTGTGCTCAGAATATCGCACAAAACTAGCTTTCCCTATCCTAAACGGTGGTGCCGCTACAATTAAGACGCTTTTCCTGGTGGTGTAAGCTGGGGGCACGGACTGAGGAGATTTGTGCTATACCCATATGAAAGAAATTAAACATGTGGTGCCGATGCAGCAAAATGGTGTAATAGGGAAAGAGGCTTCATCACTTTGGCGATGCATGACTGACGAAGAATGCCTAAGTCAGATGCAAGAGTACTTATTCAATACACTGACTACAGTGCCAAAGTATCTGAAGTGTACAGTTGCGACATCACAGAGTGTTTTGGAAACCTGAGAAGATGAGAAAAGCAGTGCAAGTGATGTCTTACTGCCTCACAGCATGACAAATATAGGCCAGCCCCCATAAGTATCGCTCATTGAAAGCAGAAGTATTCTCTGCCACCAGCCAAACAGCCTGGAGGGGTGAGTCTGCCACCACCTCATCTAGCTGTCTACGAGCTTCTTATGGAACAGCATGTCCAACTCTGTCACAACTCGGTCACACTGCCATCATCTGTGCTGAGCCCATTGAGAAGAACTTGAGTTCCTGCACCCAGCAGGCTATTTCGAGGGCCCTGCTAGAACTGTTGCTGCCTTCCATCCTGAGGGTTTCAGATTCCTGTCCAGGGAAATGCAGATGCTCTCTGTCACTGCAAGGTGCATCCTGGCTGCCCATCCCCTCATCCTGAGAGCAAACGCTACTGCCAGTGGCTGCCACTCCCGTGTGTTTGTGTGGCTCTGGTCAGCCATTTCCATAGGTGCTAACTGCCTAAAACACCAAGGACGATGCTGCATGCTGACTGCATGGGTCTGACTTCCTTGTGACGTCACTGGAGCTGATGCTGTCACTGCAGCTGTGACACATCTCTTGGTCAGCACTTACGAGGCGAGTACCAACTACCAGTCCAGCAACCACCACCAGCTGCTGGGGTATCGATACATCATCTGCTGTATCCTGAACAACAAATATTTGGTGTCTCAATAATGCTTAACTAAGATCTACAGTTGTCAGACGAATTCACTCACCTAGCCGCTCCCCATCCATGCCCGGATGGGTGGCAGAAGACCTCCTGACCTTCAAGTGCCATAAGCCACCGTCCAATATAACATCTGACCCCATGAGCGTTACAGTGACAAAAGCAACACAACCGTCTTAAGCACTAAATGACATAAATACCAAGTAGGGGTGGTGAATATGGGGAGACACGGGGGATGGAAGAAGTATCTATATTTCTTAAATGGTGCCACTTCACTAAAATAATGTTTAATACATCACTGAGTCATCTAGTGATCTAGGAATTTCTAGACAGTATTTCCAAACAACAAAGAAAAATTCAAAACAGTTTTGAGATTATTTACAAAAAGGTTATCAAAACATCAAACACTAATTAAGACGAACAATTTGTTTTAAGCCTTATGCTAAGGAATATTTGAATGCGAGGGTACTGATAAGAATGAACCTTAAACAACATTCTAACATTGAAAGCATTACCAGGGTTAACAAACCTCAAGAACACAGGTTACGATGTTAATAATCTACTAGGACTAAGAGATGAAGGGTGCTTCCATGTAACGTCCCAACGGAGGTAAGAACAATGGTATCTGCGAGGATCTGCTGACATACATTAACAACTAGACAATAACGTGACAGAGTACTACTTTTATTGAAGTTAGCGGAGTTAAAATACAGTCAGTAAACCATTTACACACTGCTTAAAAAAAAAAGAGACTTAAAATTTGTTTACACTGACATAAATCAGGATCAGCTGAATCCACAAAAATACAAGAAACGTCAACAAAAATCATGGAGAGCTGAAAGCCAAAGAATTCTTGAATTTATTTGGATATGTCACTACTCCACCCCTCCCCCCAAGAACCATGGTACTTGCCGTTGGTGGGGAGGCTTTCGTGCCTCAGCGATACAGATGGCCGTACCGTAGGTGCAACCACAATGGAGGGGTATCTGTTGAGAGGCCAGACAAACGTGTGGTTCCTGAAGAGGGGCAGCAGCCTTTTCAGTAGTTGCAGGGGCAACAGTCTAGATGATTGATTGATCTGGCCTTGCAACACTAACCAAAACGGCCTTGTTGTGATGGTACTGCGAACGGCTGAAAGCAAGGAGAAACTACAGCTGCATTTTTTCCCGAGGGCATGCAGCTTTACTGTATGGTTAAATGATGATGGCGTCCTCTTGGGTAAAATATTCCGGAGGTAAAATAGCCCCATTCGGATCTCCGGGCAGGGACTACTCAAGAGGACGTCGTTATCAGGAGAAAGAAAACTGGCGTACTACGGATCGGTGCGTGGAATGTCAGATCCCTTAATCGGGCAGGTAGGCTAGAAAATTTAAAAAGGGAAATGGATATGTTAAAGATAGATATAGTGGGAATTAGTGAAGTTCGGTAGCAGGAGGAAAAAGACTTTTGGTCAAGCGAATACAGGGTTATAAATACAAAATCAAATAGGGGTAATGCAGGAGTACGTTTAATAATGAATAGGAAAATAGGAGTGCGGGTAAGCTACTACAAACAGCATAGTGAACGCATTATTGTGGTCAAGATAGACACGAAACCCACGCCTACTACAGTAGTACAAGTTTATATGCCAAGGAGCTCAGCAGATGACGAAGAAATTGAAGAAATGTATGATGAAATAAAAGAAATTATTCAGGTAGTGAAGGGAGATGGAAATTTAATATTCATGGGTGACTGGAATTCGGTAGTAGGAAAAGGGAGAGAAGGAAACGTAGTTGGTGAACATGGATTGGGGCTAAGAAACGAAAGAGGAAGCGGCCTGGTAGAATTTTGCACAGAGCATAACTTAATCATAACTAACACTTGGTTCAAGAATCATAAAAGAAGGTTGTATACGTGGAAGAAGCCTGGAGATACTGACGGGTTTAAGATTGATTACATAATGGTAAGACAGAGATTTAGGAACCAGGTTTTAAATTATAACACATTTTCAGGGGCAGATGTGGACTCTGACCACAATCTATTGGTTATGAACTGTAGATTAAAATAGAAGAAACTGCTAAAGGGTGGGAAGGAGATGAGACCTGGATAAACTCACTAAAACAGAGGTGGTACAGAGTTTCAGAGAGGATAAGGGAAAAATTGACAGGAATGGGGGAAAGAACCACAGTAGAAGCTTTGAGGGATGAAATAGTGAAGGCAGCAGAGGATCAAGTAGGTAAAAAGACGAGGGCTAGTAGAAATCGTTGGGTAACAGAAGAAATATTGAATTTAATTGATGAAAGGAGAAAATATAAAAATGCAGTAAATGAAGCAGGCAAACAGGAATACAAACGTCTCAAAAATGAGATGGACAGGAAGTGCAAAATGGCTAAGTAGGAATGGCTAGAGGACAAATGTAAGGATGTAGAGGCTTATCTCACTAGGGGTAAGATAGATACTGCCTACAGGAAAATTAAAGAGACCTTTGGAAAGAAGAGAACCATTTGTATGAAAATCAAGAGCTCAGATGGAAACCCAGTTCTAAGCAAAGAAGGGAAAGCAGAAAGGTGGAACGAGTATATAGAGGGTCTATTCACGGGCGATGTACTTGAGGACAATATTATGGAAATGGAAGAGGATGTAGATGAAGATGAAGTGGGAGATATGATACTGCGTGAAGAGTTTGACAGAGCACTGAAAGACCTGAGTCGAAACAAGGCCCCGGGAGTTGACAACATTCCATTAGAACTATCGACGGCCTTGGAAGAGCCAGTCCAGACAAAACTCTACCATCTGGTGAGCAAAATGTATGAGACAGGCGAAATACCCTCAGACTTCAAGAAGAATATAATAATTCCAATTCCAAAGAAAGCAGGTGTTCACAGATGTGAAAATTACCGAACTATCAGTTTGATAAGTCACGGCCTCAAAATACTAACGCGAATTCTTTACAGACGAATGGAAAAACTAGTAGAAGCCGACTTCGGGGAAGATCAGTTTGGATTCCGTAGAAATATTGGAACACGTGAGGCAATACTGACCCTACGACTTATCTTAGAAGCTAGATTAAGGAAAGGCAAACCTACGTTTCTAGCATTTGTAGACTTATAGAAAGCTTTTGACAATGTTGACTGGAATACTAACTTTCAAATTATGAAGGTGGCAGGGGTAAAATACAGGGACCGAAAGGCTATTTACAATTTGTACAGAAACCAGATGGCAGTTATAAGAGTCGAGGGACATGGGAGGGAAGCAGTGGTTGGGAAAGGAGTGAGACAGGGTTGTAGCCTGTCCCCGATGTTATTCAATCTGTATATTGAGCAAGCAGTAAAGGAAACAAAAGAAAAAATCGGAGTAGGTATTAAAATCCATGGAGAAGGAATAAAAACCTTGAGGTTCGCCGCTGACATTGTAATTCTGTCAGAGACAGCAAAGGACTTGGAAGAGCAGTTGAATGGAATGGATAGTGTCTTGAAAGGAGGATATAAGATGAACATCAATAAAAGCAAAACGAGGATAATGGAACGTAGTCGAATTAAGTCGGGTGATGCTGAGGGTATTAGTTTAGGAAATGAGACACTTAAAGTAGTAAAGGAGTATTGCTATTTGGGGAGCAAAATAACTGATGATGGTAGAACTAGAGAGGATATAAAATGTAGACTGGCAATGGCAAGGAAAGCGTTTCTGAAGAAGAGAGATTTGTTAACATCGAGTATAGACTTAAGTGTCAGGAAGTCCTTTCTGAAAGTATTTGTATGGCGTGTAGCCATGTATGGAAGTGAAACATGGACGACAAATAGTTTAGACAAGAAGAGATTAGAAGCTTTCGAAATGTGGTGGTACTGAAGAATGCTGAAGATTAGATGGGTAGATCACATAACTAATGAGGAGGTACTGAATAGGATTGGGGAGAAGAGAAGTTTGTGGCACAACTTGACTAGAAGAAGGGATCGGTTGGTAGGACATGTTCTGAGACATCAAGGGATCACCAATTTAGTACTGGAGGGAAGCGTGGAGGGTAAAAATCGTAGAGGGAGACCAAGAGATGAATACACTAAACAGATTCAGAAAGATATAGATTGCAGTAGGTACTGGGAGATGAAGCGGCTTGCGTAGGATAGAGTAGCGTGGAGAGCTGCTTCAAACCAGTCTCTGGATTGAAGACCACAACAACAAACATGTCACTACTGCAGGTGGGTACCCGTGGTCTAGGGGTGGCGTCTTTGATTCATAATCAAAACGTCTTAGGTCCCGGGTTCGATATCCGCCGCTGCCTAAATTCTGATAAATAATCGGCATTGGTGGCCGAAGACTTCCGGCATAATAAGTCAGCCTCATTCTGCCAACGGCCTTGTCAAAGAGGGCGGAGGAGCGGATAGAGGTTCAGGGCACTCTCTTGTCCTAGGGGTGGGAAATTGCCCCTAAAGGCGGAAGAATCAGCAATGATCAACGACATGAGGATGCAGAAGGCAATAGAAACCACTGCATTAAAGACACGTAACGTGTATCGACTGGACATGTGGCCTGAAATTGATGAAGTGTCATAATGATCTCTCCATTGGCAAAAGATTCCGGAATAGTCCCCCATTCGGATCTCCGGGAGGGGACTGCCAAGGGGGAGGTTACCATGAGAAAAAGATTGAATAATCTACGAAAGGATAACGTTCTACGAGTCGGGGCGTGGAATGTCAGAAGCTTGAACGTGGTAGGGAAACTAGAAAATCTGAAAAGGGAAATGCAAAGGCTCAATCTAGATACAGTAGGGGTCAGTGAAGTGAAGAGGAAGGAAGACAAGGATTTCTGGTCAGATGAGTATCGGGTAATATCAACAGCAGCAGAAAATGGTATAACAGGTGTAGGATTCGATATGAATTGGAAGCTAGGGTAGAGAGTGTGTTACTGTGAACAGTTCAGTGACTGGGTTGTTGTAATCAGAATCGACAGCAGACCAACACCGACAACGATAGTTCAGGTATACTTGCCGACGTCGCAAGCTGAAGATGAACAGATAGAGAAAGTGTATGAGGATATTGAAAAGGTAATGCAGTATGTAAAGGGGGACGAAAATCTAATAGTCATGGGCGACTGGAATGCAGTTGTAGGGGAAGGAGTAGAAGAAAAGGTTACAGGAGAATATGGGCTTGGGACAAGGAATGGAAGAGGAGAAAGACTAATTGAGTTCTGTAACAAGTTTCAGCTAGTAATAGCGAATACCCTGTTCAAGAATCACAAGAGGAGGAGGTATACTTGGAAAAGGCCGAGAGATACGGGAAGATTTCAATTAGATTACATCATGGTCAGACAGA
Organism: Schistocerca americana; assembly: GCF_021461395.2. NCBI lineage: Eukaryota > Metazoa > Arthropoda > Insecta > Orthoptera > Acrididae > Schistocerca > Schistocerca americana. The sequence continues at coordinate 306,849,897 of NC_060124.1, read as the reverse complement.
GATTCCGAAATCAGATACTGGATTGTAAGGCGTACCCAGGAGCAGATAAAGACACAGATCGCAATATAGTAGTGATGAAGAGTAGGCTGAAGTTCAAGACATTAGTCAGGAAGAATCAATACGCAAAGAAGTGGGAAACGGAAGTATTAAGGAATGACGAGATACGTTTGAAGTTCTCTAACGTTATAGATACAACAATAAGGAATAGCGCAGTAGGCAGTACAGTTGAAGAGGAATGGACATCTCTAAAAAGGGCCATCACAGAAGTTGGGAAGGAAAACATAGATACAAAGAAGATAGCTGCGAAGAAACCATGGGTAACAGAAGAAATACTTCAGTTGATTGATGAAAGGAGGAAGTACAAACATGTTCCGGGAAAATCAGGAATACAGAAATAGAAGTTGCTGAGGAATTAAAGAAATAGGAAGTGCAGGGAAGCTAAGACGAAATGCCTGCAGGAAAAATGTGAAGACATCGAAAAAGATATGATTGTCGGAAGGACAGACTCAGCATACAGGAAAGTCAAAACAACCTTTGGTGACATTAAAAGCAACGGTGGTAACATTAAGAGTGCGACGGGAATTCCACTGTTAAATACAGAGGAGAGAGCAGATAGATGGAAAGAATACATTGAAAGCCTCTATGAGGGTGAAGATTTGTCTGATGTGATAGAAGAAGAAACAGGAGTCGATTTAGAAGAGATAGGGGATCCAGTATTAGAATCGGAATTTAAAAGAGCTTTGGAGGACTTACGGTCAAATAAGGCAGAAGGGATAGACAACATTCCATCAGAATTTCTAAAATCATTGAAGGAAGTGGCAACAAAACGACTATTCACGTTGGTGTGTAGAATATATGAGTCTGGCGATATACCATCTGACTTTCGGAAAAGCATCATCCACACAATTCCGAAGACGGCAAGAGCTGACAAGTGCGAGAATTATCGCACAATCAGCTTAACAGCTCATGCATCGAAGCTGCTTACAAGAATAATATACAGAAGAATGGAAAAGAGAATTGAGAATGCGCTAGGTGACGATCAGTTTGGCTTTAGGAAAAGTAAAGGGACGAGAGAGGCAATTCTGACGTTACGGCTAATAATGGAAGCAAGGTTAAAGAAAATTCAAGACACTTTCATAGGATTTGTCGACCTGGAAAAAGCGTTCGACACTATAAAATGGTGCAAGCTGTTCGAGATTCTGAAAAAAGTAGGGGTAAGCTATGGGGAGAGACGGGTCATATACAATATGTACAACAACCAAGAGGGAATAATAAGAGTGGACGATCAAGAACGAAGTGCTCGTATTAAGTAGGGTGTAACACAAGGCTGTAGCCTTTCGCCCCTACTCTTCGGTCTGTACATCGAGGAAGCAAAGATGGAAATAAAAGAGTGGAATTAAAATACAAGGTGAAAGGATGTCGATGATACGATTCGCTGATGACATTGCTATCCTGAGTGAAAGTGAAGAAGAATTAAATGATCTGCTGAACGGAATGAACAGTCTAATGAGTACACAGTATGGTTTAAGAGTAAATCGGAGAAAGACGAAGGTAATGAGAAGTAGTAGAAATGAGAACAGCGAGAAACTTAACATCAGGATCGATGGTCACGAAGTCAATGAAGTTAAGGAATTCTGCTACCTAGGCAGTAAAATAACCAATGACGGACAGAGCAAGGAGGACATCAAAAGCAGTCTCGCTATGGCAAGAAAGGCATTTCTGGCCAAGAGAAGTATACTAATATCAAATACCGGCCTTAATTTGAGGAAGAAATTTCAGAGGATGTACGTCTGGAGTACAGCATTGTATGGTAGTGAAACATGGACTGTGGGAATACCGGAACAGAAGAGAATCGAAGCATTTGAGATGTGGTGCTACAGACGAATGTTGAAAATTAGGTGGACTGATATGGTAAGGAATGAGGAGGTTCTACGCAGAATCGGAGAGGAAAGGAATATGTGGAAAACACTGATAAGGAGAAGGGACAGGATGATAGAACATCTGCTAAGACATGAGGGAATGACTTCCATGGTACTAGAGGGAGCTGTAGAGGGCAAAAACTGTAGAGGAAGACAGAGATTGGAATACGTCAAGCAAATAATTGAGGACGTAGGTTGCAAGTGCTACTCTGAGATAAAGAGGTTAGCACAGGAAAGGAATTCGTGGCGGGCCGCATCAAACCAGTCAGTAGACTGATGACAAAAAAAACTGCAGTAGGAATGAAGGGAGCATTTCTGACCACCTGCCTGTTACCTAACCAGATGCATGGCAGCACAGTTAACTATGCGAAAAATAACAAAGTTAATATGCCATATACAAAATAAAATTGATTACAAGATTATAGCTACGGTCGCAGGTTCGAATCCTGCCTCGTGCATGGATGTGTGTGACGTCCTTAGGTTAGTTAGGTTTAAGTAGTTCTAAGTTCTAGGGGACTGAGGACCTTAGAAATGAAGTCCCATAGTGCTCAGAACCATTTTTAACAAGATTATATGTAAAGAAGTAGGCTGGTATGAAGCAGTTTACAAAGAGGAGATATGTTCAGAGAAATTGTATTTCTTCGTAAAATAGAACCATGATGCGTCAAAAAATATATTGGATTTTGCTGAGCCTGGTAGACACTCAATGATGTGAAACAGACAAGTGTAGAGAAATAATTTTACATATAAGCTAAAGCGATGCAGTCGCTAGAACTATATAAGATAAAAAATACCCCATAAATGCCCTGAACTCCTTAGTGGTCAACTGTTTTACATACTCTGCTTCATCAGTGCGAACGTTGTCCATCCGTTCAAGTTCTCTCATGCAGTTTGCTCGAGGATTAATTCCCATATGACGTAGCACTTTCACCCTACCAATGTTGCCATCATTAAAAACAATAACAGCATCACTGACCCCCTCTTCAGTGTCTTCATTCCAACAAAAACATATTTTGTAAGCGAGTCCATATAAGATTATTGAACGACTCATTTAGATTTTGAGTCTGACCATGCAGACACTTCCAGTAATTCAGAATTTTCCAGGTCTCTGTAAATAGGTTTTATAATGAAACTTCCTGGCAGATTAAAACTGTGTGCCAGACCGAGACTCGAACTCGGGACCTTTGCCTTTCGCGGGCAAGTGCTCTACCATCTGAGCTACCGAAGCACGACTCACGCCTGGTGCTCACAGCTTTACTTCTGCCAGTATCTCGTCTCCTACCTTCCAAACTTTACAGAAGCTCTCCTGCGAACCATGCAGGAGAGCTTCTGTAATGTTCGAGTCTCGGTCGGGCACACAGTTTTAATCTGCCAGGAAGTTTCATATCAGCGCACACTCCACTGCAGAGTGAAAATCTCATTCAGGTTTTATGATATCAATGACTGCTGCAGGGATGGAATGTTTATGGCTGTATGAACTGTTTGAGTACTGGGCATTGCGGTAATTGCACCATGAATCAGGTCCAGGAGGGCAAAGGTGGTGTACAGGTTTTTCATCAGTTGACAGTCTGTGGAAGAAGGTAGTCCATACTGCCTGCTTCATTTACAACAAATCCTCAGTATTATTTTTAATGACCATCCCATAATATTGCTGTAGTTCATCAATCATTTTGTTTGTCTGCCTGCCTCTTATGGTTTTACCATCAGAAAGTTAGTTGTCTCTCAAACTTTGTTTCAATTTGCTCAACCTGATGCCCATCCTCTTCTGGACATGACCTTTACAACACAGCAATCAACAGCCTTCTATATAAAAAATTACCGATTTTATTAGCTCTTGAAGTAAAAATTTTAACATTTTCAACTGGTTAGATTACATTTAAAAGATAGAGTTTATATGTAATATTAATATCATTTTATTCGAAAATTGCTAATTTTATAATGAGATAATCATCCGAATAAGTGAAAAAAAATTTCCGTTCTAACTCCCCTTAACCAGGATAGTGGCTGTAATATTACTGGTGCGTGGAAGCGAGCTCTCGAAGCTGAGTAGATACACAGAGATGCGCTATGTTGTGTACATTCCTACAGGCCACTAACACCACCAGTGCAGACATGAATGCCTTATGTAGCAGCACGACGTAATGATGAATTATGTAGCCCAATTACGAACCGTGTATGGGCTATAAGTGGTTGCAACAACAGCAGCTATGAAGATGATGGTGGAGGATTACGTCGAAAGCTCGAGGTTTTATCCACATGTGACGCGAATAGTAAACCGAGAATGTTGTATGCCACACACCTCTCTTCCTTTCCTAGTAGTTGCAGAGAAATGAGCAGAGAACTGTTCTCGCATAAACGTAACAATTGTTATATGTTACGGGGAATACAGATGACAAATAATTAGTTATCGTTACACTGTGAAATGTTGTGCTTCTGCTAACCACTGTACACGTGCAGTATTAATGAGAGCGGGTCGCTAATTACCTGACGCTCTTTTGTTGCAGCAGGAATACGCGACGCAGTAATTACCTGTTCTGAAACATGCAGGCTGGAAAAGAGGAGGTACATTCCCTCCAGTGCATGAATTTCGTTTTCTTTTCTATTTATGTGCGTTAAGCACGAAGTTCGACATGTCTCCTTTTCACGCCCGGGTTCCCGGGTTCGATTCCCGGCGGGGTCAGGGATTTTCTCTGCCTCGTGATGGCTGGGTGTTGTGTGCTGTCCTTAGGTTAGTTAGGTTTAAGTAGTTCTAAGTTCTAGGGGACTGATGACCATAGATGTTAAGTCCCATAGTGCTCAGAGCCATTTGAACCATTTTGTCTCCTTTTGTTAAATGTTGTTCCCAGGCCTTACGTCAGATTCCTAACAGCTTATGTGTATTCAAGTTTCCAGTATACTGAAAAAATCAGTGATACTCAACCTGGCATATTTGAGGCGGTAGCATATTTAAACACAAATGAGCAAGATATTTGAAGGATCAATGAAATCTAAAAATGTGTCCACAGTACCTCCATCGTACTAACGCTTATCGTACTGAAAAGTTGCATCAAAATGGTGTGTGTAAGTGCAGCGAAACACTCATTTTAATTTCTTGAATGAGGTCATTTTTGTGCATAAAGCTATTTTCCATGTGAAACAAGAACTTCGCTTACTGGCGATTATCTAATTTCGCCCCAAGTGCATTATAAAGCAAAATTACAAACACTGTATCACTGAAAAATTCAGTGATACTCCACCTGGCGTGTTTCAGGCGGTAGCATACCTAAATATACTTGAGCAAGGTATGTGGAGGATCAGTTAAATATAAAAATGTGACAACAGTACCTCCATCATATTGACGCTTATTATAATGAAAAGTTGCATCAAAATGGTGTGTCTAAGTGCAGCGAAACACCCATTTTAATTTCTTGAAAGAGGTCCTTTTTGTGCATAAAGCTGTTTTCATGTGAAACAAGCACTTCACTTACAGGCGATTATCTAATTTCGCCCCCTAGTGCATTATAAACCAAAATTACAAAAAAAATGTGCTAAATACTTCCATTTGGCAGCATGTCATGACCTTCATGGCAGTGCTCAAAAATCAACTACTAATGGTCCGCCATAATCGCATCGAATGACACGTTATCGAGTAGTCACAGACGTTAGGCTCTATATCCATAACAAAGAAGTGTCACTTTATGCATCGTACCAGCACACACAGTACATTAAACAGGCTGGAAAATGTCTCCAAATAAAAGCGTACATACTGCGGTCAGTGTCATTCTATTTTATTTTGTTGATTAACTAGTAGCCGGCCGGCGTGGCCGTGCGGTTCTAGGCGCTGCAGTCTGGAACCGAGCGACCGCTACGGTCGCAGGTTCGAATCCTGCCTCGGGCATGGATGTGTGTGATGTCCATGGGTTAGTTAGGTTTAATTAGTTCTAAGTTCGAGGCGACTGATGACCTCAGAAGTTAAGTTGCATAGTGCCCAGAGCCATTTGAACCATTTGATTAACTAGTGACCCACCCCACCTTTCCACAGGTGGTGCTAAGTATCCACGGCCACATGATTTATGTATAATATACAGTGATATACACAAATACTTCTCCCGGACCAATCTGTTTATTAGTGAAAACGGTATCGAAATCACTGCAGCAGTCCCTGAGATTACACTTCACATACAGTCCGAAAAACGCGGCGAGGACTTTAGATTATGATATATCTCGTAGTTGTAGTTACACTTCCCGTATTTAACATGTTATAACACGGAAATTAATTACCGTACGAGTACCAAACTTGATAGAATTAATCTACAGAGTATGGGGTGCATGATTTCCACGCGTCACAGCGCCACCGTCCAGTTCCAACTACTGCTATCAGGTGCTGTGATCAGTCATTTTGATTCATAGTCTCACACACCTCACCAGTAGCAGTGCACTTGCAGACGTGTTGTAAGTAGGCTGTTTAGGTTTTCATGTTGGTAACGCCACGCAGCGCTCTATATGAAAATCACTGACTGTGCTGTGTGCAGTCTGAGGCTGGTCGGCATTGTTGCAATAATCGCTATTGTAGTGTTTGGACAGTTGACTGTTAACAGCTCGTAGCGTCGCGCAGTTGAAGGTGAGCCACCAGCAGAGGTGGATATGGGGAGAGAGATGGCGGAATTTTGAGAGCGGACGATCTGGACGTGTGTCCATCAGAAAGAGTAAATTTGTAATATTAGATATCATGGACTGATATAGATATATATATATATATATATATATATATATATATATATATATATATATATATATATATGTTATGGATTTTGAACACTATTAAGGTAAATACATTGTTTGTTCTTTATCAAAATCTTTCATTTGCTAACTATGCCTATCAGTAGTTAGTGCCTTCAGTAGTTTGAATCTTTTATTTAGCTGGCAGTAGTGGCGCTCGCTGTATTGCAGTACTTCGAGTAACGAAGTGCATTGTTATAGTGAACAGACGTCACATTGTTATTGTGTGTGTACATTCTTGCTTGTTAGTTGCACGATTACATAACGACCATAAGGCTCACATACTTAGAACATGTACCAGTACTGCTATGGAGATTTTAATGCAACATTTTGGTTTACTTGAAAATACATTCTGTATTTAAAGTACTTCCTGAGAGATACCAGATGACACAGTGGTTAGTTTATTTGACAGCTACACGATTATATCACGACGCTACTAATGAGTGACACAATTTGTATTATTGCTTTTGCGCTGTATCTGTTTTATATCTGCACAGTTTTTCTGTATTATTCTGGGAAGTAAAACATGTTTTAGTAGTAACTTTTGTCGTACAGCTACAATTAGACAGCCTTTTCCGTAGCACAACAATACGTTACAGCACAGTACTTTCTTGATCACAGCAATAAGCGAAACAAATACGATATCTATACGCATAGCAATTCACTTCGTTTATTATGAGGTAAGTACATTGACTTCATCAGAACTTTGCTTACAGAGGACGATAACTACAACAGTTCCACAGAATTATCTTACAGCAAGACGCACATTTAGCGCTACAGGACACGCATTTGGGTGATTAACTTTGCACTTCAAACATTTATTTTTAAAGATTTTTGAATTACAATGATACAAAGGATTTCCGTGATACATTTCATTCCATTGCTGTAATCTGTAACACCTGAGGTTATAATTGCATTAATCCTCAGGGGGGTACACGCCTACTTTGTGTACCATGTGTTTGGCAAGCACAAGGAGCCCTAGCTAATATGGTATTTGTTTATACAACTTTACACATAGGTACCATATTTCTCTAACACATAAATTACACAGCTATCTTATCATTTAACTGAGAGTGACAAACATGTTTATGTTACCACATCAGTGACAGATCTTTACGCAATTACACAGTTGGATAACTTCACACTTTGTGAACTGTTCATATTTTTTCGGAACCATTGTGATACTATGAGAGCTTTGAATGATGTATTTGGTATGGGATCATGATTTTTAAAGTACATTTGAGGTAGATGACACTATTGAAATGAGCAGAGAATATTTTTTAGGGTTTGAAATTATTGCAGAAAGCTGCGGCGTTTTTGAGATTTGACTGAGGTTTTATGATGTTATTATTACGATAACAATGTGTATTATGCTGTTGAGGTATGTTTATGTTCAATAAGCTGATGCTATATGAGGAATTTGATTATGCTGTGTATTTATTATGATGAAATATTGAAGTGTCGATGAATATATGTATAGGTAATAAGGTAAGGAATAATGAGTGGTGTTAGGCACTCTGATTTGTGACAAAGGATGTTGGAAACCAAGAATCGTACTTTAAGAGTTATGAAATGTGTGTAAATGCGTGAATGTATCACAATGCCGGCGAAAATTTTTTGGACACTGTTATATTTATAGGATTTTCTTTCTACACATTTCTACTGTAATTTCTCGACATGTGAAATTTTATTTGTATCAAACTGTCACTGTAGCAGAAACTTCTATTGTAAATTTCAGTAAGAAAGCTAAGTGACCTCGACGTAATGCGTCGTTGACGCCCAGCTGTGCGTCGCCTGGAGAAAAAGCCATTAGGTGGAGAAAAAAGAGGCCATTAACCTCGATGTTGACAGTTCTTTGTAGAAAGCATCGCAAATACGACACTCTCAAACTTGAAAACATGATTACACTGTAGAGTTCTTAATTTATGATATTTACTGAAATGAAATGATGAGAAACATTTCACGTCTATTGTCTTGCTAGTTGAAAGATTGTTTACTGCATTATGAAATGCCATATGGCTAGTGAATGACGTTTCACGCCTTGCTTTGCCTATTTTGTTTAATATCTAGTTTCTAACTGCGCTGCAGCATTGGTTAAAATAAAATTTTATAGATGTACTAATATAAATATTTTATGCCTACAGATCCAGTAAATAATAAATTTATGATCTACTTAAAAAAAAAACGAAGGAGCACAAAAAGACATTTCCCTTCACAGGAATTGCATACAGAATTTTCTTTTCAAGTACTTGGTAATTTCTTTTGTAAAATAAGTTGTGGTGCACCACTTTAATTACATAGACATTAAGATGTAAATAGACATTTCCCTTACCTGCATTGTTGTCTTTCGTGTACTATTTTTTCTGCTTGTGGGATTGTCATGATTAGATATAAGTTATTGCATTTGCTGCTGCTGTTTTCCAGGCATAGTGTTACTTTATTTCACTTTGTATTACTCGGTTAAGCCAGTTTTACTTCTTATTTATTTTTCTTGTTTACTGCACATTGCCTTATATTAGTTGTAATATTGCATTTGCTTTGCTAATTTAGATATACTGCTGCTTGCTTTGCCAATTTCCATTTTTTTGTCATTGCTGTTTGTGTTAGTTGTTATGTGCTACTGCATTGCCTCGTCCCTTGGTATGTATATCTGAGCTCAGTAGATTTAAGTTAGCTTAAGAGGGGGTAGACTATATAAGAAACTAACTATGATGAATTGGAAGATATGCATTGAGAAGCTATAAGTAAATGGTTTGGCCAAAAAAAAGTATTTTGAAAGAGGATATGAACAAAAAAGTAGGGTTTAGGGACAACAGGTTTAGGTAGGATTTTCTTGGAAATAAATGATGAGGTCAGATAATGGAAAACAAATAATGAAGTAAGAAATATGTGAACATATAAATACAGAAAGCATGCTTGGATAGGAGTTTTTTGGTGGAAACTAATGTTGAAATAAGACGAAAGATCAATGGAACGAAGTTTTGGGTTGGACTGCAGTACCAAATGTCACACTGAAAACAAACCCTGTCCTTTCCTCCTGTGTTATTCTGCCATGTGTTTGTGTACTCTTGTGTATTTGTGTTTTTCCTGTCTTTATGTGTTTAGCTAATACGATTTATGTTGTAGAATTTTTCTAGTACTAAGCTACATTCACTATGATGAGGAATACTGTTATCCTCAAATATAATTTTCATTAATAATATGTTATTTTCTTTGTAAATATGTTTATAGACATTATCAATTCTGTTCTGTTTCAATGCTCGTGTGTGAAATTAATGTTTCGAAAACTATTCTCAAAATTCCTGTAACACTGATGTATATGTTTATTTCTATTCTTTTGTACGCCTTTGTTACTACAAATGTTATCTGTTCTCTTATGTTCTTTAATGATGTATTTTGTACCTTTGTAATTGTATTCTTATGTTGTAAATTTATGATTGTATAGACACCAGTTCTTCAAATTAAGTATAATTTCACTGCACACGTTTCTGTTGGTCGTAATATATGCACAGTATGTGAGAAGTTGGGACTGTTAGTGCTTGCAGGTGTGTTGATAATTCAGCAAGGGACTGGTTAACAACATTGCTGGTTCTAAGGACAATTCCAAAAACTTTGGGAGTGCACAAGTGGTGGTTTATGGACTTGCTATATAGTACAAGACTCTTCGATGGTGATTGTGCATCTGCACAGTCGCAACAGATGGCTGCTGGTCGCCTCTACAAGGGCTGAAGTGGGTCTGCACCTTTGATGATCCACCAGTACCACTATTTCTACAAGGACTGTAGAGGGCCTGCACCTCTGGTGGCCCACCAATACCATACTCTCTATCAAGACTATAGTGGGTCTGCTCTGTGATGGCCTGCCTACCAATATTCTTCAACTTCGACTGACTCTGCTGTGGGTTTGCTCTGTTGTGGCCCATTACCTGTCTGCATGTCAAGAGTCAGCACTGTCTTTCTGTTGGAAGGACAACACTATTTCTTCAAGACTGCATGGAAATCCACTACTTCTGTGTGCAATTTCTTTTACTGATGAGACTTTGTGAAAAAAACTGTAATTACTATTGTGATAAATGATCAGGACTGTCTTTATGAGAACAATTTTTGCTTTTGGCCAACAATGTATCAATAAGTGTGTGCATTTGATATCTTTGTCATTGTAACTATGAAAAATTTTTTCAAATCTGTCTGGCCACTGCCCAAAACAATTTGTAAAATTTTTTGTGGGGAGCATGGTGGCTATGTAAGTAGGCTGTTTAGGTTTTTATGTTGGTAACGCCACGTAGCGCTCTATATGAAAATCACTGACTGTGCTGTGTGCAGTCTGAGGCTGGTCGACATTGTTGCAATAATCGCTATTGTAGTGTTGGACAGTTGACTGTTAACAGCGCGTAGCGTTGCGCAGTTGGAGGTGAGCCGCCAGCAGTGGTGGATATGGGAAGAGAGATGGCGCAATTTTGAGAGCGGACGATCTGGACGTGTGTCCATCAGAAAGAGTAAATTTGTAATATTGGATATCATGGACTGATATACACTCCTGGAAATGGAAAAAAGAACACATTGACACCGGTGTGTCAGACCCACCATACTTGCTCCGGACACTGCGAGAGGGCTGTACAAGCAATGATCACACGCACGGCACAGCGGACACACCAGGAACCGCGGTGTTGGCCGTCGAATGGCGCTAGCTGCGCAGCATTTGTGCACCGCCGCCGTCAGTGTCAGCCAGTTTGCCGTGGCATACGGAGCTCCATCGCAGTCTTTAACACTGGTAGCATGCCGCGACAGCGAGGACGTGAACCGTATGTGCAGTTGACGGACTTTGAGCGAGGGCGTATAGTGGGCATGCGGGAGGCCGGGTGGACGTACCGCCGAATTGCTCAACACGTGGGGCGTGAGGTCTCCACAGTACATCGATGTTGTCGCCAGTGGTCGGCGGAAGGTGCACGTGCCCGTCGACCTGGGACCGCACCGCAGCGACGCACGGATGCACGCCAAGACTGTAGGATCCTACGCAGTGCCGTAGGGGACCGCACCGCCACTTCCCAGCAAATTAGGGACACTGTTGCTCCTGGGGTATCGGCGAGGACCATTCGCAACCGTCTCCATGAAGCTGGGCTACGATCCCTCACACCGTTAGGCCGTCTTCCGCTCACGCCCCAACATCGTGCAGCCCGCCTCCAGTGGTGTCGCGACAGGCGTGAATGGAGGGACGAATGGAGACGTGTCGTCTTCAGCGATGACAGTCGATTCTGCCTTGGTGCCAATGATGGTCGTATGCGTGTTTGGCGCCGTGCAGGTGAGCACCACGATCAGGACTGCATACGACCGAGGCACACAGGGGAAACACCCGGCATCATGGTGTGGGGAGCGATCTCCTACGCTGGCCGTACACCACTGGTGATCGTCGAAGGGACACTGAATAGTGCACGGTACATCCAAACCGTCATCGAACCCATCGTTCTACCATTCCTAGACCGGCAAGGGAACTTGCTGTTCCAACAGGACAATGCACGTCCGCATGTATCCCGTGCCACCCAACGTGCTCTAGAAGGTGTAAGTCAGCTACCCTGGCCAGCAAGATCTCCGGATCTGTCCCCCATTGAGCATGTTTGGGACTGGATGAAGCGTCGTCTCACGCGGTTTGCACGTCCAGCACGAACGCTGGTCCAACTGAGGCGCCAGGTGGAAATGGCATGGCAAGCCGTTCCACAGGACTACATCCAGCGTCTCTACGATCGTCTCCATGGGAGAATAGCAGCCTGCATTGCTGCGAAAGGAGTGATATACACTGTACTAGTGCCGACATTGTGCATGCTCTGTTGCCTGTGTCTATGTGCCTGTGGTTCTGTCAGTGTGATCATGTGATGTATCTGACCCCAGGAATGTGTCAATAAAGTTTCCCCTTCCTGGGACAATGAATTCACGGTGTTCTTATTTCAATTTCCAGGAGTGTATATATTATGACTTTTGAACACTATTAAGGTAAATACATTGTTTGTTCTTTATCAAAATCTTTCATTTGCTAACTATGCCTATCTGTAGTTAGTGCCTTCAGTAGTTTGAATCTTTTATTTAGCTGACAGTAGTGGCGCTCGCTGTATTGCAGTAGTTCGAGTAACGAAGATTTTTGTGAGGTAAGTGATTTGTGAAACGTATAGGTTAATTTAGTCAGGGCCATTCTCTTGTATGGATTATTGAAAGTCAGATTGCGTTGCGCTAAAAAATATTGTGAGTCAGTTTAAGCACAGTCATGTATAATTTTTCTAAGGGAACGTTTCAGTGTCAACATGAGTTTGGACAGAAGGAGCGGACTATTATTGGTGAAGCTCGATTATCAAAACCATAGAAATGCGGCAGCTGCACTTCGAGAATATCGCAGGCTGAAATGGTTACTGAAGGGTCCTCTTTCTCCATCTGCTACGCAGTGAGAAGTTCGAATGATTGGAGAACTGCGCTTCGTTCCAGAGGAGAGCGACGACAGGTTGCACCACAGGGGGTTGATGAAATCACTGTTGCTATGGCAAACAAATCTGCACGCAATTCTCGATCGTCAGGTAGTGCACATGCTGTGTCAGGACAGTTGAACATTCCGTGGTCCGCTGCACGGAAGGTTTTCGTACAAGATCCATATGGTACAGCAGCTTGCACTACAGGACGCACAACGATTTGTTGCTTCACTCTCCATTTTATCGCAAGGACTCAAGTTGACGAGGGCTGGCCCTGGACCATCCTATGGACATACGAAGCTCGTTTTTCTCTGACGGGTGATATTGACACACAGAATTGCCAAGTGAGAGGATCTTCACCTCCAGTCACTGTGCATGAAGTTCCTCTGTATGGCGAACGTGTCACCTAATGGAGAGCGAAGCAACAAATCGTTGTGCGTCCTGTGGTGCAAGCTGCTGTACCCCATCGCACATCGCTCGTGAAGTTCATCTGCTTCTCCGAAACTCGTTTGGAAACGGCCGAATTATCAGTTTGTTTCTAAATGCTTGGCTGGCACGGTCACCTGATCTCATTCCACGGGATTTCTGGTTGTGGGGCTACCCGAAGGACAGGGTTTACCAGGGGAACATTCACACATGTTCTGAGCTGAAGCGCAAAGTATAAAGAGAGATAGCCAGCGTACCTACGCACATGTTTCGTTGTGGCGTGCAGAACGCAATCCTCCGCTTTCATACTCTTCTGGACACTGATGCGCGCCGTATTGAGCCCCCTTTGTAGAAGTAACGGTACCGGTACGTAACGGTATGATGTACCGTTGCAGCGCATTAAAAGTGTTTCAATCGAATTTATTCTCCATTTCTTCCCCATGCCCTTGACATTAACGCTACCAATTTTGGTCCTCGTATGGTAATTAGTTTCCGTGTTATAGCGTCTAAAATAGGTAAAGTTTAATTATACTCACCGGGTATATATAGTTCCTGCTTTCTGCATTTGCGGCGGCCAAATACCACCTCCTCCTCCCATGAAGCATGAACCATGAACCTTTCCGTTGGTGGGGAGGATTGCTTGCCTCAGCGATACCGTAGATACGATACCGTAGTTGCCACCACAACGGATGGGTATCTCTTGAGAGGCCAGACAAACACGTGTGGTCCATGAAGACGGACAGCAACCTTTTCAGTAGTTTATTAAATTTGGTGTACAATGTCCACGTTGTATAATGTACGGCTACTTCAAAACACAATGCTTAGATGTGCGCTCCAGCCCCCACTGTTCCGCACGCACCGCTCGTCAGCGGCGCTGGATGTGTCGACGCGTCAGCGTCGTCGCAGTTGGATGGATGTAGGAAGAGAAGGGGGGGGGGGGGGGGGGTGTGGAGGGCCACACATCTCAAACTATCCCAAACAGACTGACACCAGAGGGCAGCTGACGTTTATTACATCAACAATAGCTTACTCACTCACACAACAAAGGTATTTAGAGGTGAGAGCAGCTAAGGAACAGCTAGTTATTTATATACTAGCTAAGAAGAATCCCTGATATTTTCCTTGGTATTTTTTTCAGTTTGTTTTCTGAATTGGAAAAAAAGTGCAATTAATCATTTCATTAGTGTAGCATCTGAGCTGAAAGCATTTTCTTACAAACAACATTTCGTGTTTTTCATTCGGGTGTAAAGTCTAATGTGTTTTGTGGCTGTCCAACTGGCAAATACGGTATGTAAAGTTGTCCGTGCAAGAAGAATGGTTCTTTTAAAGGCTCTCCACAACCTGGAGATGTCTGCTGTGGTGCATTATTGATAACCACACTCTACGCTGATGTTACCAGGAGTTGGAGCTTTTTAAAGCTGATAAGTAAGTTAGGTGAAATGCTGGTGTACGTTTAATAATGAGTAAAAAATAGGAACGTGGATGATCTACTCTGAACAGCAAAGTGAACGAATTATTGTAGCCAAGACAGACACGAAGCCCACACCTACCACAGCAGTACAATTTTATGTGACAATTAATTCCGCAGATGATGAAAAGATTGAAGAAACGTGTGTTGAGTTAAAAGAAATTACTAAGATAGTTAAGGGAGAAAAAATTGAATAGTCATGGAGGAAGGGCATTCGATAGTAAGAAAAGGAGTAGAGGGGAAAGTAGTGAGTCAGTATGGACTGGGGGAAAGGAATGAAGAGGAAGCCACAGAGAATAACTTAAACATAGCTGCCACTTGGTTTAAGAATCAGGAAAGAAGGTTGTAAACGTGGAATATACCTGGAGACGTCGGAGGATTTCTGATTGATTATACAGTGTGATCGGAAATTCCCATTACAGACTTCTAGGACTTGTAGAGGGGCGTGAGTACATAGTATTTTGAATAGGAACCCATGTACGGAAACGTCATCCAACGACACTACATAGCGTCAAAGTTATAGGCGCAGACGTCTGTAAATGTACGTATACACTGGGTGATTCTGTGATGATGTCACAGACTTTCTAGGATAGTGGAAAACGATAAATGTATCAATTTTAAAGAACGATACATGTACCTGAAACGAACGAGTCGAAAGTTATGAGCGAAAACCGTTCTGATACCTCTGACAGTTGAACACATATACCTGTTCTTATGTTGCGAAGACTGTAGGGTTGGTAACTTTCAGTGGTGGTGGTGTGGACAAAAATGAGAAAAAAATGTCCAGCAAACATGGGCTCTAATTTGCGTACCTCAACAGCTATGAACACTTGCTCAGTAGAGGAGATGTGTTTCACGTTTGCGAAAATAAAAGAATGGTCATAGCTCCTCAGGTATTCAATTTAGAGCACACGTTTACTGGACTTTTTTCACTACTATAGTCAATTATGGTCGAAGTGCTTGTATTTTTCGTTCAAAATCTGATGGATACTTACAGTTTAGGAAACAACTATTGCATGGCAGATAACTGTTACACTTACTGGATTAAAAGGGTAGGAGGTTAGTGGCTAGCTCAAGGGACTTCCAATATCTCCAGTGACCCTGTATATACCGATAATACGAAACATTATGACCACTGGCTACGGGGAGATTTAATGCCGGCACGTAACGGTCTAGCAAAAGTAAGTGAGCTGTTCAGAGTCAAATGGGCAATCTCTCCAACGACGAAACGGCTAACAAATGGTCCTCTGATATACACTGAGGTGGCAAAATTCATGGGATAGAGACTTAGACATTTACAGATGTCGGTAGTGTCGCATACATAACGTATAACAGGGCAGTGCGTTGAGGGAGTTCTCATTTGTACTCGGATGATGCGAAAAGGATTCGGATGAGATTACGGTCACACGACGGGAATTAACAGACTTTGAACGAGGAATGGTAGTTGCAGTTACACGCATGGGACATTTAAGGAGGTATCCCACAACTTTTGTCACCTCAATGTAAGTGACAGTGATAAAAGCAAGGTAGCTATGTTCTGACTCTTGGGAACAAACTTTCCGGAAAAGGTGATGCTGGTGGGGTATTAGCGGGCTGCTGATATGAACGTCTATTGAACTGGTGGTGAAACCACAAGTAAACGACGAGGAGTTCGGCTTCCACGTCTCATCACAGAAGGTGAAGTTCCAATGGTTGACCGCTGTGTAAGGCTGATCACATGGTGCTGTGTTAGTGTAGGGACAAGTGTTCCTGGGCATCCAGTTTCGTGCCGGTTTGTGGCAGCATTCTGTTACAAGTCTGATATGTCGCTGCTCTTTTTTTTTACACCTTATGATTGAGCTCTTTCACAATTAATTTCAAAGTTTCACATACCGTGAAAAATTAGATCTAGAGCTGATCATTTAGTGACAGAAACTAGTAACTTGCAACTGAGACACTTGAAATGTTTTTGTTGACTATAATTTGTACCAAAAATGTTTTCCTTTCATGTTTTGTTTGTGAAATATTAGAAGACTGCTCCCTCATGACATATAAACTAAGTAAATATGTTTTCAGGTTTTTCTTTCGTTTTGTCTGACGTTTGCATAATGCACCGTCCAGTCACTCTAATATGACCACCCCTCGAAAGCCCGAATACCACCTTTTGCATTGTGGACCACTGCGTGAGGTGCAGGGAGAACCTGAATGATGAAGGTACCGGCACGCATGTGGACTCCAGTGCCGTGGTCAGTTGCGCCTTCCAGAATGACAATATCAATCATGGAAAATTCCCCAGACCGTAATAGTCTCTCCGAACTGGATCCTCCCTACAATTGTTGCAGAATGTTTGCTTTCGGCTCGATGGAGCGTAAAACGTGATTCATCTGAAAAGGTCAGTGGACATACAGTTGTGCTATTGGCATACAAATTCGAGCCCTCGTCGCCAATGAACAGGAATCAACAAGGATTCATGAACCTGGCGCCTTGTGCGGAGGCCGGTACACAGCAAGATTCGCTGAACGCTCGTTGAGGAGAGACCACTTGTAGCCCTTTGGTTCATCTGGCGTTTAGTTTCTCAACAGCTGAGTGTCTATTCGTCAGCACCCATTACTGCTGCCGTCGTTCTCTCTTTCGTCTACGTTCTGCGGTGCACCACAGCAGCTTCGAACATATATTTGTATAAAGCCATTTTTCCATGCCATCCACAGTGGAACGCAAACGCTTCGAAGACTCAAACGTTTCGAAAAATCTTCGACCCTTAGCCCGAAAGACACTGATAATGTGTTCTGGACATCAGATAAAGTGCTCCGTTTCCTCAATACGACAACGACTGCATTGTTTCCTGCGAGCCCCCGAGAACCCCCGACACCTTTTGCATACCCTCCACTGCTAGTGCTACCACTTGCTGTCTGTGAGTGGTTAATTCACTTTGTTGTTGGACGTAGACGATGGTCATATTAATGTGACTCGACTGTGTAATTCTTACTGCCATACACTGTGCGTGTACGCAGGAACTGCCAGTCCTTCCTGAAGTGAAGTGGTACATCATCCGAGTTCCCAACCTCCCTTCTGTCTCAGAGTTTGACCTCGTATCCTCCCCCATTCTATCACGCTCCAACATACGCGAACATACGTAGAGTCGGGGGCACAGTGTTTGAGGGCGAGCACCTCTCGCCTGGCCGCCAGTGGATTCCGCCCTTTCGCCGGCGCGTGGTCCCGCAGGTGCCGGCGTGATAAGCCTCTAGTGAATAATGCATCCCGGCGGAAGCGGCTTTCATCTGGTGCGGCACAATAGCCTTTGTAGGCGCTGCGGGCTGGCAGCGCACGATCTCCAGGACTGCCTACCTTTAAGGCGCACGGGCCGTCCTACAGGAAAACAGATAAACACGTGCATACAGCGGCGGGAGCGGATCGTCGTATGAGCGAGGTGCAATATATCTGCTGTGAAGTAGCCACGCCACTGCACGCTGTTTTTCTGCTTTCATGTTTTTCGTCCCCGATCTGTGATGACCCTTTCAGAAAAATTTCTCATCTCTACCCTATAGGTAGACCTGCTAGGATAGGTCAACGCACATTGTGCTTGTTTCAAATTCAAATGGCTCTGAGCACTATGGGATTTAATATCTGTGGTCATCAGTCCCCTAGAACTTAGAACTACTTAAACCTAACTAACCTAAGGACATCACACACATTCATGCCCGAGGCGGGATTCGAACCTGTGACCGTAGCGGTCAAGCGGTTCCAGACTGAAGCGCCTAGAACCGCACTGCCACACCGGCCGGCAGCTTGTTTCCGAGACGTTTTAACCAGGTCTAAATCAAATAAGTGTGATGGACTAACGTCCGATTCGTTTCGGCAGCATGCTGTCATCATCAGGTGCCTTCCTGTTATCTAATGATAGGAGTATGCTGTATAAACGCATCACTCTACTTAAATATTAGCAACAGTAACTATAACAGTATAAATTATTTCATGAATTTACAGTTTTGTCACATTCCTCGAAACATTCCGTATAACAAGGAGAAATATAACGAATATTGGTCTCATAAACTGGCTAACCCGAGTGTGCTGTTTAGGTCGTTTTCCACACTCGTTTAGGCAAATACAGTGATGGTTCCCAATTTCCACGTCGGAAAATAGGCAAACTAAAGATTTAAACTACGAAATACAGAGACAATTGTTCATACAATTCAAAGACAAATGGCCCAGATGAATTCCATCTCTTAGGGCAAGTGACGACTGTAGTGACATGAAAAAAACGACAAATCATTAAAACAGTCGACCCTCTATGACAGAAAAAGCGCTAGAAAAGTGAACAAACCATCAAGTTCCCCACATTCCAAATAAATTGGTTGGTGGTGGATTTGTCATGCTAGTCATCATGAGAACCTAGTTTATATTATTAGTATTTAGTAACTATACAATAGCTAATTTATAAAATTAGACGCCATGATTTCTTGATGTGAAACACGTTATTTCATGACCAGTTTCGACAGTAACTAGCTATCATTATCAGATTCTCCTATCTGCAATGTATGAATAGAAAACGTTAATGTAGAAATCTGCAAGGTTGTACAACAATTATACACAAGGAATAATATTATCTGAATAATAAAAATTACATTCCCTGCATAAATATAAAACACACGCGTCTCGTCGACATATTGATAACATGCTCCACACTGGTTTGTCAGATATATGAAACATGCTAAATAAAATCTCCATAGCAACAATAAGGAAATACAGCAGCAAAATTAGTTACGTCGATAAAGATGAAGGATAGTGAGGAAGATGGAGGGTGAGAGGAATGGGGAGGACGAGATAGAAAGAAAGAGGGGAGGCTGTTGGTATTTAGGTTATTTACCTTTCGAAGAAACCATCCACTGCTAATAATTTTTCTCACGAATTCAATCTTATCCAGGTGTGTCCTCTCTGCTCATCTGTGCCCATTTGCATGTGTAGCCCCTGGAATGGATCCCAATGCTAGCTGCACGACACACCTGTCGTGTTGGGCAGCATAGATGTAAATGGTTAACAACCCACTTCACCCCATCCCTGCCCCTGTAGAAGCTAGGTGGTTGTTAACCCCATAATGCTTCTTTCCTGACAATAAGAAGCATGTGTACAACATTTAACTGAAATTGGCAAAGTGGTTTACCAGTAAGGAAATTACGCGCGCGCTTTTTACGTCTGTATGATTGTACTTCAGTGGGGTATATACCACAAATCAAAAATAAAAGGTGTTCCAGTGCAGAAATGTCAATGGAGTCTATTATATTCATTTTATTTCCGCACAGTACGCAGAAAAATTCGCACAGGTGAATGAAAATGTAAACATTACTCACAATTAGGCCTGAGACCCGTTATGACTGGCCAGCTGCGGCCTGCAACGCAATACAAGGAGTGATCTTTGTTTGTGGGACACGTGATTAGCACGTCGCCAGTCCTTCCAGCTGTTAATGCCAGTAGATCAATCTAGATGATGCTGATGCTTCTTTATTCAAGCAGTTCATCATTTGGCTTCATGCAGGTAAGCTTAGTCTATTTCGAATCGAACATGGGTTCTGCGATCAAGGCAGTGGCACAGGTGAGAGTACGTAATAATTCAAATAAAAACGTTCCATTAGTTCACAATCCGTTTTGAGCACCCACTGATCTCTGTACAAAATTTTGTTCGGGTTAGAACAAATGTATTCGAAGTGTAAAATTTATATTAAGGGCCAATCTAATTGGAGTCAAATTTCAGTCATATTTACGGGAATGTTTTCACCTCTCTTATTGTGTGTTTTCGCTGGTTGATAATAATACAGACTGTACATATTTTGGAGCACAGCTACATTGACTGCGTATACCTTTTTAAGAACTCATTAATGTACACTGTCTACCAAAAACAGCAAAGCACAGAGAAGACATGGACAGCTGGCAATGTAAATTCGTACACTTACTCTCCATTGACATGTATGTAAATGATTAAAGTTGTGTCAGGTGAAACGGCATCCAGAGTGCATTTGCATTGTTCATGTTTAGTGTTGTGACCAAGCTAGAAGGGTATGTAAGGGGTGTGAACGGCATCAGATGCTGAGTGATCAATGTGAAGCAGGCAGAGGTGCCTCGCATATGTGTAAGATAGCGTCATCAGTGCCCGACAAAGTTGGAAAGGGGGTTCGTTGTGGGATTCCATTTGTGCAATAGTGCAATACCCAGATTTGCGGGTCATTCGAATGGGACTGTGGTCCTATGCTGCACTGTATGAAAACGCGAGGGCAGGTACATTTGTCGTCGCGGTTCCGACCGACCACGTCTGACCACCGCAAGGGAAAATCGCTGTATTGTACGTCTGGTACGTTGAAACTGCTTTTCACCTGCGTCTGCCATCCGAAAGAAAGCAATGGACTCCCAGCAATATTCAGTGTCCTCCTACACCGCTGACCAGAGACTGACAACAGTCGGACTAGGAAATTGGCGTTCCATGTGTAAATTGCCAAGGTCTTTCTAAATACTATGTAATATTGTAACCACTGAAATAATATAAATAAACCCTGTCAACCCAACAGTTTTCATTCTGTTTCCTTGTCTCCTTCTGGATGCTTCACTGTTTTTTCCAGGCAGTATATTTTCAATGCGCAATGCAGTTAAAACTGAAAACAATCATAACCTACCGTGTTAGTAAATATCATCTAGTTGCTTTCCAGCTTCCTAATTATTTTTTGAGAAAAACAGAGTATTAGCATGCTTTTATCCTTCCTAGCAGTAATTAAAACGCTTAAATCAGAATTAGCAGCGAAATATCTCACACTGTGAGCGTGACTCCCCTAGTGTTCAGCTTTGATTCTTTGCCTCACCAATGTAACTATTTCTTTACAACTTTCATTGATGCTATGGAATGACCTCTTTTTCCTACGCCAGAATAGACACTTTGTTCTGTTGGGTCATAAATTTTCTTATCTTCTGACTCTTCGCCAACTTACTGAACAGCAAAAAGCCTTGGTTTGCGTCCCTCAGGCCTGCACCCACAATGGCCTTCCGAAACGTAGCAGCAAGGCGTCATCTTTGCCTGTGTCTTTAGGTCACTACTCATCGCTGACACACACAACTCTAAATACATTATGAGCCCACCTTCAAATTAATAATTTTATTATCACTCAAATCTTTTCATATTAGTTTTTACATTGAAGACACAACTTATTTCCGCAAAATTTATTTAACTTCTAGTACCTAAAATATGAAGCACAGAAATTCTAAAGAACTATACAGCTCAACACCAATGATGTTCCTGATACGTCGATCGACAGCTAAAATAAGGCACAAACAGTCTACCAGACGTTTTAAAAATGAAATTAGTTATTCAGAATTCGCTGAACACTTAAAACGATATAAACATGATATCACAAATCGAATTTTTCCAGATCAATTAAATACCCAAAAACCTTACTCAAAAAAAAAAAAAAAAAAAAAAAAAAAAAAAAAAAAAAAAAAAAAAAAAGGAAAAGAAAGAACAGCGTTGTTTTCATCGTTAACCCAAGCGTTACTACAGTGCGGGTCTCCATTACTATTTTTCACAAGACATTCTCTTCATTTTGCTACAACTGTTGTATTCTTCACCATCAATGATCTCCCGTATTTTCTAGCATAGAGCCCTCCTCCTGCGATTCTTCCAACCCACCATGGCGTCAACTACTTTTCAGCCATGACTCATGCCATAATATGTGCTTAACCAATATGTCTCTTCATTTCACTGTGTGTATTATTACATACTCTTTCTCGTCGTTTCATTGGAGAACCTCTTCATACTTTATCAATTCTCACTATCAAGATTCTCCTGTAATACTACTTTCAAGAATCTTCTACACATTTGATATTGTCTTCCCCATTCTTCACGTTTTACACCAACATCCAGTTTTGTTTCAAACATATCTTTTAATGTACAAGAGAACCATCACATGTGAAAAGACACAGCAAAGAGTTAATAAGTCGTAGATTACCAAATACATTTCAACTACAGTCCATTGAGAAACGTAATTGGAGTCAAGGAATGGTAGACACACAGACATACACACACATACACAAGCACACACACAGGACACGCACATGCACACAAGCTAACAAAAGATATGTCAAAGGCATACGATACTTGGCAACAAATATTTCAGAAACAGAATAGCATAAATGCAACAACTGCATTCCAGACTGCGTAGTGTTGATAAGCGTTTATACTGCTGAAGGTAGAAGAGGGCTTCGCGTGCAGTGAAACAGTCTAGTTCTACAAGAGTAACAAATTCTTGGAGAAATAAAGTAAACAGTTATCCATATTGTACCAGAACAGTGTGTAACGTACTATCATTATAGCAAATGCTGGGTTCTGCATGTTAATGTCCATATATTTTACGCCACTGAAGATGAGTCCTAACAAACTGAGAACGGTTATAGCGAAATTTGTGTCCTTATTAACTTGCACACACGCATCAATTTCTCATGTTGTCATTGTTGTGCTCTTCAGTCAAAAAACTGGTTTTATGCAGCTTTCCACGCTAATCTATCCTGTGTATGCCTCTTCATCTCTGGCTAACTACTTCAACCTACATCCTTTCCAACCTGCTTACTGCACTGATCTCTCGGTCTCTCTACAATTTTTAACTTCCCTCTAGTAGTAGAACGGTGATTGCTTGATGTCTCAGAATGAGCCCCATTAACCGAGCACTTGTTTTAATCAATTTGTGCCACTAATTTTTTTCGCAAAAATTTGAAATACGGAATGGTCTTGATTGTACCATTTTTCATTAAGCGTTATGAGTTTAAAAATCTCATCATCAGACTGAAGCTGGGTAATAAGGTGCACAGGGAAACTGACGATAGCGAATATGTACATAATAACGGAAGTACATAGCTTAGTAACCCACATACAAAACTTTCAATTAATATTGTGCTTATATGTAAAATTTTTCAGTTTTCTAACTAATGAAGGTCAAAGAATGAAAGTTGTATACCCATGTAATGCTTACTGTCTTTTAACAGATCTTTTGCGAACGTTTTGATGAATGAATCATTAATTTTAGTCCGATTCCCCGCCTCCCCAAATTTTTTTCTGCGTTTTATTCTCGTGTCTAAAATGAAACAAAGCACTTTTTAGCTACCCCAATCAAAAATTTATGTAATTAACTTATATTTTTTCTTTAAAAAATTAGTTTTCAAAATTAAGTTGTAATAGTGATCTGCTACTTAGTTAAGTACGTTTTAAGACATTACAAAATTTCAGCTCTCTATCTTTAATAGTTTTTGACTAATGTGTTCCAGAACATCAAAAAAGGGAACTTTTCGGAAATTCAAGTTAAAGTTGAGCCATCTCTCAAGTAGCTCCTCCGAGGCTGAGTGCACCACATTCCAGTCCTACTATCATGGAACAATCCATACCACTACCAGGGATCGAACTCAGATCCTTCACATACCAGTCGGACAAGCTGAGCACTTTTATTCTATTAATTCTATCGGTTTCTTCGTCGTCTTAATCCTGCAGGAAGGTCAGTCCCGTGTGGACGTTGCATAACGTCTCTCAAAGTTTAACGATTAAAATTTTATTCATTTTTACTGTAGATGGTGGTCAGCTCCCTGGCCGAACGCGCTGATCTACGGCGGCAGCATACACTGTACTTTCTGCATTCATTCAGTTTCCGGGATACTACCTCTTGCTGCAACATACGTTGGATCCACAATTGCAAGTCTCTAAAGGAGTAATATTCTATATTCCACATGGAGTCAGGAGATATAAAAAGGCGCATCACAAACGATTACGTATTGTTCTTCGAGGTACCGTCACCACCTAGATTTAGTAATCAGCTGTCACCTACATACCGATTATTAGTTCAAGACCTTGTTTCGCACGAAACATTCGTTTCCAACCATTTGGCCGCCCTCTTACCTGAGTAGTCAGCGCTTCTGACTGTCATGCAGCGTGCCCGGGTTCGATTCCTGGTCTGAAAGGAGATTTTTCTCCACTCGGGGGCGGGATGTTGTGTTGTCTTCATCGTCATTTCATCAACATCGACACACAAATCGCCCAGTGTGGCGTCAGCTGGAAAGACTTGCAACTTCCTCAAGTGAGAATTCCTGGACACTGATGCCATTTCATTTCCGACCGTTTGTTCCACATCTCAAAATATTCAGTTTATAATCGTCAACTTCTGTTTAATGTTGATCCTAGAGATTTGGTGGAGCCTGTATAGTTATAGTTTTATCATCTGTTGAAACATGTGTCTCCCCACAAAAGAAACTTTTCTGCTTTTCTGCCGCTTTTCATCTAATATAATGACAGGGCTTTAGTTGGGCTGGTACTCGTCGGTACTCAGTACCTCTAGTTACTGAAGTGCCCGAATAGAGTATCAGAACTTCCAGAATTTGGGGTATGGTCGGGCTCTAAAATTCTAGTTACACAAAAATTCTATAAATTTACTGAATCGGTCGGGATTAGCAAATAATCTCATACGAGATACCTAATGAAGGTGAGATGATAATACTGACGAAAGATTTTTCTTTTTTTTTTTTTTGCCACACGTTACAAATGGCCACAAAGAAAAATGTGCTTCAACAATGAATTAGTTCGTCGGACGTTAATCACTGTCGTCCACTTCCACCAGCCTAAGTTAAATGTTAATTGGTAATAGTACTTTACTGCTTATCAATTGTAACGAAGATTTAATCTACGTTTTACGTTAAGGACACTCATTGTATCTAGAATTAGGTTACAAATGGGACAGAATCTTGGTTGCAGTATCAGTGAGTCTGTGACTACGAATCAGACGTTACACATGTGGTAGTGAAATAAGAAGCAAAATGAGTTTACTAGACTGGTTAAAACAAAATGAATGTGGTGACACCTTTGAAGGTGAAAGTTATAAGGGAAGAAATTCGAATAAAGATAGTGATAGTGCCGAAAGTGAGGTTAAGAGAGCCACCGCAGTGGGAAGTGCAGTAAATGTTTTTTAAAGTTCTACAGTAAATTACGTCATGGGTTCATTCGATGACACTACTCTTTTGCCTCCTTGTTGGACCTCAGATCAGTGGAATGCTTTTAGTGATGAGAATCCACGAATAGTTATTAATAAAGTTAACTTAGTGTGTAAGGTATGTTCAGAAGCAAATTTTATTCCTAACAAGCAGAGGGATCTCACATTTTGCAGAAGTTGCAGGAAAAAATAAATTGCTATGAAAGTGGTAATAAAGCTCAACAACAGATTGTGTGGAAAAAAATTCGTGGACCTAAATTAAGTAAATCACACATAACTGCGTCAAAAGTAGTAGAATTACGCAAAAAGCAACATTTATAGCAATGCAACAAGAATAAGTTGGAATCACTGCCTGCATTTTTATAATACCTTAGGAAATTGCAAATTATTAGAGACCTTATACTGATTTGCCAGTTGACACTGATCTACAATCTCTTTAAAGTGCTCAATATGGGAAGAATACTTCACATAAATTTCTCTTGCAGTGGTAACACTTCTCGTATCACTAGAATTATGAGTGAAAGGATCGTATAACGTATTGTATAAAACAAACGGAAAGTAATTGTATTAACAGTTTAATCCACCACACTAATAAAAAAGCAAATACCAGTTTTGGGTTTCAAATTTTCTATGGAGGACACCGATCAGTATGGATCTGATTGAACTACGAGTGGAAAAAAAGACCTCTTTGGGAAGAGTCAAGAATATTTAAACGTGTGTCGATATGTTTTGCACTCGATGGTGTCTCAACAATGATCGGCAGAAACAGCGGTGTAGGGTCACAACCTCAAATTTATTTCCTTCTATCAGACCAGATTTCAGCAAATATAGACTAGACTATTAATGATTCAATCAGGGAAGTCCATGGAATAAATTAATTTCAGATAGTTGTGGAAAAACTATATACTCCATACAATAAAACCCACAATACATTTTAGAAACAGATTACAACAGTCTTGACGGAAATGAAATATTTGTTTTCAGTGGCACCTGGTTTGGGCCAGAATGCGACGATCTTCAGACAATTTGTACCACGATGGTAGGCGGTCTCGGTGAACAGAGCAGGTGACGTGGCTCCACGAACATAAACTGCTCATAGCAGACGTTCATGGAACCACGACACCTGCACCGTGCACCGAGACAGCCTACCATCATGGAACAAATTGTGTAAAGATCGTTACCATTGCGAATAAATATTTCATTGCGGTGAAGACTGCTTTTAATCCAATTTAAAAGTATTTTAGTGAGACTGCTGATTGTCTTCATGGAAAAGAGTCTCAAAACTTACTAATCTCTTAAGAACCAAAGGAGACTAAACACCTGCGAAAAAGCTTTGGGACAACTAATGTTGTAAATTGATAAAATATTTACAGTTAAGTTTGTTTTATCAACTACAAAGCATTACAAGCTGTGTGGGAAAACTTCGAGAGTTCATATTCCCTTTGCTATATGGCTAGGAATGATATTACAACGGATCAGAAGGAAGAGTCAAAAATTCTGATTAAAGGAAATATTTAGTGCAAAATTTGTAGAAAATTTTAGAATAATGCTGGATGCATTCATAGAATGAGCTGAACTTTCATGTGATCTTCAAAAGAGAGAAATGACACTGTCAACAGCAGATAAACTCATGAAAATCACTGTTAGATTATATGAGTCATTAAAGAAAAATAGAAGCCTCTCCGTGGTTTCTAGGTCCCCAGTTCAATTCACACACATGCACACAAACACCTCACATATACTGATTTCTATCCCATCCGAAATTCCTTTGCGGTGCGTCACTTATTTTTTATTTTTTTATCTAACAATATTTACATATAGTCTGGCGGAAGTGTGAAGTACACAATAGTGAGGGAGGAGACGAAATGAAACTTAAGGGATTGGGAGCGTATTTGAAGTTATTTCAGTGATTAAAAATCGAGACAGATTTCTAAAGAAGTTGACAGTACTGGCCCACTTATCAGTATGGTGTTGCACCCCATCTTGTCTGGATGCATCCACTGATTCGGGAAAACCGGTTCCCATACACCTTCTGTCTGGGATCTTGCTGGCCACAGAAAGTATCTCGTTATCAGACAGACAGTTCATAGAGACACGAGGCATGTTTGGACAATCAGTATCCTGCTCAAAAACGGCGCCACAATACTGGCACATTTCATGTAACACATGAGAAAGTAGGATGTGCTGTCAGTTTCCTCAGTCACTACCAGCCGTGACGTGCAGTCATACACGATGACTCCCCAGACATTGCCACCAGTAGTAACACCACTGCGCCGCTACAAAATACTGATATCACAACAACTCACGCATCGTTGTCGCCATACACACCTACGATAGCCATCCGGGGTAGTGCACAACCGGGCTTCATTGCTGAACACAATGCGATGCCATTCATCAGCAGTCCATGCTTTCCGATCACGGCACCACTCCAGATGCAATCATATTTGTTGTGGTGTTAACTGCAGTCTACGAACGGGACGGTAATTTCCTAGTTCGGCTGCTGCTAGTCTCTGATCAATAGTGTGTGTTGATACAAAATGTAGCTCGCAGTCCATTACTTGTTCTCTGATGGCTGGCGCAAATGTGAACTGCTTACGATATGTTTGGTGTTTAACACGACGATCGACGCTTGTGGTGGTCAGATGCGGTCAGTCAGCACCTATAAGACGAGTACGCCTGCACTCAACGTCCCTCGCGGTCAAAACTGGACACCGTCGCATCTAAATGCCACACGAACTGGATATTGCACGATTCGACCAACCGCCCAAATGGAGTCGCACAGTCAGGCCCTTTTCAAACTGTTGTCAGGTGTTGATAAGGCATTTCACGAGAGTACATGGCCTCTCCTGTCCCTCACAGTGATTGCTCAAGATCTGGTGCTTTTCAGCCTCTTTTGTACGCTACCAGGCCTGGTAACAACAGTAAGCACGAGCAACACAAGTGGAATCTGAAATCCGTTCTACTTATCACAGATACCTGAAACCCGCTGACGATGCGAAGTCACATTGACTTGCGACCACGTCTTCTAGGTGGTTCTTTCTTTTGTCAGGGAGCATATATTCAGGAAAATTAAACGACTGTAATGTACGCTGTAAATATGCTTGCACCTGGTAAACCCATCACAATTTCTTTTTTTATGCAGCAGGCCATGAATTCCTTTTCTACGATAACTTGGAGATTATCCCAGGCTGTCTCAACACATTCCTATTGTTCTGTCCCTTGTTATTGTCATTGTTTCCCATTTCTTTTCTTCGTCAATTCAGTGTAGAGTCTCCTTATCCTTTACCTTCGATTATCCTGTGTCCCGGTTTTCCCACTATCCATGATTTACTATCATTAAATGCTATGCTCCAAATGCACATTCTCAGTAATTTCTTCTTCGAATTACGGCCTGTGAGTTTTTTTGCTTTCAAGATAGCACAAGTCGCTAACCTCGCCATCTTCAAGATTAGTTTCAACATGAAGTTTCTCATTTCTGGAGCTTCTCCTTACTTTTGTATTTTTCCGTTCTACTCTCAGCCCACATTCTGATATTCTGTACTCATACTGTTCATGCCGTTCAGCAAATCCTGTAATACTTCTTCATCGTCACTGAACGTAGCAGTGTCATCAGCGAATCTGATATTCTTTCATCCCGAATTTTAATTCCACTCTTGAACTTATCTTTTATTTCCGTCATTGTTTCTTTGATGTATAGACTGAACGGAAGGAGCAAAATACTTTAATTCCTATTAATTGTAAATGTGTCACTCTTGTACAATTATATAGTAACTACTACATATAATTAACACTTTATTAACTTCGAACGTAAGACCAACTAAGTGCTTACTATTGTATCTAAGACTGTGCATTTTCTCAGGGATGAAACTTCCTTAAACTCTCTGTAGGCATATATTCGGTTACTGAATTTTGCACTTAAGCGACGAAAGTGAGTAAGAACGACCTTGTACCTGAACGTCTGCGTTCCAGTATCAGATCAGTCATGTCTCTCGCATTTACATTTACCTTTGTACACCATCTGTACAATGCTTGAGAACATTCTATGTAGACTTTGATGCCCAGTGCGAAGTCTTTCCCATTCTTTGAGGCAGTGTCCTACATGCTATTTAACTGTCTAATAACTAGACAACTAATAACTAGGTATCTACATCTACATGGATACTCTGCAAATCACACTTAAGTGCCTGGTAGAGGGTTCATCGAACCACCTTCACAATTCTCTATTATTCCAATATCGTATAGCGCGCGGAAAGAATGAACACCTATATCTTTCCGTACGAGCTTTGATTTCCATTATTTTATCGTGGTGGTAGTTTCTCCCTATGTAGGTCGGTGTCAACAAAATGTTTTCGCATTCCGGGGAGAAAGTTGGTGATTGGAATTTCGTGAGAAGATTCCGTCGCAACGAAAAACACCTTTCTTTTAATTATGTCCAACCCAAATCCTGTATCATTTCAGTGACACTCTCTCCCATATTTCACGATTATACAAAACGTGCTGCCCTTTCGATCTACTCCGTAAGTCCTATCTGGTAAGGATCCCACTCCGTACAGCAGTATTCTAAAAGAGGACGGACAAGCGTAGTGTAGGCAGTCTCCTTAGCAGCTTTGTTATATTTTCTAAGTGTCCTGCCAAAGAAACGCAGTCTTTGGTTAGCCTCCTCAACAACACTTTCTATGTGTTCCTTCCAATTTAAATCGTTCTTAATTGTAATTCCTAGATACTTAGTTGAATTTACGGCCTTTAGATTTGAATGATCAATCGTGTAACCGAAGTTCAACGAATTACTTTTAACACTCTTGTGAATGACCTCACTTTTTCGTTATTTGCGGTCAACTGTCAATTTTTGCACCATTCAGACATCTTTTCTAAATGGTTTTTCAATTTTTTTTATCTTCTGATGACTTTATTGGTCGATAAACGACAGCGTCTCATGCAAACAACATAATACGGCTCCTCAGAGTGTCTCCGAATCCGTGTATATAGATAAGGAACAGCAAAGGGCCGATAACACTACCTTGGGGAACGCCAGAAGTCACTTCTGTTTTACTCGATGACCTCCCGTCAATTACTACGAACTGTGACCTCTCTGACAGGAAGTCACAAATCCAGTACCATAACTGAGACGATGTTCCACAAGCAAGCAATTTCACTACAAGCCGCTTGTGCGGTACAGTGTCAAAGGCCTTCTGGAAATCCAGAAATACGGAATCGATCTGAAATCCCTTGCCACTAGCACCCAACACTTCATGCGAATAAAGAGCTAGTTGTGTTTCACAAGAACGATGGTTTCTAAGCCCATGCTGACTGTGTGTCAATAGACCGTTTTCTTCCAGGTAATTCATTACGTTCCAACACAATATATGTTCCAAAACCCTGCCGCATATGGACGTTAATTATATGGGTCTGCAATTAAGTGAATTACTCCTACTACCTTTCTTGAATTCTGGTGTGACCTGTGCAGCTTTCCAATCTTTGGGTACGAATCTTTCATCGAGCGAACGGTTGTATATGATTGTTAAGTATGGAGCTAATGCATCAGCTTACTCTGAAAGGAACCTAATTGGTTGGCAGTCTGGACCAGAAGACTTTCTTTTATTAAGTGATTTAAATTGCTTCACTACTTCGAGGATATTTACTGTTACGTTACTCATGTTGGCAGCAGTTCTCGAATCGAATTCTGGAATATTTACTTCGTCTTCTTTGGTGAAGGCATTTCGGAAGGCTGTGTTTAGTAACTCGGCCTTGGGAGCACTGTCTTCGATAATATCTCCATTGTTATAGCGCAGAGAAGGCATTGATTGATTCTTGCCGCTAACATAGTTCTCATACGACCAGAATCTCTTTGGATTTTTTGCCAGGTTTTGAGACAATGTTTTGCTGTGGAAACTGTTATAAGCATCTAGCATGAAGCCCGCGCTAAATTTCGAGCTTTTGTAAAAGCTCGCTAATCTTGGGGATTTTGCGTCTGTTTAAATTTGACATGTTTGTTTCGTTGTTTCTGCAACAGTGTTCTGACCCGTTTTGTGTACGAAGGAGAATCAGCTCGGTCGTTTGTTAATTTATTTGGTATAAATCTCTCAATTGCTGCCGATACTATTTCTTTCAATTCAAGCCACATCCGGTCTACACTTACATTATTAATTTGGAAGGAGTGGAGATTGTCTCTCAGGAAGTGAATTTTTGTCTGCTTTTTTTCAATAGGTATGATTTTCGTTTATTTTTCGAGGATTATTCAGTCTCGCTACAACAACTCTTTGTTCACTAATCCCTGCATCCAACTTGATGCTCGTTATTAACTCAGGATTATTCGTTGCTAAGCGGTGAAGTGTGTTTTCACAACTGTTTACTATTCGTGCGGGCTCATGAACTAACTCCTCGAAATAATTTTCAGAGAATATGTTTAGCACAATTTCGGATCATATTTTATGCGTACCTCCTGAATTAAACGTGTATTTTCGCCAACATTTCGAGGGTAAATTAAACTCACCACCAACTATAATCGTATCAGTCAGGTACGTGTTTGTTTTCTAACTCAAGTTTTCCTTGAACCTTTCAGCAACTGTATCATCTGAATTGGCAAGTCAGCAAAAGGGTTCAATTATTATTTTATTCAGGTTGGCAACAATGACCTCTGCCCATACTAACACACAGGAACCATCTACTTCGATTTCGAGACCAAAAAAAACTACTTCTAAAAGCAAAAAACACGCCACCGCCAACCATGTTTAACCTATCCTTTCGGAATCCCGTTAGTTTCTTCGCAAAAATTTCGGCTGAGCTCATATCCGGCTTTAGCGAGCTTTCAGTGCCTATAGCGATTTTCAGTGCCTATAGCGATTCCCAACACAGCTACGACAATTTACAACTGTTATACCAATGGTTCCTGTATCTACGTTCTTCCTGTGTTCAGCCTGCACCCGTCTTGTCTTTTCCCGAGACCCTCTAACCTAAAAAACAGCCCAGTCCACGCCACACATCCCCTGCTACCCATGTAGCCCCCTCCTGCGTATAGTGGACACCTGACCTATGCAGCGGAACCCGAAACCCAATCACCCTTTAGTGCAAATCGAGGAATCTGCAGCCTACACGGACGCAGAACCGTCTGAGCCTCTGATTCAGACCCTCCACTCGGCTCTGTACCAGAGGTCCACAATCGGTCCTATCGACTCTGCTGCAAATGGTCAGCTCTGCTTTCATCTCGCAAGCTAGACTGGCAGCCTTTACCACTTCTGTTAGCCGCTCGAAACCAGAGACAATCTCTTCTGATCCAGAGAGACCACATCATTGGTACCGACGTGAGCCACCACATGAAGTTGGCTGCATCCTGTGCTCTTCATGGGATCCGGGTGGATCCGTTCCACGTCTGGAATGACTCGGTATGCACACGGAGTGCACAATGGTTTTCTTTCCCTTCTTGGCGGTCATGTCCCTAAGGGGCCCCGTAACGCACCTAACGTTGGAGCTCCCAACTATCAAAAATCCCACCCTCTGTGATTGCCCGGATCTTGCAGGCTGCGTGGTTTCCTCTGAAACAGGATAGGCGACAGTCTCTGGCTCAGCGACAGTGTCAGCCACAGACAGCACCTGGAACCCGTTTGTCAGACAAACCGGGGAGGCCTTATGTGCGGCCGCCTGGAAAGTCTTTCGCTGCCTGCTACGCCCCGGGGCGACTTCTCACTCGATTACAGGTGAGGGATCAACTTCAGTCCGACCAGTAACTGGGCTGGCCACCGGTGGGCCCGATGGGAGGACTCGGACGCACTGGACGCCCGTTGTATCCCCAGGGCCGGCCCACAACAGTGGTGCCCATCGACTGCAGCCTCAAGCTGTGTAACCGAAGCCACCACAGCCTGAAGCTGAGAGCAAAGTGTCACCAACTCCGCTCTCATCCGTACACAACAGTCGCAGTCCCTGTCCACACTAAAGACCGTTGAAAACTAAAGTACGCAGATGAAAGAACTATCGGCACGTGATGTGCAACTCTACTGTAGACCCTGGCGAAAACGCAGGAATTGTGTCTAATAAATCAGATTAATACGCAAAGATTCAAAAACCTAACTACCGAAGCACTCAGGTGAAGCTAAATTATTCGCACCTGATTACAAACTTGAAATATGTCACTAAATCGGTTTACTTTCTGACGCAAACGAGAACGCGAGAACTGTGGCTATTAGATATTAAATTAACACGCAGAAACTCAAGAAACTAAACTATTAAAGTACACAAATGATATTATAAAATCCGCTTCTGGTTAGAAACTCGTAAAAGTCACAAAATCGGTTACTTCCCTGTTGCTGCTTGTGTCTCGGCCGGCTGCTGTTGCCTGGTATGGAAGCTACGCACCGCTCCCCTGGAGAATTCACTACGTACTTTAATTACTTATAGCATCATAGGAAAAGATTTTTACGAGTCACGATTGCGGAAACAGAAAGAAAGTGAGACATCTCTGTGTACTCTCATATACTGCGTCCTGCGATTATTTTGATATTTCACACATGGGAACTGATTTCGTTTAATTAATACTCTCAACACGAGTTATTAACTATCCATCGCTGCCACTATACGCAAGAAAGTCTGTGTGCTTGCAGTGTCCATGAGCGCTGTGAGTAATACACGCGTGTGTAAATAAAGGTGCATTTTTTGGTGTGATGATCGCATTTGTTGAAATATGAAATACAATGGGAAGATCCAGAACGTGGGATCCAAGCTCAACATTAATCCTCGCTATACGTGGAGGTCGAGGAGTGGGAGAGGGGGAAGGTACTTTATATTTTGAAAATAATTTAGTTTCGTCAGTTATTTTATATTTTAAAATACCAAACCAATATGTATTGCTTTTAATGAAACGTTCTACCAGATCCCATAAATGTTTAAAATTTTTCGGTTAAAATTAATCCAAAATCTTTAGTAGTAGATGTCACTTTCCCAAACAAATCTCATATTCAGTATTTTCAGGTTCAATACCTTATTTACGTATCAATATTCCCCTAAAAAGTATGTTGTGAGTAAAAGTCAATACTAACGAAATTTGCATGTTTTAAACTTTTTAGAATGAGCATAAAGTACCGCCCTCCCCCTTTGGTAGTACACGTTGTTGAAAGTTTGTTGAGATTGCTAAGAGTGTGCTAGAATATATTTTTATGTACTAGACACTACTAACACATCAGTATCTTTTTAAAAGATAAGTTGTTAATGTAAGTCAACAATAACTAATGATTTCTTTTTACTTTTTTAGGTCGGGCGTAAATACCCCTCTTGCTCATGTGAGTTATGGAAAATACGTTGCCACTGCTGAGGTTAAAGAAACCTAGACAAGGTATTGAGCTTAAAAGTTAATGACGTTAGTTCGTGTGAAATATGGAGGAACATTTTGAGAGGGAAATGGAAAATGAAGGACCTCTCCTGCTGGATTCCAAAGTTCTCATGCGAACAGCAGCCATGAATGGTATAAACAAAATGACTGACATATCTCTTTGCAACCCAGTCACTGCTTCTCACGAGTATTAGCGAGGTAGTCTCATTAAATACAGTAACGTAGGAATCCAAATACGTATGTGTCAGCCTGCCTGGTGAAAGAGAAAAAAAATGAATCAAATTTTGCTAATGCATAAGGGAGGGATCTAAAAGTTTGCGTTTGAGGGCGTTGCTGCAGGTTTTATGCAACATTGTGCGGCTCCGATGTGGGTATGTGAGCATCGACCTCTTTTCGAGGTACGTACGGTAAATGCGGAAACGTAAACAATTAAACACGTCCAAACAGGATAAACGTACTATTATCCGTTTTATGACTGCCGAAGGAACACTGGTAAATATCCATCAGACAATGAAGAATATGTGTGGGGTACAATGTATGTCGAAAACCGTCGTTGTGAAATTGTGCACCAAGTTCGTGATAATGATAACACACCTCCAAATACCACAAACGTTGTAACGCTGTAGTTATGCCGACTCACGTGGGAGACACCCGATTCCTATCTCATAGTCCTGATTCCTGCACATGCGGTTATTTCAGTCCCTTAACAAAGGCCTTGAAGGATCAATGATTCCTGGTGGACGAGGATGTGCAGCAGGCAGCTACGGATTTCAACACACAGCTGGATCCAGGTGTCTTACCAAACGGGCACTTTCAACTTGGTGCTTCGGTGGGATGATTTTCTCAGTGCTCACGACGATTTGCCTCATAGGCATACCTATTCGGCACTGTACGACCTTCGAAAGGAATCTTTTTGCTATCTCCTTATATTTTATATATTGTGTACCATATACCGTCATAATCATAAGATTATACAGGGTGATCCATTTATCGTGACCGGGCCAAATATCTCACGAAATAAGCGTGAAACGAAAAAACTACAAAGAACGAAACTTGTCTAGCTTGAAGGGGGAAACCAGATGGCGCTATGGTTGGCCCGCTTGATGGCGCTGCCATAGGTCAAACGGATATCCACTGCGTTGTTTTAAATAGGAACCCCCATTTTTAATACATATTCGTGTAGTACGTAAAGAAATACGAATGTTTTAGTTGGACCACCTTTTTCGCTTTGTGATAGATGGCGCTGTAATACTCACAAACATATGGCTCATAATTTTAGATGAACAGTTGGTAACAGGTAGGCTTTTTGAATTAAAATACAGAACTTAGTTACGTCTGAACATTTCATTTCGGTTGTTCCGATGTGATGCATGTACATTTGTGAACTTGTCATTTCTGAGAACGCATGCTGTTACAGCGTGATTACCTGTAAATACCACATTAATGCAATAAATGCTCAAAATGATGTCCATCAACCTCAATGCATTTCGCAATACATTCCTCTCAATAGCGAGTAGTTCGCCTTCCGTAATGTTCGCATATGCATTGCCAATGCGCTGACGCATGTTGTAAGGCGTTGTCGGTGGATCACTATAGAAAATATCCTTCAACTTTCCACACAGAAAGAAATTCGGGGACGTCAGATCCGGTGAACGTGCAGGACCAATCCAACTGTCATGAAATATGCTATTCAATACCGCTTCAACAGCACACAAGCTATGTGCCGGACATCCATCATGTTGGAAGTACATCGCCATTCTGTCATGCAGTGAAACATCTTGTAGTAACATCAGTAGAACATTACACATACATTGCACCATTTATATTGCTATCGATAAAATGGGGGTCAATTATCCTTCCTCCCATAATGCTGCACCATACATTAACCCGCCAAGGTCGCTGATGTTCCACTTGTCGAAGCCATTGTTGATTTTCCGTTGCCCAATAGTGCGTATTACGCCGGTTCACGTTACCGCTGTTGGTGAATGACGCTTCGTCGCTAAATAGATCGCGTGCATAAAATCTGTCATCGTCCCGTAATTTCTCTTGTGTCCTCAGTGGCAGAACTACGAACGACGTTCAAAGTCGTCGCCATGCAATTCCTGGTGCATAGAAATATGGTACGGATGCAATCGATGTTGATGTAGCATTCTCAACACCGACGTTTTTTACAGTCATGATTCTCGCGCAATTTGTCTGCCACTGATGTGCGGATTAGCCGCGACAGAAGCTAAAACACCTACTTGGTGCATCATCATTTGTTGCAGGTCGTGGCTGACGTTTCACATGTGGCTCAACACTTCCTGTTTCCTTAAATAACGTAACTATCCGGCGAACGGTCCAGTCAGTTGGATGATGTCCTCCAGGATACCGAACAGCATACATAGCACACGCCCGTTGGGCATTTTGATCACAATAACCATACATCAACACGACATCGACCTTTTTCGCAATTGGTAAACGGTCCATGTTAATACGGGCAATGTATCACGAAGCAAATACCGTCCGCACTGGTGGAATGTTACGTGATACCACATACTTATACGTT
Source organism: Schistocerca americana (assembly GCF_021461395.2). NCBI lineage: Eukaryota > Metazoa > Arthropoda > Insecta > Orthoptera > Acrididae > Schistocerca > Schistocerca americana. Next base: position 306,812,038 of record NC_060124.1, on the reverse strand, counting down.
GTGACTATTACAATGCCATCTATCACAAAGCGAAAAAAATGGTCCAACTAAAACATTCATATTTCTTTACGTACTACACGAATATGTAGTGAAAATCCCGATTCCTATTTTAAAAAACGCAGTTGATATCCCTTTGACCTATGGCAGCGCCATGAAGATTTTTAGTTTGATGCTTATCTTGTGAGATATTTGGCACGGTCACTATCAGTGGACCACCCTATATACACACAGATTTAATATGCAGGCAACATGAAGAAAGCGTCTAGAAGATTGTTTCAATGTTCGCAGAGATAGAAGCTTTTCTTAGTTTTATATTCATCAGATAATTTAAAATAAGGAGGTTTTCAAGCTTACTTTGACGTAATTTCTACCCAAATGGCAGCAGAATATATTCATAAGCCCTACGTTCTCCTCTGTAAGCACCAGCTACCAAGAGCGAGAGAAATTTCTCAGATACTTCTCCATTTCTTCTGGGTTGCGCGGCGGCGCCTTGGGGCTTGCGAAGCGTGCCCTCTGGCAGGGGGAGGAGAGGGTAGCGAAAACAGCCGGCGAATGGCTTTTACGATGAGACCAGACAGAACAATCAGTGGAAGAAATATGGAGCCCGGCTTGTGAGAAACGTTTGTTTCACTTTATACAAACGATAGCCCCGCACTCCTGCTGTTTGGGGTAATTTATTGTTATGGTTCCGACAGGAAGATTTCTAGAGCGCAGGTCCTGCTAACGACTTCAAAAAGACCATAAAAAGAAACAGAATTTGCAGCAGTCCTTCTTCCTCGTCGGAGATACAGAGACGAGTGCCTCGTTACTTACACTCTACGAGTAGTACTAAAACACAGAGAAGGGACGCGGAATGGCATTTAGGCCCACAGTCAAAACTACCACGAATGCATTGTCTCTTCCTTAGGGGAAAATTAGCAGTTCTCTCACTGAAAGGAGGAGTGAGGAAATGTTTGATAAAAAATAGTTCAGGATAAATGGGCTGTATGTAAGTTTCGGCAAGTTTCACAGGAAAGCGTACACCAAACAGATCACATTTCTCATGGTTGTAGTACATAGATATTGGTAACAAATGCTGCTCTAATACGGCTATCTTCCAAAGCTTTTTCGTGAAACAACGACTGAAAGTGTGACCATCCTGCTGAATATCATACACAGATAACGGGCGCCATGTGCCAGGCTTCGAGCAGTGGTGTTAGTGTAGTCGGATAAGGCCACAATCTAGAAACTTTTTTTTAATATTATACCAAAAACTTGTATCACTACAACGAATCGTACTCTACATGTACATGACGACTCTGAAATTCGGACTAAAGTGCCTGGCCGAAGGTTCAACGAACAAATTTCATGCTCTAACACGCGCGTGAAAAATTAACACTTGATTTCTCTTATTTTATTACGATCATCACTTTTCCGTGTGTACGTGGGCGCATTCCAAGAAGAATGTTACAGACTAAAACTTTGTGAAAAAGTCTCGTCGCATAGAAAAACGCCTTTGTTTTAATGTTTGTCATCGCTACTCGCGTAACATATCCGTGACATTCTCTCCCCTATTTCGGGACAATTCCACACGACTTGCCCTTTTTTAAACTTTTTCGATGTCCTCCATTAAACCTATATGGTGAGTATCCCGTGCCGCACAACAGATGTAGTGTAGACAGTCTTTTTAGTGGATTTGTTGCCTCTTCCAACTGTTCTCCAGTCTTTGGTTCGCCCATCCCACAACACTATCTATGTAATCGTTTTCATTTAAATTGTTCATAATTGTTACTTCTAGGTTTGTAGGTGATTTGAAGTCTTCAGATTTGCTTGATTTATTGTGTAACTGAAGTTTAACGTATTGCTTTTGTAAATAGGCTGTTTAGGTTTCTACGTTGGTGACGCCTCGTAGCGCTCTGTATTAAAATCGTTGACTGGGCTCTGTGCAGTCTGTGGCTGGTTGGGCTCAATGTTTGAGGTTATTCGCCAGTGTAGTGTTGGGCAGTTGGATGTGAACAGCCCGCAGCGTTGGGCAGTTGGAGGTGAGCCGCCCGGAGTGGTGGATGTGAGGAGAGAAATCTCAAAGTTTTGAGATGTTTATATGAGCGGACGATCTGGACGTGGGTCCGTCAGAATCAGTAGATAGTGCCTTCAGTAGTTAGAATCTTTTATTTAGCTGGCAGTGTTGGCGCTCGCTGTATTGCAGTAGTTCGAGTAACGAAGATTTTTGTGAGGTAAAAAATGGTTCAAATGGCTCTGAGCACTATGGGACTTTACTTCTGAGGTCATCAGTCCCCTAGAACTTAGAACTACTGAAACCTAACTAACCTAAGGACATCATGCACATCCATACCCGAGGCTGGATTAGAACCTGCGTCCGTAGCGGTCGCGCGGTTCCAGACAGTAGTGCCTAGGACCGCTCGGCCACACCGGCCGGCTGGCCGCCGTCATCAGGTGAGAAAGGCTATGCTGCTCTCGCCGATAACTGATTCCTCTCGCAAACTACTGCACCTTTATATGCATCGGAAGTACAACAGACGAAGCTCTGCCGTCATTTTCTGACGTCCACCTATTTTTTTTTGATGACAAATGTTTTGAACAAACCGAGATGTGGCTATGTGGAGTCCTTTATCCCCACAGTCGCTAATCTTTTATGGAGGACTTTGAAGATATGGCCCTGAAAACATCTTTTCTGAAGCCTTCGTGTTTTCTGAGATATGTTGACGATATGTTTCTTGTTGGGCCACATGGAATAGACTCTTTGCACCGGTTATTGGATCATTTTAATTGTCTTCATCCGAACATCAAATTCACGATGGAAATTGAAAAGGAGGGAAAGCTACCTTTTTTGGATGTACTAGTTTATAGAAAAGAAGACGGAACTCTTGGACACAGTGTTTACAGGAAACCGACAGGTATTTACATGCTACAAGTTGCCATCCACCTTTTCAACATACTTGGTTAAAAGAGCATATGCTGTCTCTGATGCTGAAAATTTACCACAAGAGCTGCAACATCTTAAGGACGTGTTCAATAATAGCGGCTATAAGGACCAACAAATTCGACGTGCTTTTGAGTTTGAACCTCAACCTGAACCTTATGAAGACACCATTAGGTCTGTGGCTTTTCTTGCGTATGCTGGGAATGTGTAGGCCAAGATAGACAGTCTTTTGAAGAAATATGAGATCAGATGTGTGTTTCGTCCGCCAGCTAAGATTCGAGCACTTCTTGGCTATGTCAAGATGATTTAGGTTTGAGGAAGTCTGGCGCTTACAAAATACCGTGTGAGTTCCGGCAAATTTACATTGGCCAAACTATCCGTGACGTCAACGACAGGTGTATTGAGCATCATCTACATACGCAGTTATTACAACCAGATAAATCTGCGGTGACTGAGCATTGCCTTACAGAGGGACACAGGATGTTACACAGTGAGACGCAAGTAGCTGCAAATGTTTTTCGGCATTGGTATTGTGTTTTAAAAGACTCTTTCGATATCATTAATGGCTCTGAGCACTATGGGACTTAGCATCTATGGTCATCAGTCCCCGAGAACTTAGAACTACCTAAACCTAACTAACCTAAGGACATCACACAACGCCCAGTCATCACGAGGCAGAGAAAGTCGATATCAAACTAGCAGGTAATATCACTAATCGTGATAATGGATTCCCGCTAAGTGAAACGTGGAATCCTGTTTTATCAGACATGAAGAAACAATTGATCTGAATCGGCTGGCTATGAACAATCATTTGTAACGATATATCCTTTCAACAATATTCACCACCGGAGGCGCTACAACTCTTTGCGTAAGGGGGCAGCAGGAATGATTGAACGCGTGCGCACTGTATCTAGCGTATGCGCTGTTGTAGTTCCGATGCATATAAAGACGCAGTCATTTGCGAGAGAAGTCAGTTATCGTTGAGAGCAGCGTAGCTTTTATTACCTGATGATGGCGGCCAGGTGGACCGCTGAAATATTGTGCTCAGATGACAGTTTGATCTGGCTGGAAATCTGAAAAGAATTTGATATACTAATACGCCGGGAAAGTTTACATAATCACGGTGTAGGTTATTGTTAGTCGGGGCTAGTCTTTTGTAGGGATTATTGAAAGTCAGATAGCGTTGCGCTAAAATATTGTGTCAGTTTAGTGATGATCAGAATAAGTAGAGAGAGAACTGTCTCAGTACGTTCAGTTTCACTCTGGTGTTTGAAAATCAAGTAACGTAGAAATTTTACCAGCACAGTCATTCTTTACATTCAAAGGGTAAGTTTCATATGTCAACCCTTAACCGAGGATACCTCACTGGAATCTTCTGATTTTTTCTGGTAGTTTGAGTAATTAGTGTATTTATTATTATAGCTAGCGCGTAATTGTAGAGAGAACTTCCTTTGCATTTGCAGTTTGTCATTGTTGTTCAGTAAAACAGTTGTGACATGCATGTAGATTTGGACCAAGTATTTCACAGCCGCGCTTCCAATTAATTAAATATTATTTTCAGTGCTATTTTAATGTCTTTTCTTATTTTCCTCTTCAAATTGTGCTTTTCTGTGTTATCGTGTGAAATATTTTGACAATTATAGCGTGTGAAAAAGTAACACCAGGCTGCAAAATAAATTAAGAAATGACAGTGATGAGCGTAGCGTATCAGCACCATCCTGTAATGAATTACTAATGTTCAACATAATAATTTGGTAATTATGCATAGGGAAATGAACCATACAGTGGTGTAGACAGTGAAACCATTAGTGAACAGAAAGGTATTGTCGATCGATCTGTCGACAACAGCTCGCCTCAGAAATCCGAAATGGCAGAACATAATCTTGCAAATACCGTAGATTCAGGTTTTGCGTCCTTACCCCTTTCTCAGTTAAACCCAGACACGTTTTCTGATTTTCAATATGCGAATGTTGACGGTGCAAATGCACTGCCGAAAAGCACAGAGGAATATGTTGCAGACACTAATACATTGTTACTGCAATTCATGTAATGAATGGAGAAAAATCAGAAACAAAAGTTAGACACAACGCTTGGAAAAAGTCAAAAACAGTCACAGCAACAGCTTGAAAAGTTAGACTCAATTGAACAAACGCTTCAACAGACACTTGAAGATTTAACTGCCGAGTTACTTAAAATCGAATCTAAATGTCAAAAAGTCACACAAATTTGTGAGTATTTTCACCCTATTTTATCGCATCATGAAAATGCATTACAGAATCACGAAGCAGCCATAAAAGAACTGCGAACTATTGTTCATGAAAATCATGAGAACTTGCAGGCTAAAATTGACTCAGTTGCATCTACCGATTCGGTTACGCAACTTGCAAAAACTCAGGAAAACTTAAAGGACACAGTAGACACGTTTTCTACACAAATCGATACTCTAAAACTTCGTTCAGAAAAACAAAAGGAGTAAATCAGCACATTACCAGAGACAATGGCCAAACTTTCGGGTCAACTCACTAACTTATCTAAAAAAGGTAGATGATGATCTGAATGACACAAGACCGATAGCTTTTACCGACACAAAAGAGTACGAGCAAATTAGGAAATTCAAACAAAATCAGACTCCAATTAATACTCAGTACAAAAGAGAAATCTGGTAAGTTCAAGATCAGTTGGCACAGGTAATACAAGAATTACATATTTCAGAGGAGACTCGCACTCCGCCACGGGAAGAAGGATTTAGAAATATGGGAAAGCCACAAAATAATAACACAGGGCATTTCGGGAATTATGAAAGGAATTGGCAAGGTGCACCGAATTTTGAGATGGAACCACCGACACGACGTAACAATGACCGATTTGCGACCCGCCGACACAATGACTTTGACTATAAGCTGTTCATTACTACACGTAAATTCAAAACATTTAATTCTGGTAACGACATTCATCCACAAGCGTGGCTTCATCGATTCTCTCATGGTTTTCCTACCAGCTGGTCATTAGAGCACATATTAGAATTTATGTGTGGCTAGTTAGAGAATGAACCAGCTGTAAGAATGCGATCGGTCATTCTTGATTGGCACAGTGAAGATGAATTTTATCATCCCTTCCTCTCAACATATTGGTCCCAAGCAGCTCAAGATCGATAAAACATAGCATCATAATGATGAAACAATTCGAACAATCTTATATATTCAGTCTTGACAAATATTTTGAAGATATATTGCATAAGAATCAGTATCTGTCAAACCCATACAGCCCCTGAGAACTTATTCGCATTTGCTTAATTAAATTGCCTGAACATTTGAGACATACTATTTTGGCAGGACGCTGAAAAGATGTCATTGAAGCTTTTCAGGAACTTTTACAAGAATTGGAAATCAACACAGGCTGTCGTGGGATGCGAAAACAGGAAAACAACCATTACAGGTCACATTCATCACAATTCTGTGATGACAGAAACAATAACAGGGCACGACAAGACTACTTTCATAATGCAAATCGTGATCAAAGCAGACACCACCTGTAAGACAACCACTGGCAAAAAATAATATTTACAGAGAAAGATTGCATTTCCGTAGTAATGAATATGACAGAGACAATGACTTCAGATGCAACAGCCCACCTTGTAATTACGATTCAGTGAGAAATTCTCCACCACATCACCAACACGAAAGAAACTATAGAAATTAATGACATGACAACAGATGCTTTAATCATGACAACAGACACTGAATTTAACCAAAATTGGTGTGATTCAAACAGCGCAGGGCCCTCTCGACAAGTTGAAATTGTAGAGGTTAGATCTCCAGATCTCAGCAACGGCGTGCAATAAGAAAGACATAATAGACAATGACTCGCACCGCAGGCAGCCACGTGCGCCGGCTGGCCCTGAGAAAAATAACATAGAAGCTAGAGCCTTGAGAAAAATTTCGGTATCCTTTACCGATTTATACTACATGATAGTTGCTTTGAAGTTGAGACTCTATGTACTAGGAAAAGTAAAGGATTACTTCACATTTCAAATGTAAAACCATTTATTGAGAGATCATTTGCTTTGTAGCTTAGTCTTTGCCAAAAAATTTTTCACTTCACGTAGCTATTACTCTTTGTAATACTTAGAAACTGTCAAGAACCTAGGGAACTGATTTAGACAGTAATTACAAATGCATTTTTGTAGTGAACAGACGACACAGTCTTACTGTGTGTACATTCTTGCTTGTTAGGGTTATGTAGTGACTATAGTGCTTACATATTTTGAATATATACTGCCAATGAGATTGTAATGCAACATTTTGGTTTACTTGAGAAGACATTCTTTATTTAAAGTACTTTCTGAGAGATTACAGATGACACAGGATTTGGTTTATTTGACAGCTACATTATTATATAATGACGTTATTAATGAGTGACACAATTTACATAATTACTCTTGCGTTGTATTCGTTTTATATCTGCACAGTTTTTCTACATTCTTCTGGACAGTAAAACATGTTTTAGCAGTGGTATAGCTGAAATGAGACAGTCGCGCGGATGAGCATGCGGTTTGAGGTGCCATGTCACGGTTTGTGCGGTCCCTCCCGCCGGAGGTTTGAGTCCTCCCTCGGGGATAGGTGTGTGTGTTGTTCCTAGCATAATTTAGTTTAAGTCAGTTTAAGTAGTGTGTAAGTCTAGGGACCGATGACTTCAGCAGTTTGCTCCCTTAGGAATTCAGACACATTTGAACATTTTTTGCAATGAGACAGCTTTCTCCGTAACGCAACAGTACGTTACAGTACTCGGCAATGAGCGTAATAATTACGGTAGCTATAAGCATAGCATTTCACTTTTGTTTATGATGAGGTAAGTACACTGACTTCTGCAGAACTTTGCTCATGGACGACAATAACTACGACACTTCGCACATTTCTACCATTAAGTAATGACAGAAATTATCTTACAGTAAGATGCACAGCTTAGCGCTACAGGACATGCATTTGAGTGATTAATTTTTGTACTTGGAACATTTTTAGAAAGTTTTTTGAATTACATTGAAGGTTTATAGTGATATATTTCATGATATGAAGTCATAATTGCATTAACCCTCATGGGAGTATGCTTACTTTGTGTACTATGCACATGGCAAGCACAAGGAGCCCTAGCTTATTCAGTTTTACACATCAGTACCATATTTCTCTAACACAGAATTACACCTATCTAATTATTTAACAGAGAGACAAACTTCTTTTTACCACATCAGTGGCACATAGTTACGTAATTACACAGTTAGATTACTTCACATTTATGAAATTGTACATTGTCTGCATTTTGGGAACTTTTCACATTAACTTTTGAAACCATTGTAATACTGTGAGAGTTGTGAATGATGTATTTGGTAAGGGATCATGATTTTTGAAGTACGTTCAAAGTAGATTACGCTACGGAATCGAGCAAGAGAGCAATTTTTTTTTATGGTATTGAGATTATTGGAGGAAGCTACGACGATTTCAATATTTTATTGATGATATTATTATTATGACAATCAGTATTATGATGTAGAGATATGTTTATGATCAATTAGATGATGCTATATGAGGAATGTGATTATGTGTTTATATGTATATGAATAATGAACATGGGTTAGGGACTCTGGTTTGTGAAAAAGGATGTTGAAAACCAAGAATTGTACTTCAAGAGTTATGAAATGTGCGTGAATGTGAGTACCACAATTCTGACGGAAATTTTTTGGACACTGTTATATATGAGATTTTGTTTCTACACACCTCTAATGCTAATTTTTCGACCTGTGAACTTTTTATTGGTATCAAACTGTCACTGTAGCGTAAATGCTGGCGTAAATATTTCGCTAAAGAAAGTAAGTGACTTTGATGTGGTGCACTGTGGGCAACCAGCTGTGTGACAGTCACCTGGAATAAAACCATTAGTGTGTGCCTTTCAGAAGCACAGGTGAGAAAAAAAGAGGCCATTAACCTCGCTATTGACATTTATTTGTAGGAAGCATCGCAAACATGACATGCTCATACTTGAAAACATATGATTACACTTTGGAGTTTTTACTTTCTGATATTTACTGAAATGCCTATGAAATCTACATCTACATCTACATGATTACTCTGCAATTCACATTTAAGTGCTTGGCAGAGGGTTCATCAAACCACAATCATACTATCTCTCTACCATTCCACTCCCGAACAGCGCGTGGGAAAAAACCGAGCTCTGATTTCTCTTATTTTATTTTGATGATCATTCCTACCTATGTAGGTTGGGCTCAACAAAGTATTTTCGCATTCAGAAGAGAATGTTGGTGACAGAAATTTCGTAAATAGATCTCGCCGCGACGAAAATCGTCTTTGCTTTAATGACTTCCATCCCAACTCGCGTATCATGTCTGCCACACTCTCTCCCCTATTACATGATAATACAAAACGACCTGCCCTTTTTTGCACCCTTTCGATGTCCTTCGTCAATCCCTCCTGGTAAGGATCCCACACCGCACAGCAATATTCTAGCAGAGGACGAACGAGTGTAGTGTAAGCTGTCTCTTTAGTGGACTTGTTGCATCTAAGTGTCCTGCCAATGAAACGCAACCTTTGGCTCGCCTTCCCCACAATATTATCTATGTGGTCTTTCCAACTGAAGTTGTTCGTAATTTTAACACCCAGGTACTTGGTTGAATTGACAGCCGTGAGAAGTAATCGAGTAATCGAATTACAACGGATTTCTTTTGGAACTCATGTGGATCACCTCACACTTTCCGTTATTTAGCGTCAACTGCCACATGCCACACCATACAGCAATCTTTTCTAAATCGCTTAGCAACTGATACTGGTCTTCGGATGACCTTACTAGATCGTAAATTACAGCATCATCTGCGAACAACCTAAGAGAACTGCTCAGATTGTCACCCAGGTCATTTATATAGATCAGGAACAGCAGAGGTCCCAGGACGCTTCCCTGGGGAACACCCGATATCACTTCAGTTTTACTCGATGATTTGTCGTCTATTACTACGAACTGTGACCTTCCTCAGAGAAAATCACGAATCCAGTCGCACAACTGAGACGATACCCCATAGGCCCGCAGCTTGATTAGAAGTCGCTTGTGAGGAACGGTGTCAAAAGCTTTCCGGAAATCTAGAAATACGGAATCAACTTGAGATCCCCTGTCGATAGCGGCCATTACTTCGTGCACAAGAACGATGATTTCTGAAACCATGCTGATTACGTATCAATAGATCGTTCCCTTCGAGGTGATTCATAATGTTTGAATACAGTATATGCTCCAAAACCCTACTGCAAACCGACGTCAATGATATAGGTCTGTAGTTCGATGGATTACTCCTACTAGCCATCTTAAACACTGGTGCGACCTGCGCCATTTTCCAATCTGAAAGTACAGATCTATCGGTGAGCGAGCGGTTGTATATGATTGCTAAGTAGGGAGCTATTGTATCAGCGCAATCTGAAAGGAACCTAATCGGTATACAATCTGGGCCTGAATACTTGCCCGTATCATGCGATTTGAGTTGCTTTGCAATCCCCAGGTATCTACTTCTAAGAAACTCATGCTAGCAGCTGTCCGTGTTTCACATTCTGGAATGTTCGCCTTCCCTGGTGAAGGAATTTCGGAAAACTGCGTTCAATAACTCCGCTTTAGCGGCACAGTCGTCAGTAACAGTACCATCAGCACTGCGCAGCGAATGTATTGACTGCGTCCTGCCGCTTGTGTACTTTACATACGACCAGAATTTCTTCGGATTTTCTACCAAATTTCGAGACAATGTTTCGTTGAGGAACCTATTAAAGGCATCTCGCATTGAAGTCCGTGCCAAATTTCGCGCGTCTGTAAATTTTAGCCAATCTTCGGGATTTCGCGTTCTTCTGAACTTCGCATGCTTTTTCCGTTGCCTCTGCAACAGCGTTCGTACCTGTTTTGTGTACCATGGGGGATCAGTTCCGTCTCTTACCAATTTATGAGGTATGAATCTCTCAATTGCTGTTGCTACTATATCTTTGAATTTGAGCCACATCTCGTCTACGTTTGCATAGTCAGTTCGGAAGGAATGGAGATTGTCTCTTAGGAAGGCTTCTAGTGACACTTTATACGCTTTTTTAAATAAAATTATTTTGCGTTTGTTTCTGGTGGATTTGGAAGAAACGGTATTGAGCCTAGCTACAACGACCTTGTGATCACTAATCCCTGTATCAGTTATGATGCTCTCTATTAGCTCTGGATTGTTTGTGGCTAAGAGGTCAAGTGTCTTTTCGCAACCATTTACAATTCGCCTGGGTTCGTGGACTAACTGCTCGAAATAATTTTCGGCGAAAGCATTTAGGACAATCTCGGAAGATGTTTTCTGCCTACCACCGGTTTTGAACAAGTATTTTTGCCAACATATCGAGGGAAGGTTGAAGTCCCCACCAACTATAACCGTATGAGTGGGGTATTTATTTGTTACAAGTCTCAAATTTTCTCTGAACTGTTCAGCATCTATATCATCGAAGTTTGGGGGTCGGCATAAGGAGCCAATTATTAACTTAGTTCGGCTGTTAAGTATAACCTCAACCCATACCAATTTGCACGGAGTATCTACTTCGACTTCACTACAAGATAAACCACTACTGACAGACACAAACACTCCACCACCAATTCTGCCTATCTATCTTTCCTGAACACTGTCTGAGACTTCGTAAAAAATTCTGCAGAACTTATTTCAGGCTTTAGCCAGCTTTCTGTAACTATAACGATTTCAGCTTCTTTGCTTTCTATTAGCGCTTGAAGCTCAGGGACTTTCCCAGCACAACTACAACAATTTACAACTACAATTCCGACCATTCCTTGATCCAAGCACGTCCTGTATTTGCCATGCACCCATTGAGATTGCAACCCACCGCGTACTTTCCCGAGGCCTTCTAACCTAAAAAACCGCCCAGTTCACGCCAAACAGCCTCCGCTACCCATGTAGCCGCCAGCTGAGTGTAGTGAACTCCTCACCTATTCAGCGCAACCCGAAACCCCACCACCCTACGGCGCAAGTCAAGGAATCTGCAGCCAACATGGTCGCAAAACTGTCTGAGCCTCTGATTCGGACCCTCCACCCGGCTCTGCACCAAAGGCCCGCTGTCGGTTCTGTAAACGATGCTGCGGATGGTGAGCTCTGCCTTTATCTCGTAAGCAAGACCAGCAGCCTTCACCAAATCAAATAGCCGCTGGAATCCAGAGAGCATTTCCTCAGATCCAAAGCGACACACGTCATTAGTGCCAACATGTGCCACCACCTGCCGCTGGCTGCACCCTGTGCTCTTCATGGCATCTGGAAGGAACCTTTCCACATCAGGAATGACTCCACCTGGAATGCACATGGAGTGCACACTGGATTTCTTCCCCTCCTTAGCCGCCATATCCCTAAGGGGCCCCATTACATGCCTAACATTGGAGCTCCCAACTACCAATAAGCCCCCCCTCCGCGATTGCCTGGACCTTGAAGGCTGAGAATCATCCTCTGAAACAGGGCAGGCAGCTGCATCTGGCTCAGCCATAGACAGTACCTGAAACCTGTTTGTCAGACGCACCGGGGAGGCTTTCTGATGAGCCTCCGGGGACGTCTTTCGCTGCCTGTCACGCCTTGGAACGACCTCCCAATCAACCACAGGCGAGGGCTCAGCCCCACTGGCGGGCAGCAACCGGGGCAACCACAGCGGCAGACTGATCTGGGGACAGACAAGACGAGGTTGACATCCCTGTGATACCCAACTCCGGCTCCCCACAGTGGTGCCCATTGGCAACAGCCTCAAGCTGCGTGACCGAAGTCAGCACTGCCTGCAGGTGTGAGCGAAGGGATGCCAACTCAGCCCTGATCCGGACAGCAATCACAGTCCCTGTCCATTCTAATCGATGTTGAACAACAGTTACTGAAACACGAGTCCGTGCCTAGATAGCACAAGGGAAACACGCAAAGAATGTATGAACTAACCTGTGCAAATGCCTAATGACTGAGCTACAATCTGCCTGAATTTACGATTACAGTAACTAAAACTCGAAATTACACCTCCTATACGAAACTCACACGCAATTTAAGTAAGAATCTACGAATTAAACACAGAAAAGAAGCTATATACGTATCTTTCTGTGCTGTCGATGTGCACCAACTGGGAGCTCAGGCCACGCCATATGAGAAATATTTTATGTCTACACACCTGATTATGATTACTGTCTTTCTAGTTGAGTGATCTTTTCACTGCTTTGTGAAATGCCATATGGATAGTGAAAGACATCTTTATGCTTTGCCTTGCATATATTTGCCTATTTTGTTTGATATCTAGCTTCTAGCTGCGCTGCAGAATTAGTTAAGATAAAGAAAAAAATAATAGATGTACTAATGTAAATATTTTCTGCTACAGATCCATTAAATAATAATTTTATGATCAACTTCCTAAGAAAAGTGAGCACTAGGAAACGAAAGAAGTACAGTAGGACATAGACATTAGGATATAAATAAACACTTGCCTTCACAGGAATTGCATACATAGTTTTTTTCAATGACTTAGTAATCTGTTTGGTAGAATAAGTTATTGTGATGCATCACTCTAATGTTAAGATGTGACGTAGATATTAAGGTGTAAATAGATATTTCCTTTATCTGTATTGCTACCTTTACTGTAATATTTTTTCTGCTTGAGCTTTGTCATGTTTTGCTGCTGCTGTTTGTCGGCATTTCCCTATTGAACTTCACTTTATAGTATTTTGCTAAGCCAGTTTTACAACTGATTTATTTTTCTTGTAGCTGCACATAGGCTCATATTAATTGTAAAGTTGCATTTGCTTTGGTAATTTATATTTATTGCTGCTTGCTTTGCCACTTTGCATTTTTTTTCTCATTCTTGTTTGTGTTAATGTTTGTGCTTTCACATTGCCTCGTCTTTTAGTTTATGTATCTGAGCTCAGTAGATTTACGTTAGCTTAAGAAGAATAAGTAAAAAATGCATTGAGAAGTTATATGAAATAGACTTGGGCCAAAATGAGTATTGTACAATGAGAAATAATTATTTTGAAAGAGGATATGAATAGACAAGTAGAGCTTAGCTGGGTTAGGTAGGATTTTCTTGAAAACAAATAAGGAGGTAAAGAATATGTGAAAATACTAATACAGAAAGCATGCATAGATAGGACCTTTTGGGAATAATGATGAATCAAGGGAGATCTCCGACAAGCAAAGAAAGTTTTGCTTGAAAATGAAATACGATAAATACTGCAGTACCAAATGTCATACTGAAAACAAGCTCTGTCCTTTCCTTTTATGTGATTCCACTCTGTGTTTAAGTCTGCTCTTGTGTGTCTATGTTCTTCCTGTCTTTATGTGTTCCTCTGACAAGAGTTATGTTGTAGAATTTTTCTAATACTAAGCTGCATTTACTATGATGAGGAGTACTCTTATCCTGAAATATAACCTGTTCCTTACTTTGTAAAAATGTTTAGCTATTACTTATTCAGTTATGTTTTCTTTTTATGCTCATATGTCAGTTTGATGTTCTAATTAATATTCTCATTTTTTCATTTATTTACATATGTTACAATTCCAATAATACTCATGTATATGCTTATTTCTATTCTTTTGTAATGCCTGATTTACTACTAATGTTATCATTACGTTTTTAATGTTTTTTGTACCTTCATATTTGTATTCTCATGTCATAAAATTGTAATTGACACCAGTTCTTCAAATTAAGTAAATAGTAGGGTTTCATTTCACTGCACACATTTCTGGTTGCTATAGTATATATGTGAGAGGTAAAAAAAAGGACTGTTAGTGCTCGCACGTGTGTTGATAATTCAGCAAGGGACTGGTTAACAGCATTGCTGGATCTAAGGATATTCAAAAAAAAAATAGTGAGTGCACAAGTGGTGGTTCATGGACTTGCTATATTATCCGCAAGACTCTTTGATGGTGATTGTGCACCCGCACACTCACAACGGATGGCTGTTGGCCATCTCAGAAGGACTACAGTAGGTCTGCACCTTTGGTGGCCCACCAATACCATAATCTCTACAAGGGCTACTGTGGGTCTGCTTTGGGATGACCTACCTACCAATATTCTTCAAAACTTCGACAGTCTCTGCTGTGGGTTTGCTCTGTTGTGGCCCATTACCTGTCTACATGTCAAGAGTCAGCACTGTTTTTCCGTTGGAAGGACAACGCTACTTCTTCAAGACTGCATGGAAATCCACTACTTCCTTGCGCATTTTCTTTTACTGCTCAGACTTTGTGCATAAAACGGCGATTACTACTGTGATGAATGATCAGAACTGTCTTTATGAAATGTGAGGACAGTTTTTGCTTTTGACCAACGGTCTACAAATAGGTATATGCATTTGATATATTTGTTATTGTTAATATGAAAAATTTTATCAAATCAGTATTGGCCAATGCCCAAAACAATTTGTAAACTTTTTTGTAGGGAGCATGAGAGCTATGTAAGTAGGCTATTTAGGATTTTATGTTGGTGACGGCACGTAGCGCTCTGTATTAAAATCGTTGACTGCGCTGTGTGCAGTCTGTTGCTGGTTGGACTCGTAGGTTTTTCGCCTGTGTAGTGTTGGACAGTTGGATGTGAGCAGCCCATAGTGTTGGGCAGTTGGAGGTGAGCCGCCAGCAGTGGTGAATGTGGGGAGAGAAATGCGATGGTTTTGAGATGTTAATATGAGCGGACGATCTGGACGTGTGTCCGTCAGAAAAAGGACAGCTATTAAACTGGATGTCACGAATTTATGCACTCCTGGAAATGGAAAAAAGAACACATTGACACCGGTGTGTCAGACCCATCATACTTGCTCCGGACACTGCGAGAGGGCTGTACAAGCAATGATCACACGCACGGCACAGCGGACACACCAGGAACCGCGGTGTTGGCCGTCGAATGGCGCAAGCTGCGCAGCATTTGTGCACCGCCCCCGTCGGTGTCAGCCAGTTTGCCGTGGCATACGGAGCTCCATCGCAGTCTTTAACACTGGTAGCATGCCGCGACAGCGTGGACGTGAACCGTATGTGCAGTTGACGGACTTTGAGCGAGGGCGTATAGTGGGCATGCGGGAGGCCGGGTGGACGTACCGCCGAATTGCTCAACACGTGGGGCGTGAGATCTCCACAGTACATCGATGTTGTCGCCAGTGGTCGGCGGAAGGTGCACGTGCCCGTCGACCTGGGACCGGACCGCAGCGACGCACGGATGCACGCCAAGACCGTAGGATCCTACGCAGTGCTGTAGGGGACCGCACCGCCACTTCCCAGCAAATTAGGGACACTGTTGCTCCTGGGGTATCGGCGAGGAGCATTCGCAACCGTCTCCATGAAGCTGGGCTACGGTCCCGCACACCGTTAGGCCGTCTTCCGCTCACGCCCCAACATCGTGCAGCCCGCCTCCAGTGGTGTCGCGACAGGCGTGAATGGAGGGACGAATGGAGACGTGTCGTCTTCAGCGATGAGAGTCGCTTCTGCCTTGGTGCCAATGATGGTCGTATGCGTGTTTGGCGCCGTGCAGGTGAGCGCCACAATCAGGACTGCATACGACCGAGGAACACAGGGCCAACACCCGGCATCATGGTGTGGGGAGCGATCTCCTACACTGGCCGTACACCACTGGTGATCGTCGAGGGGACACTGAATAGTGCACGGTACATCCAAACCGTCATCGAACCCATCGTTCTACCATTCCTAGACCGGCAAGGGAACTTGCTGTTCCAACAGGACAATGCACGTCCGCATGTATCCCGTGCCACCCAACGTGCTCTAGAAGGTGTAAGTCAACTACCCCGGCCAGCAAGATCTCCGGATCTGTCCCCCATTGAGCATGTTTGGGACTGGATGAACCGTCGTCTCACGCGGTCTGCACGTCCAGCACGAACGCTGGTCCAACTGAGGCGCCAGGTGGAAATGGCATGGCAAGCCGTTCCACAGGACTACATCCAGCATCTCTACGATCGTCTCCATGGGAGAATAGCAGCCTGCATTACTGCGAAAGGTGGATATACACTGTACTAGTGCCGACATTGTGCATGCTCTGTTGCCTGTGTCTATGTGCCTGTGGTTCTGTCAGTGTGATCATGTGATGTATCTGACCCCAGGAATGTGTCAATAAAGTTTCCCCTTCCTGGGACAATGAATTCACGGTGTTCTTATTTCAATTTCCAGGAGTGTATTTGTCTGGAGCGTAGCCTTGTTCAGAAATGACACGTGGGTGATAAACAACAGAGACAAGAGAAGAACCGAATATTTTGATACGCAATGTTACAGAAGAGTGTGAATTACTAGACGGATAGAAAGAGTAACTAAAACAGAGGTACTGAATGAGATTGATGAGAAAGTAACTTTCGAGCACAATTTGACTAAAGGAAAGGATCTGTTGGTAGAAAGTATCCTGAAATGTTAAGGAGTTACCGGTTTGGTAATAGAGGGAGTTTTGGAGGGATAAACTGTAGTGTGAGGCCGAGGATTACCTACAGTAAGCAGGTTCAGGTTCACGTCCATGTAGGTTACTTTTCGAGAGCTGCGTAAAATCAATGTTCAAGCTGAAAACCGTGGCCACTACAACCCTTGTTGCCACTGGACGGATTAAAATCTCTCTTTGTTTTGTTTTCCTTATAGCACTGTGTCGGCTGTGTAGCCATTTTCAAATACTTATACGACCCATCAAAACTGACATAAATTGGTTACCAAGAAATCATCAAATCATACAAAGGTGAGAATGTATGATATCGGCTATATTACTGTACTTCACAATTGAACGCTAATGGCATCTGTAATATCACTCACATAGCATATTAGTTAGATGAGTATGAACGAGCTGGTTTACGAATATCAACATCTCGCTGCAGATTATTCGTATTCCAGTGCATTAATTCACTTCTAAGTGACTTGTTACATCACTGCTGTTTTAAATGTATTGTGTTTCTGTCGCTATGTGATCTGACGTCTGCTTGGACACTAAACCACGTATGTTGGATGGATTATGCTATGCAAACTTTTTAAAATAGTTGCACAGCCGAAAAACTGTGCTCGAACGGAAAAAATAAAGAATTATTTTAAATCATCCAGTGGAGGACGACTCCGTCAACCAACGGGCAAAACGACCTCGAAAAGAAACCAGTGCAAGGCTGAATTTATGATTTAACAGGATTGTCATTGGCAACGAATAAAAGGATTAAGGAAATCAGACCTATCGAATGTATCACCAGTTTCTTAGAGGTCTCATATGTAACTTGTTTCAAATAAATGTGTGCTAACACTGAAGATGTAGTGCAGCGACATTTTAAAGTTCAGAAGTAGGAAACCCCAATCTGTGCATGGGTATTGAATATTTCAAGGCAATTAAAATAATGTTTGGCAAAACATCTACATCGTACTCCGAAAGACTCATAATGGTATGTGGCGGAGGGTAGTTTTTTGCCACTAACTGAGTCCTCCAATCCTCTTCTACTTGCGAATAGCGCGTGGGAAGAATGATTGTCGGTAAGCCTCTGTATTGGCTCTAATTGCGAGAAAATTCTCCTCGTGGTCATTACGTGAGACGTATTTGGGGGAAGTAATACGTTGTCAGACTCTTCCTGGAAAGCGCTCTCTCGAAATTTCAATTATAAATCTCTCCGTGATGCACAACGCCTCTCTCTTGTATCGTCTGCCGATGGAGTTCGTTGAGCATCTCCGTAATGCCCTCGCGCCGTCTAAATAATCCTGTAATGAAACGCGTCGCTCTTCGTTGGCCCTTCTCTATTTTTCCTATCAGTCCTACCTGGTAGGGATACCAGGCAGATGAACAATACCCAAGAATCGGTCGAGCAAACGACTTACTTTTTGTTAAAATTCTTCCCGTAAATCTGAGTCTGGCACCTACTTTTCCTACTATTTGTTTTATGGGTCATTCCACTTAAGGTCGCTCTGGATAGTTACTTCTAGATACTTTACGATAGGTACAATTTCCAGCGGTTTGTCATCAATGGTGTAGCTGTACACTAGTGGATTTCTTTTCCTATGTATGCCCCGTATGTTACATTTATTTACGTTCAGGGTCAACTGCCGGAGGCTGCACGATTCATCAATTCTCTAGAGGTCATAGTGCAAGTCGTTATCATCTTCCGTCGTCGCTACTTTGTTGAAGACAACCGCATCACCTGTGAACAGCCTTAAAGAGCATCCGAAATCCCACGCTTTGCGGAATACATGTTTATTTTTGTAGGGGACATTTTCTTTCTCCAAAAACGTTATAATTCTTGAGACTGAAACATATCCTATAACTCTACAACAGACAAACTTCAACGATATTTTGTGCACATCTGTCCTACGAACCTTCTTAAAAACTGGAATGACCTGTGCTTTCTTCCAGTCGCTACGTAAGCTTCGTTGCTTAAGCAATCTACGATAAATCACTGCTAGAATGGGAGTAAGCTCTTCAGCATAATCTTCGTAAAATGTTGTAGGTTACTCATGTGGTCATGCCGCCTTTTCACCACTAAGCGATTGTTGTTGATTTTCTATTCTGCTATCGGTTATCTCAGTATCTGCCATTTCGACGTTCGTACGAAGATTGAAAGGAGGGACTGAGTTACGATCTCCTGCGATGAAACGATATGGGAAGACCGAATTCAGTATTTATGTTTCTCTCTTCTATCGTCCGTTTTCGTGCTAGCATGGTCGTTGAGTGAATGAGTAAATGTACTAGACACATTTACTGGTTTTACATACTGCCAAAATTCCTTACGGTCTTTACTTTCACAGTCACTGAACGTTTCTCTCATTACTCTCATTACCGTCATTTTCCTTTCGTTCAGCTTCTTTTTATCAGCAAGGTTTTTACTTCTCTTGAATCTGAGATGAAATTCTCTTTGTTTACGTAGCAGTTTTTAATTTTTTTTACATTTGTTATCCACATCTTCGTCCTCGTCAAAGCATTATCAAATTGATTTTCGTATTATAACAGGCTAACGCGATAAATTTTGAAACCTCCGTTTATTAAAAAATGGTTCAAATGGCTCTGAGCACTATGGGACTTAACATCTGAGGTCATCAGTCCCCTAGAACATACTACTTAAACCTAACCTAAGGACATCACGCACATCCATACCCGAGGCAGGATTCGAACCTGCAACCGTAGCGGTCGCGCAGTTCCAGACTGAAGCGCCTGGAGCCGCTCGGCCGCACCAACCGGCCGTTTATTAAAACATAATCTTCTCGGGAGAGTTGCTGGTCTCCTACCGAGAGCCTCTGCAGGTGACGTATAGGAGATGCTCACCAGATATGGTGGGTACCAGGGAAATAAAATACCCGGGTTTGACCAAATCTAGTACCAAGGGCACGACGATTCCATATGTCAAAGGCGGTACCCCAAAAGCGTCTGGTCCACATGTTAGTGACGGCTGATTAATATCATCTGTGGCTAACAACCACAGTTGTAACACGGAGCTTTCTCCACTCGAGGTTGATAGCTGCTGACAGTCCAACATGGAAAGGCCTTTTAGAGAAACATTTCCAACGTCCAACGCAGTAGGGAAGGAAAAGGCTTCATCGGGTTCGCTGAGTAGCCAATAGAAGACTCAAATGAATCGGAGCATTTGAAATCAACCAACTCTCATCAAGCTCATAACGTCAAAATAAAACATAAACACGTTAACTACACTGTAACACATAACTGAAAACTGGAAATCTCAAAAACTTCACAAATGAATTGATCAGACAAAACAGCATAGCAGCAGGATTCCAAAAAAAAGTGGAAAAACCACAAAAAGATACATTTGAAGCTGAAGGTTACTCAATTTACAATGGGAAACCGGGACAAAGAGTTATGAAACAGTGCCCACAATTCAGAACAGGATTTATAGTAAATCTGAAAGTCATAGATTCAATAATTGATTTTAAAGCTATTTCTCCGCAAATCGAAGCTTTAAGTATGAAAACCACAAACAAGATCTATACTATCAAAAACACCCATGCCCCTAACAGTGAGAAAAATTTTCTATCAAAAACTACGGTAGAAGTAGAAAAATTCTGGGGTCTCGTGGATCACACAGTAAATCAACTCAATAAAAACAATGCAAAGGTCTTAATAGGGGATTTTAATGCCCAACTGGGAAAGGAAAAGAAGTACAGAGATTTAATTGGAAAATGGGCTCCGCCGGCCGCGGTGGTCTCGCGGTTCTAGGCGCGCAGTCCGGAACCGTGGGACTGCTACGGTCGCAGGTTCGAATCCTGCCTCGGGCATGGATGTGTGTGATGTCCTTAGGTTAGTTAGGTTTAAGTAGTTCTAAGTTCTAGGGGACTGATGACCACAGCTGTTAAGTCCCATAGTGCTCAGAGCCATTTGAAAATGGGCTCCACACAAACACTCTTGTTGAAATTTAAAGAACAAATGGCTCATCTCTAAATCTACGTATTTTAAAAGAAAACTAAGCAAACTTATGACATGGAAATATCCTGGTTGGACCAGAGGAGAGTGGCAGCTGGACCATGTTTGCATGGACAAATTCTTTCACAGAGAAATTCGAAATGTTAAAGTACTGAGAGGAAAAGACCCAGGTACAAATCATTATTTGGTCAAAATAAAAATCAAATTCACCCCATTAAGGAAAAAAGACAGAGAACAATTTAGAGACAAAAGAAAGTGTGACCCACATAAATTATTCAAAAATGCCAAACATCAGAAAAAAACACAAAATTCAATAGTAATGAACAATCTTGAGGAACTAATACCAATTTCGAAACAACATGCTGAAGAATTGGCCCAAGTAAAACAATGTATCAAACATGCATGGCGGCCTGAGGAATGTGATTAAATTCATGATGAAAGACATCAAGCTTGGACAAAATTTGAAAGTCACAAAACAGAAGAAAATGCAGCTGACCTCAAAAAACACCAGAAAAAAATTCTCTCAAATTATCTGGAAACGAAAGCAGCTATACCAAAAGGGTCTACTGAGTTCCATTGAAGGAACTACTACAAAACCAATTCCTGAGAGTATTGCACAGCCTTTGATAAACAATTACGTAATTACAACCCTTCTGCACTATTGCTGAAAAATAAAGATCGAACAATAACCCATAATAATAAGGAAAACGCAGGAATCATTGCAGATTCAACAAGTTCTTTAACTGTGGTGAATTTGAAAGGCTTTTAACAATAGGCAGAAGGACCCCAGTAAAAACCAAACCAGAAAATATAAACCCATCTACATTACAAGAAATAGAAATAGCACTTCATGAAATGACAAACTATAAAGCATGTGGGTACAAATGTGTTTGCGGAAATGTGGCAGTATGCTGGTAAAACAACTCAGGCATCTTTACATATTATTTTACAAAAAATATGGGGAAAAGAAAAATTCCCAGAAGAATGGGAAATAACTTCATTAAGAAAGGACACAAAAGTGATTCAGAGAACAGTTGAGAAGTCTCGCACCTGGACTGTGCCTACAAGATATTTTCCTTAACACAGTAGGAACAAAGAAGAACTGGATATGGGAAAGGGGGAATACCAAAGAGGCTTGAGACTTTGGAGAATCTGTACCAAACAACTAACTACTCTGAAATTAATCATGGCTTCTTACCACACACGAAACAACCCTGTCTCAACTACATTTATATATTCTAAGAAAGCATTTGATTCCATCCAAAGACCCTCTCTGTTAAAAATTTTGAGACATTTCAGACTCTAGCTAACATGTGTGAGACTGGTTCTGACCTACCTTCCTACCACAGTTGCGTAAGGACGCTCTATGCGTGTTTTAGGAATTTGCTTTGAATCTATGGCCTGCAAGGTAGAAAGGCACCAGCTCACCATGCAGAGTTCAGAAGTGCGCAGCAGTACAGACAGTGATGTAACCCGACAAAGATCTCGACGTTGGTTCCACTACGCTCCCTGTAATGGAGACGTTATCGCTCGCTGGCATTGTGTGAGCGCGTATGTTGACCTTTCGTCGGCAGTAGCAGTGGCTGGTGTCAGCGCGAGATGTGAACCTGAGAATCTATTCTAAATCTCTCTCGACTGTTAAACACCAGTCTGATACATTTCCTACATCTTTTGTGAAGCCCAGACTCCTAGTTTTCCCTAGCTAAGCACATACGTCATTGCCCTCAAATCTCTCGCAAGCGTTAGGCGTCAGTGCTTGGTGCGATTCTCCATACTACGAGCCTTTGCAGTTTAACTCCCAACAAGTTAAGAGGAGCCTGTGAACAAGTGTTCACATAATGACTCTCGCAATCGTCTCAGCGCAGTGCGAGTCGCCTTGTTCAAACACTAGACGATTTGGCGCAAGAGAAAGAGCAAATTTTTCTCTCTAGATTTGCCTACATCAAAGCTGGTGGCCCCGTGTTTTCTTTCTGGCCAATCAGAGCCTTTGTACTTGTTATAAATCCACCCATTAGAGTTTCTGTAGCCTATCACAGGTGTTTTTCTTTCTTAGGGCAGAGTTTAACTACTGCTACATAAGACTGAGATAAACAGCTTTTTCTTTCATGCAAGTTTTTTACACAGGTGGCTCCAGTGAGTCACCATTGTCTTGAGTTGTGTTTCTCTGGATGTTTTATCTAACATCTCTGGCCATGTTCCTGTAGAAAGGCTTTCCGAAGGGTCATCGTTAGAAGGCGGTCTGCGCAGTGGATCCGGCCCCTCATTGTGTCCGCTAGACGTCCTGCTGTGCGGGTTTCGCATTGGGACGGGCATTGCCGTCGTAAAATTCTCCTTCCCTCAGAACTCCTTCTCGTAGCTTGGGTCTGGGAAATTACTTGCTTGCAATTACTACTATGAGTATTAGTGGTTTACATTCGCTTTGTCTATAAATAATTCGAACTTTTTCAAGTAACTATCTCGTGTGATATATCCAGTTAGCAGGAATTGTTTCTGGAAATCAATGTAAGGTGTGTTGTTTGTCTGACACCTTAAATCTACCCAAAATTAATTAAACTGATAAAACTTAACCAAACTGATAGAACTTCAGTTAGATGTTGAGAGGGGAACTTTCTGAATCATGCCTGTCTGTACATTTCTCTTTAATTGTGCCCTTGAATAAATAACGAGTGAATGGTACACGATAATACAAAGAACATTGAGGTTGGAACACAAAAAGATGAAATTAGGGGTTTGAAGATGATCTCACTCTTCTCGCCAACAACATTCAAGAAACCAAACAACAAATACCATCATTACAGGAAATATCCCCGAGTATTGCCCTTAAAATATCTTTTGAAAAACAGAAATAATGCTACCTGAACCATCACTGTCGGCCGCTGTGGCCGAGTGGTTCTATGTGCTTCAGTCCGGTACCACGCTGCTGCTACAGTCACAGGTTCGAATCCTGCCTCGGGCATGTATGTGTGTGATGTCCTTAGGTTAGTTGGGTTTAAGTAGTTATAAGTCTAGGGGACTGATGACCTCAGATGTTAAGTTCCATAGTGCTTAGATCCATTTGAACCGTTTTGAACCACCACTGCAAATAAAAGTAGAATTGGAGAACATGACATAAAATTGTAGAAAAGTTTAAATACTTGGCAGAAATAATGCCACACAACGTGAATGAGAAATCATCATGACAAAGCTGAGTAAACAAACTACTTTACACGCATCATGTTACCAAGAACACATACAAAAAGAAAGCCTCTCAGTAGCCACAAAACTGGAACACTACAAAACAGTCAGACAGCCGCAAATAACATGTGCTAGTGAAACTATATTTAAAACAATCAACACTGTAGCATAAGAAAGATTACTCAGAATAGAAAGAAGGATAATTAGAATATGTATAAATAAAAAGTACGAAAAAGCAGAGTTCGGTGAATAGCTTCAAATGAAACAGTTCATAAAGAAATAAAACCATTAGCAAGTACAATGAAAAAGAAACGGGTCTCTTTCCTAGGACGTTTGATGAGGGTGACAGAGAATAGAATTAGCAGGAGAATAATTGAGAAGTTATGGAATAGTAAGAGAGGCACTAGGCGGATCGTAGAGATCAAGAACATGATCAAATTACAGATTATGATGGAGGATTTGAAAGGCAAGACAGACGCACTCAAGATACTTCAGGCCAAACATATCGCACTATCAATAAAAACAAATAGAAAAAGGGAAGGGTGATTTCGGATGAGGAGAGAAAAGCACGATCTGATAGAATGAAAAAGTATTAGGCCGACAAAAAACAGAAGAACCTAATTCGTAATACTAACTAAAGTAGTCAAATATAGGAAATAAAGTAAAATAAAAAAAAACATAGGGTTACGATGAATGTTATAGGGCCTTAGTAATGTTAGCAGATTCGATCCTCGAATGGTACAACGTCGAATTAAAAGATCTAATGAAATAATTTTTCAAAACGTGCCGTTCAGCGCCCAGAAAAGCGGCTTTCACTTTGTGGTCAATTAATTTTACTTTTAAGAACATGTAATCTATAACCGATAAAAATATGAAGTAAAATAAAAATTAAGCTACTTTTACCTTTCGCTGCCAAAGCTGACTTGTCTGGACCAAGTTCAGTAAGGTGAATGCACTGCAGTAGCATTGGAACACGAGAGTTAAAAATAAAGGGCGTTTGCAAGTATTTACTATTAATTTGTGTAACTGGATCTCGAAACACGATACACCGTGATTCTCGTTACTGCTCCAACAAACGTCACACAAAATAGTCGTCTGTGTGGATACATTGCACTTTAACTCTCATAGGGTCGTAATGCTACTGTGAATCGGAAAGCATCAGCTCCAATATGTGATGTGAAAAAGTGAGGTCGGATTGATTACATAACGGTAATCTGCTTTTCCCAGAATGCGCGGGCTCACAGCGATACGCAAAATCCATGGCGTACATAAATAAACATGGACGCAATCTGTCGGTTCTCTAGCAGCATGTATCAGCTGTCACAGCAGTCTCCATCAAACAGTGGAACATTAAAAGCTAATCGGTTTTAATTTCATTGTTAAATGACGTTTATCGACTTCCAAATAGAAAAAAAAACGAGTTCCATTGGTTTAAGTGGACACAGTTATTTCACGGCACAATTTGTTTATGTCACTTTCAAAATCGATACTGTTGTATCAAGCGCTGTAAAAGGATAAATGTCATTTAAAAATTAAAAAAGCTAGTCAATGTCGGTTATATATCCCAATTTGGTGTTAAGTTTTAACTTACATTATAATCATAATAAATAGGCCGGTCAAAAATTAACGCACGTTTCTCGGTAAGTCCACAGTGAGGTCACATTTGTAATTTGGCCCTCTAAGCTCCGGTCTAGCGACATACATGTAATATTTTGCTCCAGTGTGTTCTAGCGAGTCATCATGAACGAGGGTTATGACTTTCCATTTCGTCGATAGTGGGTTTCCTTGTTTGTTTCTACACTGCTTGTCATTAGAACTATACCACAAGCAAGGATAGGAAAAGAGAAAGCTTTTGTTTATTGTATTCATACAGTGTACTTGGAACAATTCACAATTAAGTTTTTAGTTAAAAGAAGTAAATGTTTATTTCATAATTGGCTGCGAGAACTACAGGGGCAGGTTCAGCCGCCTAATTAAAATGATTTTCCTGTCCTTCGAGCAGACTGAAACGATTTCTTCGCAAAATATAAAAGCTTCGTGTTTAAGTGTATCTAGGAAGTATATATATATATATATATATATATATATATATATATATATATATATATACCGCTGGATATATTTCGTAAACCACATCAAATACTGACGAATCGATTCCACAGACCGAACGTGAGGAGAGGGGCTAGTGTAATTGGTTAATACAAACCATAAAAAAATGCACGGAAGTATGTTTTTTAACACAAACCTACGTTTTTTTAAAATGGAACCCCGTTAGTTTTGTTAGCACATCTGAACATATAAATAAATACGTAATCAGTGCCGTTTGTTGCATTGTAAAATGTTAATTACATCCGGAGATATTGTAACCTTAAGTTGACGCTTGAGTACCACTCCTGCGCTGTTCGATCTTGTGTATCGGAGAGCACCGAATTACGTAGGGATCCAAAGGGAACGGTGATGGACCTTAGGTACAGAAGAGACTGGAACAGCACATTACGTCCACATGCTAACACCTTTTTATTGGTCTTTTTCACTGACGCACATGTACATTACCATGAGGGGTGAGGTACACGTACACACGTGGTTTCCGTTTTCAATTACGGAGTGGAATAGAGTGTGTCCCGACATGTCAGGCCAATAGATGTTCAATGTGGTGGCCATCATTTGCTGCACACAATTGCAATCTCCGGCGTAATGAATGTCGTACACGCCGCAGTACATCTGATGTAATGTCGCCGCAGGCTGCCACAATACGTTGTTTCATATCCTCTGGGGTTGTAGGCACATCACGGTACACATTCTCCTTTAACGTACCCCACAGAAAGAAGTCCAGAGGTGTAAGATCAGGAGAACGGGCTAGCCAATTTATGCGTCCTCCACGTCCTATGAAACGCCCGTCGAACATCCTGTCAAGGGTCAGCCTAGTGTTAATTGCGGAATGTGCAGGTGCACCATCATGCTGATACCGCATACGTCGACGCGTTTCCGGTGGGACATTTCCGAGCAACGTTGGCAGATCATTCTGTAGAAACGCGATGTATGTTGCAGCTGTTTGTTACAACACGCAACTGAATGTCGGAGGTTTCAAGCGTCAACTTTAGGTTACAATATCTCCGGATGTAATTAACATTTTACAATGCAACAAACGGCACTGATTACGTATTTGTTTATATGTTCAGATGTGCTAACAAAACTAACGTGGTTCCATTTAAAAAAACGTAGGTTTTTGTTAAAAAACATACTTCCGTGCATTTTTGTATGGTTTGTATTAAACAGTTACACTAGCCCTCTGCTCACGTTCGGTCTGTGGAATCGGTTCGTCAGTATTTGATGTGGTTTACGAAATATGTCCAGCGGTAACGTTAGGTGAATCACCCCCTATATATATATATATATATATATATATATATATATATATATATATATATATATATATATATCACCTTTCTTCCAAAGTGAATATCCAAAATAATCACGACAAAATTAACGAAAAGGCTCAAATAAAGCATCGGATACCTCTTCACGTCGAAAAAGATGTGTTTTCTGCGCCATTTCTGATACTCACAGCATCAGCCCGATGTCGCTTGTAACAACTATGACCATAGTTGGTTACTTCAAGTTTTCGGGAACTTCCATTCTCATTTAAAGGAACGGGAAGAACAATACTGTTTTTCCTGCAAGAAGGAACTAATTGTCACACGACTCGTCAATCGCTATATCATAATGATGAAGCATTCACATAACAACTCAGTAGAAGCCAAGGTTTGTGGCCTAGTAGTTCGTCAGACTTTGCCATTGGAATATTTTAAATAAAAACTGTACTGTAGATTTCATATTGCTGACTGTTTTGCCTGAATGCGTAAGGGATTAGAACGATGAAAGTTTAACTTTGCCCCCCCCCCCCAAAAAAAAAAGGAAAATAATTCATAAAACTTTTAAAAATTAAAGTTATAGAAAGTCTTTAGGTAATACTATCTGCACCATCTGAAAAAAGACGTGAGCACGCAGTAGGGAAGAAGGAAACGATATGAGAAGTACACGCAATCGGTAGCTTCAGTATGCGGTAGTGAAGGTAATGTTACCGATGACAGTGTCACTAGAGTGGTGTGACTAAATACAGTTCTCTGAGATGCTCTCACCAAAGAAGACGAAGTAAATTTTTACAGGAACAGAATCAAAAAATGCTGCCAACGTAAGTAAATTAAAGATAGACATCTTCGGTGTAACAAAGCAGCTTAAATCATTTAATAAAGGAAACGCCGCTGGACCAGGTTGTATACCAGTGAGGGTCCTTTCAGAGTGTGCTGATACAATTGCTCCATAGTTAACAATCATGTACAACCGCTCGGTCATAGGAAGTTCCCTACCTAAAGACTGGAAAGTTGCACACGTTACACCAATATTTAAGAAAGTAAGTAGGAGTAATACGGTGAATTATAGACCCATATCACTGAAGATGATTTGCGGTAGGATTTTGTAACATGTACCGTTTTTGAACATTATGATTTATCTCGAGGAAAAGGATCAGTTGACTCATAATCAGCCCTAATTCAGAAACAATCGTTCTTTTGAAACGTTCTCACGGAGTAATGAGTGCTGTAAACAGGGGACCTCAAACTGATTCCATAAGTCTAGATTTCCAAAATTCTTTTGAGACCGTTCCGCACAAGCGACTTATAAACAAGTTGTGTGGCCATGAAGTACCGTCTCAGTTGTGCGACTGGATTCGTAATATCCTATCGGGATGACCACCGTTTCTAGTAACTGACGGAAACTCATCAAGTAAAACAGAAATGATATCTGCCGGTAGCACAGTTCCTCTGCTATTCCTAATCTATATAAACGATTTAGGAGAACTTCTGAGCAGCCATCTTAGATTGTTGCCAGATGATTCATTTACTGTCTATTAAAGTCATCAGAAGATCACAGAAAATTATAAAATGATTTGGGCGAGATATCTGTATGGCGCGAAAAGTGGCTGTTGACCCAAAATAATGAAAAGTGTGAGGTCATCCACATGAATACCAAAAGCAGTCCATTAAATCTCTGCTACACGATAAATCATACAAATACAAGGACTGTCAATTCAACTAAACACCTAGTAATCACAATTACCAACAACTTAAATTGTAACATCACATGGATAATAACGTGGGGAAGGCGAACCAAAGACTACGTTCTATTGACAGAATACTTAGGACATGCAACAGGTCTATTAAAGAGACTGCCTGCACTACGCCTGTCCGTCCTCTGCTAGAGTACTGATGTGCCGTATAGGATCCTTACTAGATGGAACTGACTGAGGACTTCGAAAAAGTTCAAAGAAGGGCACATCGTTTTGTACAGGTTGGGGCAAGTAAAAGTGGCCCAGAGAACAGAGTTCCAAGGTACAAAGAAACACAGCAGAGGGAAGAAAATACAGTGCTAACATGACTTTGGCAGATGTTGAAAGTGATCATCATTAATGTCTTTTCACTTTTAGGTCCTATTCTGCAAGTTGCCAATGAAGATCGAAGCTGAACTGCTAGACTTGCTGCAATCTCATCCAAAATATTCTGCTGCAGTTCGTAAAGACTGAGGGAGTTGTTGCGATACACCTTAGACTTGAGCGCTCCCCTTAGAAGTAATCGTTCAGTAGCGGATCTGGTGACCTGGGTGGCCAGCTAGGGCTTCGACTAGACTGACTCCTGCTAACAACTCTGTCAGACGTGAAGATTGTGTAAATGTGCTCCAAAGTTCGGTCAGCTGAATGGGCAATTTCTCCATCTTGTCGGAACTAACTGTAGGTCTTTTCCTCCTCAGTTAATGCTGCCAAAATGGTTTTAAAATGTCCGGGTTACTCTTATTTGCCCCACCATGTATTACCGCCAAATAGGGGAGAGTGACACGCACGTGATACGCGAGTTGGGCAGTCAATCATTAAAACAAAGGCGTTTCCCGCTGCGGAAAGATTTTTCCAGCAAATTTCAATCTCCAACATTCTACTCCTAATGTAAAACTGTTTTGTTGACACTCCCTCTATAGGAAGAAATGCTCATTGTAATGAAATAATAGAAAAAAAGATGACGCCGAAAGATTAAGTGTAGAGAAATAGTGTGAAAGTGGTTCAATGGACTCTCTGCCAGGCACCTGAGTGTGAGTTGCCGAGCTTTCATGTAGACGTAGATGTACAAAAGAAATTTTGCGTTTGTGATTATAAAGCAGGGTCAAATTTATAAAGATTTTGGTGACATGATACAATTAATAATACGACACTGCATTTCATCTCGTATGGATGTATATACGAAGTTACATTTCCATCCACTTATGTATTTTGTCTGATTTACTTAGTTTGTCAGGGAGTGTGTTTAGGAAGAGATAGCATTTAGAATGTGGTTTTTTCTTTGTGCATCCACTACACGTCTTCATTGAAACCGATAAAGAACACTACACTGTAACATATGTTTCCACAAAAGGGTAAGGAATATAACTTCAGCGATTTTTGTAGTGCTCACCATAATAAATGTTATTCATTGCCTTTAATCTCCATAAACTAAATGACGACTTCATGGCGCGCAACAAACATTCCAGATATTTCCAGGCGAATGTCTCAAGATACGATGATATTATTTTTTGAGTTCCACAATGAGATCGAGTGCACGCGGCCTTGCCGCAGTTGTATCACCAGTTCCCACTCAGTCAGCACAGTTAAGCGCTGTCGGGCTGGGCTAGCACATGGATGGGTGGCCGGCTGGCCTGCCGAGCACTGTTGGCAAGCGGGCTGCACTCAGCCCTTGTGAGGCAAACTGAGGAGCTACTTGATTGAAAAGTACCGACTTACGTCGCGAAAACTGACGACAGCCGGAAGAGCGGTGTGCTGACCAGATGCTCCTACACTACTGGCCATTAAAGTTGCTACACGAAGAAGAAATGCAGATGAAACGGGTATTCATTGGACAAATATATTATACTAGAACTGACATGTGATTACATTTTCACTCAGTTTGGGTGCATATATCCTATGAAATCAGTACACAGAACAACCACATCTGGCCGTAATAACGGCCCTGATACGCCTGGGCATTGAGTCAAACAGAGCTTGGATGGCTTGTACAGGTACAGCTGCCCATGCAGCTTCAACACGATACCACAGTTCATCAACAGTAGTGACTGGCGTATTGTGACGAGTCAGTTGGTCGGCCACCATTGATCAGACGTTTTCAGTTGGTGAGAGATCTGAAGAATGTGATGGCCAGGACAGCAGTCGAACATTTTCTGTATCCAGAAAGGCCCGTACAGGACCTGCAACATGTGGTCGTGCATTATCCTGCTAAAATGTAGGGTTTCGCAGGGATCGAATGAAGGGTAGAGCCACGGGTCGTAACACATCTGAAATGTAACGTCCACTGTTCAAACTGCCGCCAATGCGAACCAGAGGTGACCGAGATGTGAAACCTATGGCGGCACCACATACCATCACGCCGGGTGATACGCCAGTACGGCGATGACGAATACACGCTTCCAATGTGCGTTCACAGCGATGTCACCAAACATGGATGCGACCATCATGATGCTGTAAACAGAACCTGGATTCATCCGAAAAAATGACGTTTTGCCATTCGTGCACCCATCTTCGAGTACACCATCGCAGGCGCTCCTGTCTGTGATGCAACGTCAAGGGTAACCGCAGCCATGGTCTCCGAGCCGATACTCCATGCTGCTGCAAACGTCGTCGAACTGTTCGTACAGATGGTTGTCGTCTTTCAAATGTCACCGTTGACTCAGGGATCGAGACGTGGCTGCACGATCCGTTACAGCCATGCGGATAAGATGCCTGTCATCTCGACTGCTAGTGATACGAGGCCGTTGGGATCCAACACGGCGTTCCGTATTACCCTGATGAACCCACCGATTCCATATTCTGCTAACAGTCATTGGATCTCGACAAACGCGAGCAGCAATGTCGCGATACGATAAGCCGCAATCGCAATACGCTACAACCCGACCTTTATCAAAGTCGGAAACGTGATGGTACGCTTTTCTCCTCCTTACACGAGGCATCACAATAACGTTTCACCAGGCAACGCCAGTCAACTGCTGTTTGTGTATGAGAAATCGGTTGGAAACTTTCCTCATGTCAGCACGTTGTAGGTGTCGCCACCGGCGCCAACCTTGTGTGAATGCTCTGTAAAGCTAACCATTTGCATATCACAGCATCTTCTTCCTGTCGGTTAAATTTCGCGTCTGCAGCACGTCGTCTTCGTGGTGTAGTTATATTAATGGCCAGTAGTGTACATATCCGCATCCAGTGTTGCCTGTGGGCTTAGGATGACACGGGGGTCCGTCGGTACCGTTGGGCCTTCAAGGCCTGTTCGTTCAGAGTTTAGTAGCTCTGTGAGATCGAATTGAGATGCTACATACTCTACATACTCCAAATTAAGGAATGGGCAGGAATATTGAAACAATACACGCTATAGTTCTGTGCAAAATGAGTTTCAATGCGATTTCAGGAGCAAAAAAAGAAAAAAAGAAAAAAAAAGACGTAGAGGTACAGAGAAAACATTTTCGAGCCATTTTCGAATTTTGAAATTGTCATTTTAAAAGTAAGTGTAGTGATATTTTTCTATCACTTGAATGTACATATTATTGCCACGGGGACGTTTTTATCTTCTAAGTACTGCGTTAGAAGGTATTACATCAACGAGACGGTTTAGGTCTTGTCTAGGGCTGATCTGGGAGTCCAATAATGAGAGGCTTGTTCGATTGTGGACACTAACGCAATGTTTCTGTGTCAGTACAGACTAGCTGATTTTTTAAGATATTGATTCTAATGTTCACTCCCTAATCTTCACAGAATGTTATTTGACTTAAGATACCTATCCCAGTTACTCCAAGACATTTAGAACATGAATTCAATCTTATTTACTTCTTAGATTTGCAGAGTAGGGTACGAACTAGGTTATTCAACGGATTAGTTTTTAAGGAAGTATTACATTAGTGATTCGACACTGCACTTTGCTACGGCTTTTTCGGAAGACGTTAGAGTTGCTGGTAGAGGTTCAGAGGATTCACTTACTCTTGGGTTGGGAAGCTGACCGAGAATCTGAAAAACCGTCAGTTATTACAACCAGAGCGTGGTAGAAAGTTGAGGTCTGTAGACAGGGCGTTTGGCTCGCTGATGCTCACGCGAGCCCACCGCGCTCGAGCATGGTTTTACCGTGTACGAATGCTCGAAACGGGCATGCTATGGTCGAACGAGGCGCCTTGGGGAGGACAGAGGGCAGCGCCCTCGCCGCGCTGCTGTAGCGACCATTCTGGTAGCTCTTCGGGCTGGAGTCGCTCTCTACACGCTCCAAACGGCTGATTGAACCACATTCACATCACTTCAGCTAAGCTGGAGTCGTATATTTCTGGGTGGTAGTGTCTAACTGCAACATTGTTATGATCCACAGGAGAAAATAGCGTGCTTTATGCAATAACGAAAATTTGGAAAGAGTTTGGAGTTTTGTAGGAAAACCACCAACTTCTATCGGTCTTAGATGAAAAATCTACACTATCTGCTTTATTGATTCAAATGTACATATGTAACTTGATCATCAAACGAATTAGAAATATAACAAATTGTCTCCAACTATTCCCTGTTAGCGTACTTAGAATGAATCTACTGATTTCGGATCAATTTTGCTTCGTCCGCCAGAAATAACGTTCAAAACCGCACTGAAATATCTATCGCTATTCACATTTGAGGCCGGAACACAAGACATTCCTATCGCTAAACTTGATAGTTTGGGAAAGTGGCTACGGTTACGCTTTCACCTCTCAAACAGATCTTCGGATTAAACGCAACTCAACTTTGTCTTTGCCCACAGTCCAGTCACTCCGAAAGCAGAGATTTCATTTTTTTGGCTGCTGGGCGCGGCTGACATTCTCTCAAAGGTCCGACACAAGCTTATCAGAAACTGACATTTCATTACACATTTGATGCACAATATTTAACATCTCATTTCGGTCAAAAACGGATGGCATTTCCAGTAATCGGAAGGGTCATTACAGAATTGTTACTACTTGTGCAACATCGGAATTTCGATTTTCTCATCTGCGAGACGAAGACAGTGATGTTTCAGCGCTCGTAATATTCACAGTTAATAGATGATAAAACGACCGTTATACTGCAATGGCAAAATATCGCTGACACTGAAAGCGGTGTTTTCCAATTAAGTGCAACTTTCATGTGCTGGACACGCAGCGTGTCTACAGAAATTTAAACGTTTGTGTCTCTGTACCTTCGGATTCTGTATTGCAATGACTTTTCAGATTGTGCTCCGATAACAAAACGAAATGAAATGTTCCTTCTGCATCCTTAAATGGGTCTAAAAATGTTACGATTTCTTTTGCAGTGTTGTTGTCGTAACCAGTAAGTTTTTCAGAGAGGCTTTCCCCAGAAGCAGTTCCATGATTTTGTCGTCCTGCCTTGCTGCATACTCTATCATCCTAAACATACTGTTCCACTTACTCTCCGTTTCTTGCTTCAAGCTTGTCTACATCGAATTCACGTCATTAGGTTTTTTTCTTGAAACGTACACTACCATCAGCAGCATAAGTCGTGGAACAAACCATAGCAAGATCATTTATCAAACAATCGTCGTGCAATATGTGTTCAGCCGCGCGAAGTAGCCGTGAGGTTTGAGGCGCCATGTCGCGGATTGCTCGGCCCCTCCCGCTGGAGCTTCGAGTCCTCCTTCGGGCATGGATGTGTGTTGTTCTTAGTATAAGGTAGTTTAAGTAGTGTGTAAGTCTAGGAACCGAAGACCTCCGCAATTTGGTCCCTTAGGAATTCAAACACATTTGAACATTTTTTGAATATGTGTTCCAGGACTGCGCTGAAAACATATGTAATGGATGCATAATGCTGAAAGGTTTGCAGTGCCTTGCATATATTAGCGCCTTATTCAGTGGCAAATGATGTCTTATTAAATTGCTAGGGAATTAGTATTAATAATTTTAATAATGTTTCTTCAAAGTAGTTCTTAAAAAATTCCAAATACTTTTTTCTTCTCAGGAAAGTCTGTTATCACCAATACCACATTTCACAGTGTCTAAACTTGATAAGTAAAGTGCGCAGTAATAGACAGGGAATACATTTTCCGATATCTGTCGGTCCATATATCTACGTACATCCACATGCATTCACAACCATGGTCTGGATAATGCTGAGCGTCATACTCGCTCATGTTTCATTGGTTTATCGTTCAGTGTTTCGTGCTACCATCATAGGATGAGTCAAAATGTTGAGAACGTCTAGAAGTTCCAATTCTGGAGCGACGTTATCATCTCCTGACATACAGCGCGAAATCATGCAGTTAACGCTAATTCAAATGGACGAATATATCTGGCACACATTTCTAGGCACCTGTTTAGTTACTGTAGCTTTAATTGAAACTGGTAATGCTCCAAAACTTACATTTTGTCGTGTTCTGCACACATTTGCCTTCAGATGCGTAGTAAAGGATCTGTGGGACAGGAGAGCAGGGCACTTGTCACAGTACATGCCGCAGACTATTCTTTGTCCTTTATTGTCACTTCATTCCCCTCGCCCCATATTGGGGGGGGGGGGGGGGGGGGAGCTGTCAACGGATTCAACTCGTTGCTTAAAACATAGTATAAGATAGGACATGGCATTTGACAAAATGAGTGACTGATATAATAAAAACTTACAGCCTGAGCTTCCATCTAACTGTTACTCGCTCCTCTGAACGGGAACGCGTTATGCAGATCTTGGTGCCTCTCGCGTCCCTCTAAAAAAGATACCCTGAAGATGCCTAAATAAGGCGAAACGCGTCGTTGAAAAATAAAAAAAACTAAATTGCAACCAAGACTGTTGAGCACTGGTTTGCTGTTATGTCACATATGGACGGGAAGAATAATAAAAAGACATAGATTCGGTTACATATCTAAAATACAAAAGACTGATTATTAATTAAAAGATTGATACAGATGAAACGGCAACAGAATGTTTCACGAAAGATAAAAAACAGAGGACAGGAGCATAAGTTAAAGGAAGTAAAAAGCCAGAGTGAAGTGAAGAGTTTGGGATGTAGCAGTTGGGGTAGTGCTTAAGAGGGTGTCTGTGCAGGCGGATGGATAGAGGAAGAACTCAGGAGAATAAACATGGGTGCCGTTCCACACTATGGCTTAGAATGTGAGTGGAGAGGAGTTGATAGGAAGGGAGGTTTCCCAAGGTTCAGAACAGAAACCCACGTGAAGGAGTGCGGCTAGGATTTCTAGGAAGGAGGGGGGACTTTCAGGTGTCCGTAGGTGATGCTGTCGTGACCGAGAGCTGCGTTTGGGCGTTTGGGCCCCTAGTATCTGGCGAATATCTTGTATTTCACTGTCCGTGGGATGTTGTCGAGCTACTGGAGGCTGAGAACGAGGGGCGGGAGGGAAGTATTGGTACGATCGCCGACTGTCAGGAATAAGGAGTAATGAAGTGGGGCTCATCTGGGATGGTGAAGGTGTCAGAGAGGTAAGACGCAAAGTGGTTGTCTTTGCTTAGGCTGTAGGGGAGAGGGTGATTATCGTGCAGGAGGGGGAAATAAGGAGAAGTGTTGTTGCAGGTAAGGTGGTGAAATGCCTCGCAGTACCTCGAAGAGTTTATGGGCAGTGTGATGTTAAGGTTTGTGCATGACTGGAGCCAAACGCGGCGTTTCTCTGCAGTCAGCAGATTTCGAATGTGTTGTTGTAGTTGTCAGTGGCGTGTAAGTGCACTCGATCATGCGTCTTCAGGAAAGGTCGGTAAAGGCGATAGGATTCACGTAGGGGCTGTGTGAATACACTCCTGGAAATGGAAAAAAGAACACATTGACACCGGTGTGTCAGACCCACCATACTTGCTCCGGACACTGCGAGAGGGCTGCACAAGCAATGATCACACGCACGGCACAGCGGACACACCAGGAACCGCGGTGTTGGCCGTCGAATGGGGCTAGCTGCGCAGCATTTGTGCACCGCCGCCGTCAGTGTCAGCCAGTTTGCCGTGGCATACGGAGCTCCATCGCAGTCTTTAACACTGGTAGCATGCCGCGACAGCGTGGACGTGAACCGTATGTGCAGTTGACGGACTTTGAGCGAGGGCGTATAGTGGGCATGCGGGAGGCCGGGTGGACGTACCGCCGAATTGCTCAACACATGGGGCGTGAGGTCTCCACAGTACATCGATGATGTCGCCAGTGGTCGGCGGAAGGTGCACGTGCCCGTCGACCTGGGACCGGACCGCAGCGACGCACGGATGCACGCCAAGACCGTAGGATCCTACGCAGTGCCGTAGGGGACCGCACTGCCACTTCCCAGCAAATTGGGGACACTGTTGCTCCTGGGGTGTCGGCGAGGACCATTCGCAACCGTCTCCATGAAGCTGTGCTATGGTCCTGCACACCGTTAGGCCGTCTTCCGCTCACGCCCCAACATCGTGTAGCCCGCCTCCAGTGGTGTCGCGACAGGCGTGAATGGAGGGACGAATGGAGACGTGTCGTCTTCAGCGATGAGAGTCGCTTTTGCCTTGTTGCCAATGATGGTCGTATGCGTGTTTGGCGCCGTGCAGGTGAGCGCCACAATCAGGACTGCATACGACCGAGGCACACAGGGCCAACACCCGGCATCATGGTGTGGGGAGCGATCTCCTACACTGGCCGTACACCACTGGTGATCGTCGAGGGGACACTGAATAGTGCACGGTACATCCAAACCGTCATCGAACCCATCGTTCTACCATTCCTAGACCGGCAAGGGAACTTGCTGTTCCAACAGGACAATGCACGTCCGCATGTATCCCGTGCCACCCAACGTGCTCTAGAAGGTGTAAGTCAACTACCCTGGCCAGCAAGATCTCCGGATCTGTCCCCCATTGAGCATGTTCGGGACTGGATGAAGCGTCGTCTCACGCGGTCTGCACGTCCAGCACGAACGCTGGTCCAACTGAGGCGCCAGGTGGAAATGGCATGGCAAGCCGTTCCACAGGACTACATCCAGCATCTCTACGATCGTCTCCATGGGAGAATAGCAGCCTGCATTACTGCGAGAGGTGGATATACACTGTACTAGTGCCGACATTGTGCATGCTCTGTTGCCTGTGTCTATGTGCCTGTGGTTCTGTCAGTGTGATCATGTGATGTATCTGACCCCAGGAATGTGTCAATAAAGTTTCCCCCTCCTGGGACAATGAATTCACGGTGTTCTTATTTCAATTTCCAGGAGTGTAGATGGGTTTCGTCGGTATGTGGTGAGTACGGCGTTTGATAAGGTCTGTCATTGGGGTCTTGGAAGGTAAGAGATTGTTTCTGAGTTCGGTAGCAATGAATTCCCTGTAGGAATCCCAGTGGGTACGGAATTAGTCCTGGTTTTGGGAGAGGTTGGAGGAGTGTGTGCAGGGATGGGGTGCGCCCAAGGAGCTTTGGAGAGAAGAGGATAACGTCAGGAGTGGACTTGCTTACATGGTGGATATGTAGTGGGAGAGGGACTTAATCAACATGCAGGTAGTCAGTAAAGCGAGGCCACCACTGGAGTTCAGCAAAGAACCAGCCATGGTTGATCAGGTAAGCAGTAATGATATAGATTGAAGAGATATTGTTTATGTGGGTGAGGAATTGGATGATGTTATGAGGAAGAGTCTGAAAATAATGTGTTCTGTAGGACTGTTGTAAAGGGATTGTGGCTGAATGGGAAGATTCTTGAGGTGGCCAACGGACTTGCACTTTGGGCCATGGTAGCAGATATCTATTCAGTGGATAGTATGAGGTTCAAGGAAGGTTGCATTCAGGATGAAGGCATCAGTATGGCATTGGGAGAGGATGTGCATGACGAGGTGTTTGTTGGCTGAAAAGGAGCTGATATCGTGGCATAGGATATTAAACTGGTGTCACAGCATAATTTAGGGAGAGAACGGATGGTGGGGATGGGTTGCTCAGATGGGTTTAAGCTAGAGTGTCGATCTGGTGAAAAGAAAGGGGACCTGGTTGCGGAATAGGTGGTTTGTGTGTTGATGTGGAAGACAGAGTGAGCTGCAAGGGAAATTTGGTGTAGCGTGTGTGGTCTCTGGAAAGGGTGCATGTTTTGAAGAACTATGGTCACAGGGCAGATGATGTCTTCAGCTGTGGGAGGTAGGTGGAGGGAACTGTTGGTGTGGACGGGGTTGTCAGTCGGTTTGACAGGGAATGGCAGCTCAGGTTTGGAAAGTGGTGGTTGAGTCTTGCACTTGGAAGAATAGGTCAGTTGAGGCAGGTTACAGGTATTACATATACATCTACTTAATTACTCTGCTATTCACATTTAAGCGCCTGGCAGGGGGTACGATGAACCACCTTCAAGCTGTCTCTCTACCGTTCCACTCTCTAACAGCACGCGGGAAAATAGAGCACTTAAATTGCTCTGTACGAGCCCTGATTTCTCTTATTTTATCGTGATGGTCATTTCTCCCTATGTAAGTGGGTGCCAACAGAATATTTTCGCAATCGGAGGAGGAAACTGGTGATTGAAATTTCATGCGAACATCCCGTTGCAACGAAAACGCCTTTGTTTTAATGATTGCCACTCTAATTCACATATGATGTTTGTGGCGCTATCTCCCCTATTTCGCGATAATACAGAACGAGCCGTCCTTCTTTGAACTGATATTGTGGCAGTCCCATCTGATGCGGATCCCACACCGTACAGCAATACTCCAGAATAGGGCGGACTAGTGTAGCGTAAGCAGTCCTTTCAGTAGATCTCTTGCGCCTTCTAAATGTTCTGCCAATGAATCGCAGTCTTTGGTTTGCTCTACCCACAACATTGTTGTGTGATCGTTCCAATTTAGGTTATTTGTATTTGTAATCCCTAAGTATTTAGCTGAATTTACAACCTTCAGATTTGTGTGACTTATTGCGTAATCAAAATTTATCGGATTTCTTTTAGTACTCAGGTGAATAACTTCACACTTTTCTTTATTCAGAGTCAATTGCCACTTTTCGCACATTTCTTATGTAAATCATTTTTCATTTCATTTTGGTCATCTAATGACTTTACAAGACGGTAAATGGCAGCATCATATGTCGTTAATATAGATCAGGAACAAGAGAGGGCCTATAACACGTCCTTGAGGAACGCCGGATATTACTTCTGTTTTACTCGATGACTTTCCTTCTATTACTACGAACGCTGACCTACCTGACAGGAAATCACGAATCCAGTCGCACAATTGAGGTGATATTCCATAGGACTCAGTGTGGTGTCACCACCAGACACCACACTTGCTAGGTGGTAGCCTTTAAATCGGCCGCGGTCCATTAGTATACGTCGGACCCGCGTGTCGCCACTATCAGTGATTACAGACCGAGCGCCACCACACGGCAGGTCTAGAGACGTACTGGCACTCGCCCCAGTTGTACAGCCGACGTAGCTAGCTACAGTTCACTGACCAATACGCTCTCATTTGCCGAGACGATAGTTAGCATAGCCTTCAGCTACATTTGCTACCCCCCCCCCCCCCCCCCCCCATGAGCCATGGCCTTGCCGTTGGTGGGGAGACTTGCGTAGGGGCAGCAGCCTTTTCAGTAGTTGCAGGGGCAACAGTCTGGATGATTGACTGATCTGGCCTTGTAACATTAACCAAAACGGCTTTGCTGTGCTGGTACTGCGAACGGCTGAAAGCAAGGGGAAGCTACAGCCGTAATTTTTCCCGAGGACATGCAGCTTTACTGTATGATTAAATGATGATGGCGTCCTCTTGGGTAAAATATTCCGAAGGTAAAATAGTCCCCCATTCGGATCTCCGGGCGGGGACTACTCAAGAGGACGTCGTTATCAGGAGAAAGAAAACTGGCGTACTACGGATCGGAGCGTGGAATGTCAGATCCCTTAATCGGGCAGGTAGGTTAGAAAATTTAAAAAGGGAAATGGATAGGTTAAAGTTAGATATAGTGGGAATTAGCGAAGTTCGGTGGCAGGAGGAACAAGACTTTTGGTCAGGTGATTACAGGGTTATAAATACAAAATCAAATCGGGGTAATGCAGGAGTAAGTTTAATAATGAATAAAAAAATAGGAGTGTGGGTAAGCTACTACAAACAGCATAGTGAACGCATTATTGTGGCCAAGATAGACACAAAGCCCATGCCTACTACAGTAGTACAAGTTTATATGCCAACTCGCTCTGCAGATGATGAAGAAATAGATGAAATGTATGACGAGATAAAAGAAATTATTCAGGTAGTGAGGAAGACGAAAATTTAATAGTCATGGGTGACTGGAATTCGTCAGTAGGAAAAGGGAGAGAAGGAAATATAGTAAGTGAATATGGATTGGGGGGAAGAAATGAAAGAGGAAGCCGCCTTGTAGAATTTTGCACAGAGCATAACTTAATCATAGCTAACACTTGGTTCAAGAATCATAAAAGAAGGTCGTATACCTGGAAGAATCCTGGAGATACTAAAAGGTATCAGATAGATTATATAATGGTAAGACAGAGATTTAGGAACCAGGTTTTAAATTGTAAGACATTTCCAAGGGCAGATGTGGATTCTGACCACAATCTATTGATTATGAACTGCAGATTGAAACTGAAGAAACTGCAAAAAAGGTGGGAATTTAAGGAGATGGGACCTGGATAAACTGAAAGAACCAGAGGTTGTAGAGAGTTTGAGGGAGAGCATAAGGGAACACTTGACAGGAATGGGGGAAAGAAATACAGTAGAAGAAGAATGGATAGCTCTGAGGGATGAAGTAGTGAAGGCAGCAGACGATCAAGTAGGTAAAAAGATGAGGGCTCTTAGAAATCCTTGGGTAACAGAAGAAATATTGAATTTAATTGATGAAAAGAGAAAATATAAAAATGCAGTAAATGAAGCAGGCAAAAAGGAATACAAACTTCTCAAAAATGAGATCGACAGGAAGTGCAAAATGGCTAAGCAGGGATGGCTAGAGGACAAATGTAAGGCTGTAGAGGCTTGTCTCACTAGGGGTAAGATAGACACTCCCTACAGGAAAATTAACGAGACCTTGGGAGAGAAGAGAACCACTTGTATGAATATCAAGAGCTCAGATGGCAACCCAGTTCTAAGCAAAGAAGGGAAGGCAGAGAGGTGGAAGGAGTATATAGAGGGTTTATACAAGGGCGATGAACTTGAGGACAATATTATGGAAATGGAAGAGGATGTAGATGAAGAGGAAATGGGAGATAAGATACTGCGTGAAGAGTTTGACAGAGCACAGAAAGACCTGAGTCGAAACAAGGCCCCGGGAATAGACAACATTCCATTAGAACTACTGATAGCCTTGGGAGAGCCAGTCCTGACGAAACTCTACCATCTGGTGAGCAAGATGTATGAGACAGGCGAAATACCCTCAGACTTCAAGAAGAATATAATAATTCCAATCCCAAAGAAAGCAGGTGTTGACAGATGTGAAAATTACCGAACTATCAGTTTAATAAGTCACAGCTGCAAAATACTAACGCGAATTCTTCACAGACGAATGGAAAAACTGGTAGAAGCGGACCTCGGGGAACATCAGTTTGGATTCCGTAGAAATGTTGGAACACGTGAGGCAATACTAACCTTACGACTTATCTTAGAAGAAAGATTAAGAAAAGCCAAACCTACGTTTCTAGCATTTGTAGACTTAGAGAAAGCTTTTGACAATGTTAACTGGAATACTCTCTTTCAAATTCTGAAGGTGGCAGGGGTAAAATACAGGGAGCGAAAGGCTATTTACAATTTGTACAGAAACCAGATGGCAGTTATAAGAGTCGAGGGGCATGAAAGGGAAGCAGTGGTTGGGAAAGGAGTGAGACAGGGTTGTAGCCTGTCCCCGATGTTATTCAATCTGTATATTGAGCAAGCAGTAAAGGAAACAAAAGAAAAAATCGGAGTAGGTATTAAAATTCATGGAGAAGAAGTAAAAACTTTGAGGTTCGCCGATGACATTGTAATTCTGTCAGAGACAGCAAAGGACTTGGAAGAGCAGTTGAATGGAATGGACAGTGTCTT
This sequence comes from Schistocerca americana, assembly GCF_021461395.2. Lineage (NCBI taxonomy): Eukaryota > Metazoa > Arthropoda > Insecta > Orthoptera > Acrididae > Schistocerca > Schistocerca americana. The sequence goes on along the minus strand of NC_060124.1, from coordinate 306,768,555 downwards.
GAAAGGAGGATATAAGATGAACATCAACAAAAGCCAATCAAGGATAATGGAATGTAGTCAAACTAAATCGGGTGATGCTGAGGGAATTAGATTAGGAAATGAGACACTTAAAGTAGTAAAGGAATTTTGCTATTTAGGGAGTAAAATAACTGATGATGGTCGAAGTAGAGAGGATATAAAATGTAGACTGGCAATGGCAAGGAAATCGTTTCTGAAGAAGAGAAATTTGTTAACATCGAGTATAGATTTAAGGGTCAGGAAGTCGTTTCTGAAAATATTTGTATGGAGTGTAGCCATGTATGTAAGTGAAACAGGGACGATAACTAGTTTGGACAAGAAGAGAATAGAAGCTTTCGAAATGTGGTGCTACAGAAGAATGCTGAAGATAAGGTGGGTAGATCACGTAACTAATGAGGAGGTATTGAATAGGATTGGGGAGAAGAGAAATTTGTGGCACAACTTGACTAGAAGAAGGGATCGGTTGGTAGGACATGTTTTGAGGCATCAAGGGATCACAAATTTAGCATTGGAGGGCAGCGTGGAGGGTAAAAGTCGCAGAGGGAGACCAAGAGATGAATACACTAAGCAGATTCAGAAGGATGTAGGTTGCAGTAGGTACTGGGAGATGAAGAAGCTTGCACAGGATAGAGTAGCATGGACAGCTGCATCAAACCAGTCTCAGGACTGAAGACCACAACAACAACAACATTTCCTACGACCTAGGAAGGCGCCGTATTCAATTGATATTGAGATTCTATTAATGTATCATCAAGAGCGATGTTCTACAAACGTGGATTAAAGTTAAGTATTCCAGAAGCTGCATACTTTTCTTTATACGTATCCTGTTTCAGACCTCACGCCAGCCTGCGTGAGTTTAAGCGCGTGCCTTTCGGCTTCCTCTCATTGTGTCTAGGCTGTCTTGCCTAGACACAACACTCAGTTTGGTTAGAAGTCGCTTGTGAGGAACGGTGTCGAAAGCCTTCTGGAAATCTAAAGATATGGGATCAATTTGACATCTCCTGTCGGTAGCACTGATTACTTCATGAGTACAAAGAGCTAGCTGTGCTTCGCAAGAACGATATTTTCCAAATCCGTGCTGACTATGAGTCAATAAATCGTTTTCCCCGAGGTACTTCAAAATGTTCGAATACAGTATACGTCCAAAACCCTGCTGCAAATCGACGTCAGTGATATAGACCTGTAATTCAGCGGATTACTCCTACTTCCCTTTTTGGGCATTGGTGTGACTTGAGCAATTTTCCAGTCTTTAGGTACGGAACTTTCTGTGAGCGAGCGGTTGTATATAATTACTAAATATGGAGCTATCGCATCAGGATACTCTGAAAGGAAACTGACTGGTATACAATCTGTATCGGAGGTCTTGCCTTTATTAAGTGATTTAAGTTGCTTTGCTACACCGAAGATATGTACTTCTACATTCTCATCTTGAGAGTTGTTCTTGGTTGGAATTCAGACATATTTACTTCGTCTTCTTTGGTGTAGGTGTTTCGGAAAACCGTGTTTATTAACTCTGTCTTAGTGGCACTGTCATCATTGACTTCACCGTTGTTATCGCGCAGTGAAGGTATGGATTGCGTCTTGTCACTGATGAGCTGTATATATGACCATAATCTCTTTCTGTTTTCTCCCAGAGTCCGAGACAGAGTTTCATTGTGGAAATTATTGAAAGCATCTCGCATTTAAGCATGCGCTATATTTCGAACTTCTGCAAAACTTTGCCAATATTGGGGATTTTCCATTCTTTTAAATTTGACATGCTTTTCTCGTCGCTTTTGCGACAGCGATCTGACCCGTTTTGTGTACCATGGGGGATCAGTACCGTCATTTATTAATTTATGTGGTATATATCTCTCAATTGCCGTCGATAATATCTCTTTGAAATCATTCCACATCTTTACATAGCGTATTCGCCAGTTGGACAATCACAAAACATATCCGACTTTACACACGAATGAAAAACACGATATGTAGTGTAAGTATATACTTTCAGCTCACATGGTACACATGAGATGATTAATTGCACTTTTTTTCAATTCAGAAAAAAATTGAAAAAAATATCAAGGAAAATGGGAAGTGGATCCTTTTCAGATAGTATATAAATAATGCAACAAACGTCAGCTGCTATCTGATGTCGGCCTGTTTGGGTAATCATAGCTTGAGATGTGTGGCCGTCCACCGCCCCTCCCCCCACCAAAACCGCGCCGACGACGGCGGCAGCGAGTGTAGTTTCTCGTGCTTTGAAGTAGCTGTACATTATACAAAGTGCACATTTGTACAAAAAATTTAATCCTTTTTATCATTCTTTTGTTCACTGATGTAAGAAAAACGATGTTCCATTCCATATGTCACCCTCTTAGATGGATATTTTTTGAATCCTTTTTTTTTTAAGTTAGCATATGTTCTTCCCCAGGGTTCAAGCTGTCTCCATACTAAACTTCATCGTTATCGGCATTTATAATATTAATATAGATTGTGCGCTCTTCACTCTTCAGTCTCGAATACGGAAAAAGCGTAAGTGGTTATGCAGTTTGCTTGTCTTCTTTCAGACTGTACTCTACAAACCAATTTGAAATGTTGTACCTGTGTGTCTGTATGATCTCATTCGTGAGTAGGCTTCAATTCCTGATGGTTCTTCCTATATTCAGTTTGGCATCTGCCGTTCCTACGACGAGTTTTATGTGTCTCGTACCAATTTAGGTCGCTCCGTTGCCATACACCCAGACATTCAATCTATGATGGCCAGTCGAGTGGAAAACGAACACCTAGCACAACAGGATCATCAAAACGTTCCATTCAAAAGTAATCACCACACTCATTAAGACATTTAAGCCTCAGAGAGGTGAGAAGATCAGTTTCTGTTTCGTAGAACTCGGTCGGCCGCTGAAGGATCCACAACTGCAGCCACTTTCACAATTCCTTGTCCGACTGAAACCGACTTCCACGCACGTCCTTCTTCAGGTCGCTACACATGCGAAAATCACACGTTGAGGATGTTGCAGTATTACACAAAAGTAGCCTTCGTCCGATTGACAGTGTGGGTGCGGGCGTTAACATGCAACATAATAATTCCGTCCGACAGCATTCCGAAAGCTGGAGGAGCAAATGGCAAAGCCCCCCCCGCTAAAGAAATTCAAAGCGTCCAGTAAGGTCATGTTGACCCTATTCTTCGACTGCAGGGGGCCTCTGCTCGTCGAGTTCCTCCAGCGTGGTTGCACGATCAATGCATAGAGCTATGAAGACACTTTGCAGAAACTGCGACGTGCCATAAACTAAAAATCCCAGGATCTTTCACCATACGATTTTCATGCCTTGTGACGAACTGAAGAAAGACGTTCGTGGCTGTCAGTTTCAGTCATTTGAACAAGCGCTAGAGTGGGTGCGGTTGTGGACCCATCACCGGCTGACCGCGTTCTGTGAAACAGAAATTCATCGTCTCGTCTCCCAGGAGGGTAAACGTCATAAAACCTGTAGCGATAGCTTTTGAATCGAGCCATTCCACGGTCCCGCTGTTGTGGCTGTTCAGTTTTCCGTTCACTGCACCTTATGCTCATGTGCAATATATAGCATTTATTTAAGCTTAGGGTAAACTCCCAATCCTTAGACCAAGTGTCGATAGTCAGCAGACAATTTTCTAGCTTTCCAACGTCACTATACACAACAGTATCATCCGCTAATAGACGCTCGATGATTATGACGTGATCCACAACGCCATTTACGACCAACGAATCCGAGAAGTCTCCGTATCGCTCTAGGGTTCATACGATAGTGAAAGTTAATAGCTGTGTTACAGTTATCTTTGCTTTGAAGCCGATAGAAAGCTCTGTTGTCAGTATCGCCTATTGTTTTGTTTCAGACTGCCGTTATTTCAATTGGCCCTGTTGAGGAGCAACTAGAGGCGTGTGTATAGTTGTGCGAACGTCCGCAGACACTTAAAACAACGCTAGAGATAATGAGTGTTTCTAGAGGTCTCTTGGCAAAGCTCCATCTCGTGAAGCAACTTCGTAAGAATTGGAGAAACTGGCTTTTCTCTCAGGCATCATCAAAGAGATGTAGCGTAGTGGACGTAAGAAAACCTGAGTGCAAACATGTGATGGTGCCACCTTACCTAATAAACAGTCTCTAATGAAATCCGTTCGCAAAAGAGCAGCTTATCGTATACTAACACAGGGTAGAGGGAAGTCAGGGGGTTTGAGGTCAGTCTGCAGTTTCCGAACGGTGAGAAAAAATGCATTGAGAGCAAGTTGATGACTTGTATCAGAGCCACACACTGTCACAGGGCACCTGCGAGAGATGCAAACGCTGGGACTCGACCGGATGCTTGCAGCAGTATACGCATGGAGTTCTGGGGTCTGATTAACACTATTTATTTGCGATCAGTCTAACTACTACACCGAAGGCTAATTCTGAAATTTAGAAAAAGCAAAGGAGGCAATTGGTTGCACAACAGAAATCAGTTTCTGAAGCCACGGGTGTGAGTGCTAGCAGAAGTAGCAGACATCAGCAGCATGTTAAGTACAAACTTGAGAGCAGCACTCCAAGTGAGAAAAACAGACATGTCCGAGTCGGCGCCACAGCGATCTGACTGAGAACTGCCTCCACCAATCCACCGGCAGTTAAGAATCTTCGGCCAATCTGACCAATCGCTCTGCACCTCCAGAGTGCCTCTGGCCAACCACATTCAGATTCCTCCCCTAATCCTACTCGGTAGGTAAGGACGCTACTGGATTTTACATTAACAAACTCCAAATATGGTATTAACGGCGTTCAAGTGAAAGCCAAACGACACTGTTACTCCTATTATGGCCAGCAACAACAGTGTTTTGGTCACTTGGATCATCCTTTTGTCAGAGAGGGCTGCTTTAGTAGCACTTTAATATGTGTAAACTGACAGGCGTTGCAGTTTTCAGCAGCAAGTATCAAGACGGGCCTTTTCCTATCCATCTTCTAATGTGACGCCTTACAATAGCGTGTACGCCGTGGATGGAGTTACCAGGTAATTATTTGAAGTGAAACTTCTCCCCTGGGACAGATGCCCACAGCGTTAGCAATTTGCAGTACTATAGTGTTAGCTCCAGTGAAATACAAGCTTCCACTTTTGCCTGCGATTTTCTGGAAACGAAATTCAGGAGTCTGCTGTGCATGAAAAGCACAGTTTCCAAATTCCGTGTCTCCTTCAAGAGTGCTACTTTCTGGTGAATATGCGATGTGTAGCAGTTCACAAGGGAGGAATATGGATTTCTGATTTCAGAAAATTAACCACTACGTAAGATAGGAGGAGTGGAACCCACATCATGGCACGGTGATACATGTTCGAAAATGGTTGAAATGGCTCTGAGTACTATGGGACTTAACTTCTGAGGTCATCAGTCCCCTAAAACGTAGAATTACTTAAACCTAACTAACCTAAGGACATCACACACATCCATGCCCGAGGCAGGATTCGAACCTGCGACCGTAGCGGTCGCGCTGTTCCAGTCTGTAGCGCCTAGAACCGCTCGGCCACCCCGGCCGGCTGATACATGTTCGGGCTACATTTCTTTGAAAGTTACAAGAATGGAAATTCTGTTTGCACATACTGCAAGGGAATGTTGAATCGTGAGTGGTTATAGTAGGACTCAGTTCCAGCACTCGTTACTCCTCAGCTGCATGAGTTCCTTAATGAACAATTCCATCATCGAATGGCTGTAAATATTCTTTAAGTAGCCGAATATAACAATTTCCTGTCTACGATACGTTCAGTTGGAATACGGGATTCAATCTATTAAATGTAAACACAGCCCACACCATCATGGAGCCACCAACAGCTTGCACAGTTGGTCCATGGCTTCGTGAGGTCTGTGGCATCTATCATCAGTTCTTACCAGCTGAAATCGAGAGTCATCTGATCAGGCCATGGTTTTCCAGACGCCTATGGTCCAACAGTTATGGTCACGAGCCCATAGCTGTCAGCAAAGGCACTCATGTTGGTCGTCTGCTGCTGTAGCCCATTAACGCAAATTCGTCGCACTATACTAAGGGATACCTTCGTCGTACGTCCAACATTAGTTTCTGCGGTTATTTCAAGCAGTGTTGTTTATCCCTTAGCAATGACAACTCTACGCAAACGTCGCTGTTCTCGGTCGTTAAGTGAAGGCCGTCGTAGCCCTGGTGAGATGTAGTACCTGAAACTTAGTATTCTCGGCACACTCGTGACACTGTGGATCTCGGAATATTGAATCCTCTAACGATTTCCGAAATGGAATGTTCCATGCATCTAGCTAGCTAGCATTACGCGTTAAAAGTCTGTTAACTCCCGTCGTGTGCCCGTAAGCACGTCGGAAACGTTTCCCCATGAATCATTTGAGTACGTATGACAGCAGTAGATATGACAGCAGCACGGTTCAAGAATCATAAAAGAAGGTTGTCCACATGGAAGAATCCTGGAATTACTACAAGGTATCAGATAGATTATATAATGATAAGACAGAGATTTAGGAACCAGGTATTAAATTGTAAGACATGTCCAGGGGCAGATGTGGACTCTGACCACAATCTATTGGTTATGAACTGTAGATTAAAACTTAAGAAACTGCAAAAAGGTGGGAATTTAAGGAAATGGGACCTGGATTAACTGACTAAACCAGAGGTTGTACAGAGTTTAGGGAGAGCATAAGGGAACAATTGACAGGAATGTGGGAAACAAATACAGTAGAAGAAGAATGGGTAGCTCTGAGGGATGAAGTAGTGAAGGCACCAGAGGATGAAGTAGGTAAAAAGACGAGGGCTAGTAGAAATCCTTAGGTAACAGAAGAAATACTGAATTTAATTGATGAAAGGAGAAAATATAAAAACGCAGTAAATGAAGCAGGCAAAAAGGAATACAAACGTCGTAAAAATGAGATCGACAGGAAGTGCAAAATGGCTAAACAAGGATGGCTGGAGGACAAATGTAAGAATGTAGAGGCTTATCTCACTAGGGGTAAGATAGATACTGCCTACAGGAAAATTAAAGAGACCTTTGGAGAACAGAGAACCACTTGTATGAATATCAAGAGCTCAGATGGAAACACAGTTCTAAGCAAAGAAGGGAAGGCAGAGAGGTGGAAGGAGTATATTGAGGGTCTATACGTGGGCGACGTACTTGAGCACAATATTCTGGAAACGAAAGAGCATGTAGATGAAGACGAAATGGGACATACAATACTGCGTGAAGAGTTTGACAGAGCACTGAAAGATCTGAGTCGAAACAAGGCCCCGGGAATAGACAACATTCCTTTAGAACTACTGACGGCCTTGGGAGAGCCAGTCCTGACAAAACTCTACCATCTGGTGAGCAAGATGTATGAGAAAGGCGAAATACCCTCAGACTTCAAGAAGAATATAATAATTCCAATCCCAAAGAAAGCAGGTGTTGACAGATGTGAAAATTACCGAACTATCAGTTTAATAAGCCATAGATGCAAAATACTAACGACAATTCTTTAGAGACGAATGGAAAAACTAGTAGAAGCCGACCTTGGGGAAGATCAGTTTGGATTCCGTAGAAATATTGGAACACGCGAGGCAATACTGACCTTACGACTTATCTTAGAAGAAAGATTAAGGAAAGGCAAACCTACGTTTCTATCATTTGTAGACTTAGAGAAAGCTTTTGACAATGTTGACTGGAATACTTTCTTTCAAATTCTGAAGGTGGTAGGGGTAAAATACAGGGAGCGAAAGGCTATTTACAATTTGTACAAAAACCAGATGTCAGTTATAAGAGTCGAGGGACATGAGAGGGAAGTAGTGGTTGGGAAGGGAGTGAGACAGGGTTGTAGCCTCTCCCCGATGTTATTCAATCCGTATATTGAGCAAGCAGTAAAGGAAACAAAAGAAAAATTCGGAGTAGGTATTAAAATCCATGGAGAAGAAATAAAAACTTTGAGGTTCGCCGATGACATTGTAATTCTGTCAGACACAGCAAAGGACCTGGAAGAGCAGTTGAACGGAATGGATAACGTCTTGAAAGTAGGATATAAAATGAACATCAACAAAAGTAAAACGAGGATAATGGAATGTAGTCTAATTAAATCGGGTGATGCTGCCGGCGGAATTAGATTAGGAACTGAGACACTTAAAGTAGTAAAGGAGTTTTTCTATTTGGGGAGCAAAATAGCTGATGATGGTCGAAGTAGAGAGGATATAAAATGTAGACTAGCAATGGCAAGGAAAGTGTTTCTGAAGAAGAGAAATTAGTTAACATCGAGTATAGATTTAAGTGTCAGGAGGTGGTATCTGAAAGTATTTGTATGGAGTGTAGCCCTGTATGGAAGTGAAACATGGACGATAAATAGTTTGGACAAGAAGGGAATAGAAGCTTTCGAAATGTGGTACTACATAAGAATGCTGAAGATTAGATGGGTAGATCACATAACTAATGAGGAGGTATTGAATAGAACTGAGGAGAAGAGGAGTTTGTGGCACAACTTGACAAGAAGAAGGGGTCGGTTGGCAGGACATGTTCTGAGGCATCAAGGGATCACAAATTTAGCATTGGAGGGCAGCGTGGAGGGTAAAAATCGTAGACGGATACCAAGAGATGAATACACTAAGCAGATTCAGAAGGATGTAGGTTGCAGTAAGTACTGGGAGATGAAGAAGCTTGCACAGGATAGAGTAGCATGGAGAGCTGCATCAAACCAGTCTCAGGACTGAAGACCACAACAACAACATGACAGCACCAACAACGCGCTCCAAAAATGGCTCTGAGAACTGTGGAACTTAACATCTGAGGTCATCAGACACATCCATGCCCGTGGCAGGATCGAATCTGCGACCGTAGCGATCGTGCGGGTCCAGACTGAAGCGCCTAGAACCGCTCGGCCACACCGGCCGGCAATTCTCTCTCCTCTTTGTGTGATACTATCACCTTATGTTTATGTTCATATCGCTATTCCATGACTTTTGTCACATCAATGCATATTATACTGTTTCGACCAAGGTGTCAATTCATTTCAATGTATTGACATAAATTTTTGGACGAATTACACGGAAATTCTAAACAGGAAATGCGTACTGAATAATCGTGTTAGTTTGATGTGTTTGTATCACATTCATGTCAGTAAGGTATGTTAACAGCAACCATTGTCAATATATAATGTAGGGACAGAACAGGCTTTTGAAAATACAATTAAACACTACACAACATAAAATAGAAGGAGAACAATCAACCTAATAAGTGACTAACTTTCAACTTACATTAGTACTGCTGTTACAATCTACCGCATAGGAGTTCCAGGTTTGCCAATCACCTGTATCTACATCTACTCTGTTATACATTGCCCCATCAGTAGGCTTATGTAATTACCGTGGTAATTATCGAGTCCACTACAATTATAAGTCTTAACGTTGTACTTTTTTTAATTATTGATTCTTTGAAGTACATCTTCTACTACGGAAGTAATGCTTTCTGTAACACTTTCACTTTTCTCTTGGGATCTATTGGCTTCTACCTGTTACTCAGAGCGTCGAATGGAGCTGGCTGAAGGTAGTAGAGTTGCTTTTTTGACCTGGAGTGTGTAATTAAATTAATTGTAGACCATATATTTGATCTTTCACATTTGTTCCCAGATCAAAACCTAGTTGCCTGCATTTCCTCTCTGCCTGGAAACTGAATACGTCGTGATCAACGAAATCTTCCTGTCTACGTTCCCAGAGTGGTGTTACTACATCCCAACCGATGTAGAAATTTGTGACATGGGCTATGACCTCTACATCTACGTCCAGATCTACATACACACTCCCCAAACCACCACACGGTGCGTGGCGGAGGGTACCCTGTATCATAACTAGTCGTTCCGTTTCCTATTCCACTCGCAGACAGAGCGAGGGAAATACGACTGTCTATATGCCTCCGAGCGAGCCCTAATTTCTCGTATCTTAGCCTATTGGTCCCTATCCGAAATGTATGTTGAGACAGTAGGATCGCTCTGCAGTAGGCTTCAAATGCCGCTTCTCTAAGCTTTCTCAGTAGTGTTCTTCGAAATGAACGTCTTCTGCCCTCCATGGATTTACACATGAGCTCCCGAAGCATATCCGTAACACTTGCATGCTGATCGAACCTACCGGTAACAAATCTAGCAGCCCGCCTCTGAATTGGTTCGATGCCTTCTTTCAATTCGACCTGGTGCGGATTCCAAACACTCGAGCAGTAGTCAAGAATAGGTTGCACTAGCGGCCTCCTTTACGGGATGAACTACATTTTCCTAATATTCTCCCAGTGAACCGAAGTCGACCATTCGTCTTCCCCATCACAATCCCCACATGCTCGTTCCATTTCATGTCGCTTCGCAACTGATGTTGAAACGACGTGACTGTGTCTGTATCACAACATTACTTGTCTGTTTTTCCTACTCATCCGCATCAACTTACATTTTTATACATTAAGAGCCAGCTGCCATTTATCATAGTAACAAGAAATTTTGTTTAGGTCGTGTAGTATCAGTCTACAATCAATTATATTCGACACCTTCCTATACAACACACCATCATCAACAAAGTACCGTAGATTGATGCCCACCCTGTCTGCCAGATCATTTATTTATATAGAAAATAGCAATGGTCTTATCACACTTCCTTGGAACACCCCTGATGTTACCCCTGTCTCCGACGAATATTCACCGTCGAGGACAGCATACTGGGTTGTATTACTTGACAAGTCTTCGAGCCAGTCACATATCTGGGAACCTATTCCGTATGAATGTACCTTCATTAACAGTCTCCAGTGGGTAACCGTCTCGTAAGCTTCTCGGAAATCCAGAAATATGGAATCTGCCTGTTGCCCTCCATCCATATGTCGCAGTATATCATGTGAGAAAAGAGCAAGCTGGGTATCGCACGAGCGATGCTTTCTAAAGCTGTGCTGATTCGTGGACATGAGCTTTTAGGTCTAGAAATTTACTGTGTTGTAAATCGGAATTTGTTCTAGAATTATGCAGCAAACCGACATTAGGGACACTGGTCTGTAATTTTACCCTTCTTATATACTGGAGTCTATTGCGCTTTTTCTCCAGTCGCTTGGCACATTGCGCTGTAGGGTCAATGTCGTGCATGCTACATGTTTCATAGTGGTTCAGAATGTGTTGTATACCCGTCTTGCGCTGCTTCAGTGTCGCTATCAGACTGCCTAGGCGTGAGGGTTCTTGTCGCTGCACTATGTGTGGGAAACAGTATATTCGTGTCGTGATTGATAAACAACGAAGACGGGAACAAATGGCGCCATAGGTAAAGATGAGCGTTTGAAGGGTGACGAATGTCGTGTGTGGTCAGGGCCCGCAGAGCTACCCCCTCCGTCCCCTTTCACCTCGACCACGCCCCCTAGTACCCTCGTCCTTTGCGGACCGCGTTAAAAATTCATGGAGAGCGCGCGTTCGCCGCATGAAATATTCAGGCTCCGTTTGAATAACGGCCGCACACACACATCCACCCACCCACCCACACGCACACACACACACACACACACACACACACACACACACACGTATCACGGACACGCACGTTCACGCGTGTCCACACGGGGCCGCGAGATTGTCGATCCCCACACTGCATATGAAAGGGTAAAAGCGCCATTTTATTACGTCGCCGCTTGGCTGGTTGGCAGATAATTAAATGTATATTTGTATCACAAAATTTGTTAAACCTGCGTATTTGGTTTTATCATGTATGGTGAAACAGATAATGCATTTGTTTCCGCACTCTGTCTATCCCCCTCCTTTTCATCACCCACTACGCACTGCCGCAACGGCGCTAGCAGAGTACTAGGAAAAAATGAAGACAGAACAACGAGCTTAAACCTTCATATTTCCCGTTTTGGTATGCTTTCATTATTCGTCATATAAAGAGTATTTGTTGCCCTAGAAAAAGCGGTTGACAGCATAAGGTTATGGAAGCTGTTTGGAATTTTTAGTAAAGAGGTATGAGCTATAGGGAAAGGCAGGTAATATACGTTATGTGCCAGAACCAAGAAGGAACAATATGATTAGAAGACCAAGAACGGAGAGTTAGTATTCAAAGGACATAAGATACATATACAGTCTTTTTCTCGATTGGGCAATCTGTACATCGAAAAAGCAGCGTTGGAAGTAAAATTAGGGTTTAAGAATTGGATTAAAATATAGGATGAAAGAACATTAACGATAAGATTCCCTGGCGATATTGCTACCCTCAGTGAAGATGAGGATAAATTACGGAACCTTTTAATGAAATTAACAATCTAATGAGTACAGTACACTACTGGCCATTAAAATTGCTACACCAAGAAGAAATCCAGATGATAAACGGGTATTCGTTGGACAAATATGTTATACTAGAACTGAGATGTGATTACATTTTCACGCAATTTGGGTGCATAGATCCTGAGAAATCAGTACCCAGAACAACCACCTCTGACCGTAATAACGGCCTTGATACGCCTGGGCATTGAATCAAACAGAGTTTGGATGACGCGTACAGGTAAAGCTGCCCATGCAGCTTCAACACGATACCACAGTTCATCAACAGTAGTGACTGCCGTATTGTGACGAGCCAGTTGCTCGGCCACCATTGACTAGACGTTTTCAATTGGCGAGAGATGTGGAGAATGTGCTGGCCAGGGCAGCAGTCGCACGTTTTCTGTATCCAGCAGCAAACGTGGTCGAACTGTTCGTGCAGATGGTTGTTGTCTTGCAAACGTCCCCATCTGTTGCCTCAGGGATCGACGGGTGGCTGCACGATCCGTTACAGCCATGCGGATAAGATGCCTGTCATCTCGACTGCTAGTGATACGAGGCCGTTGGGATCCAGCACGGCATTCCGTATTACGCTCCTGAACCCACCGATTCCATATTCTGCTAACAGTCATTGGATCTCGACCAACGCGAGCAGCAATGTCGCGATACGATTAACTGCAAACGCGATAGGCTACAATCCGACCTTTATCAAAGTCGTAAAGGTGACGGTACGCATTTCTCCTCCTTACACGAGGCGCCACAACAACGTGTGTATGAGAAATCGCTTGGAAACTTTCCTCATGTGAGCACGTTGTAGGTGTCGCCACCAGCGCCAACCCTGTGTGAAAGCTCTGAAAAGCTAATCATTTGCATATCACCGCATCTTCTTCCTGTCGGTTAAACTTCGAGTTTGTAGCACGTCATATTCGTGGTGTAGCGATCTTAATGGCCAGTAGTGTACATGACTGAGATTAGACAAAAGAAAGACGAAATTAATGGGGCGTACTATAAACGAATTTATTGATGAATGTAGCATTAAAATTGAGGACCAAGAAGTACTCATAGAGGAAACGAAGTCGTTCTGTTATGTTAGAAGTAAAATAACACATGATGGTCGAATGCAAAGCCTACAATAAGGTTACAAAAATCATGGGATAGCGATATGTACATATGCAGATGGCGGTAGTACCGCATACACAGGGTGTAAAAAGGGAGTGCAGTAGCAGAAAAAAAATGGTTCAAATGGCTCTGAGCACTATGGGACTTAAAATCTATGGTCATCAGTCCCCTAGAACTTAGAACTAATTAAACCTAACTAAACTAAGGACATCACACACATCCATGCCCGAGGCAGGATTCGAACCTGCGACCGTAGCAGTCGCGCGGTTCCGGACTGAGCGCCTAGAACCGCTAGACCACCGCGGCCAGTGCAGTAGCAGAGATTCAACTGATGCACGAGAAAAGGTTTCCGACGTGATTATGGCCGCACGATGGGAATTAACAGACTGAACACGAAATGGTAGTTGGAGATAAACGCACGGGACATTCCATTTCGGAAAGTCGTTAGGGAGTTCAGTATTCCGAGAGCCACTGCGACAAGAGTGTTCCGAGAACACCAAATTTCAGGCATTACCCCTAAGCGCGGACAACTAAGTGGCAGACAGCCTTCACTTAACCACTGACAACACCGGCGTTTGTGTAGAGTTGAAAGTGCTAGCAGACCCGCAACATTGAATGAAAAAATAAACAACAACGTAGAGATCAATGTGGGAAGTATGACGAACGTATCCGTCAGTACAGTGTGGAGAACATGGCGTTAACGGACTATGGCGGCAGGCGACCGACGCTAGTGCCTTTGCTAAAAGCACGACATCGCCTGCTGTGCTTCTCCTGGGCTCTTGACCATATCGGTTGGACCATAGGCGACTGGAAAGCCATGGAACACCCAGATGAGTCGCAATTTCAGTTCATAATAGCTGATGGTAGGGTTCGGGAGTGGCACAGACCCCAAAAGGTCATGTATCCCTCAACAAGGCACTGTGCAGGCTGTTGGTGGCTCCACAATAGTATGGGCTGTGTTTATATAGAATGGACTGGGTCAACTGGTCCAACCGAACCGGTCATTGACGGTAAATAGTTATGTTCGTCTACTTGGATACCATTCGCAGTCATTCAACGATGGAATTTATATGGATAACAATGCACCATGCCTCTGGGACATAAATGTTCGCGAATGGCTTGAAGAACATTCGGGAAAATTCGAACGAATAATCACCCGACATGAATTCCATCGAATATTTATGAGGCATGATCGTGAGGCCAGTTTGTGCACAATATCCTGCACCGGCAACACTTTCGGAATTATGGAAGACTATAGAGACAGCATGGCTCAGTATTTCTGCAGCAGACTTCCAACTACTTTTTGAGTCATGCCACGTCGAGCTTCTACTCTGTTGGGGGTGAAAGGAAATCCGACGCAATATTTGGCGTTACCCTGTTACTTTTGTCACCTCAGAACACAGTATTTACAATAAACAAGAGAGAACAATGACCAAGAATGACCAAGAATGAAGCGCTAAGATTAAAAAGACCGTTAGATAGGGATACTATCTTTCTTCCCTGCTGGTCAATGTGTACATCGAAGAGGTAGTGATGGAAATAAAAGGGTAGTATTAAAATATAGGGTAAAGATTATCAGTGATAAGAATCGTTGATGACATTGCTATCCTCAGTGAAAGTGAGAGAGAGTTACAGGATTTGCTGAATGTAGTTGACAGTCTAATGTTGTAGACCATGGACTAAAGAAAGAGACGAAACTATCAGGGAGTACCAGAAACTAAATTAGTGATAAACGTCATATTAAAACTGGGGTCCACGACATATTCATAGACGAAATCGTTCTACTGTCTTGGAAGAAAATAACATGTTTTGGGCGAATGCAGGGTCTGTGTAACAAGTAGATTATCACAGGAGAAAAAGGCACTCCTCGAAAATTAAAACTGGGGAGCACGAAATATTCATAGACGAAATCGTTCTGCTATAAAATAACATGTTTTGGGCTAATGCAGGGTCTGTGTAACAAGTAGATTAGCACAGGAGAAAAAGGCACTCCTCGAAAAAAGAATTCTAGTAATGTCAAACATGAGCCTTAATTTGGGAGATAGATTTCAAAGATTGTACGTAGTTTGGACCATGCATTGAATGTTCCAGAGGCTCTGCCCACAGCGTGCGTCGATGGCAAGTCTGCGCCTGTAGCAGTGAAGAGATTGTCGTCTCTCCCAGGGCGCCCTCGAATCCTGTATGCCCTTAATACCAGACCTCTCTCCTGCAGCTGAGTACGAACTGAATCTCCCTGTCTCGTGGGCAATACGCCGCAAGGCTGGCTCCTCAGGTGTCGTAAACCGGCCGCTGCTGCCAGCAGCCCCTGCTATGAACAACGTTCCAGCAACGGCACGACGACGGATGGCACAGGCTTCCTCATACTAAGTCCGGTAACGTGAACTTTTCGAGGATAAAGCCTTTTTCAGCAGGTATGAAACACAACTAATTTTGGGAGTTTTGTGATGCCACATCCTCAAATGGTAGAGCTATCAGGCTAAAAAGAACTAAACGGTGGAATTCATTAGGAGAAGTAATTAAAGCCAAGAATTTACTGGGTAAGTCACTAACTTTTGCCATAAAGAATAACTGCGAAGGTATGATAGTAGCTAAAAAGTTTGTGGGACAACTGTTGCACGGGACAACGGGTGCCATAATACGACGTTGGTTTTTTGTTGCTAGGTGGGGTCGGGTCAGAGATATGAAGGTCAACTTCGTTTTTTTAAATGGGATGCTGTAGTTTGGTACTTATTTTCTGGTAGTCGTTATCGAGACGAATCCAATGATTTGTAACAGTAAGGTCTTTGAAGTTCAACGAAGATGACAATGGGGGCATGAACGTC
The DNA here is from genome assembly GCF_021461395.2 of Schistocerca americana. Classification (NCBI taxonomy): domain Eukaryota; kingdom Metazoa; phylum Arthropoda; class Insecta; order Orthoptera; family Acrididae; genus Schistocerca; species Schistocerca americana. Next base: position 306,752,366 of record NC_060124.1, on the reverse strand, counting down.
CATTTACAGAAGGTGTTCGAAGTGATGACCATTAGTATCAATGCCGTGCTGCGATCTTCTTATCATGGACTGAGTGCTACTCCTTATCACAACGACACTTATCGAAACACATGCTCTGACAATTCTCCCTCGTATATCGTGAAAATAGTAAATATTTGCCGAATAGACGTATCCATCTAACGTGTCATTGACATGTAAACACCATTCGACGGTTGCGGAATACAGCACTAATAGGAACGGTTGTACTAGTGTCGTCGTATCAAGCGAATGTGCATGATGTATCCCTTCGAAGAACAAGTCGATATGCTTCGTATTTACCGAGAATACCAACGAAATTCAGTGAGGGCTAGAGACTTATACGCTGAAAGATATCCTCAACGTACTCACCCTACACGTCGAACATTTAAATATGTGTATGATAAATTGAGGACGACTGGCTCTTTAACGCATCGGAAACTTAGCCGGCAAAGGAAAGTTACTAACGAGGAAACGGAAATTGGTACTCTTGCCACTGTGGTTCGAGATCCTTGTGTTAGTTCACATCAAATCGCAGCATGAGCCACAGTAGTCTTGTTCGTGTTCAGCATCGCCATAAACATCATCCTTAGCCCGCAGCTGGTGGTCGTGCGGAAGCGTTCTCGCTTCTCACGCTCGGGTTCCCGGGTTCGATTCCCGGCGGGGTCAGGGATTTTCTCTGCCTCGTGATGGCTGGGTGTTGTGCGATGTCCTTAGGTTAGTAAGGTTTAAGTAGTTCTAAGTTCTAGGGGACTGATGACCGTAGATGTTAAGTCCCATAGTGCTCAGAGCCATTTGATTTGAACATCATCCTTACCATATCAGTCTCCACCAAGGATTAGCTGGTACGGACTGTATGCGTCGCATTGAATTCTGCCGATGGGCTCAACTTCAGGATCAGAGAGATGACAAATTTATTAATTTGATTTTATTTACTGACGAGGCTACATTAACGAAACATGGAAATGTTAATTTGCATAACATGCATTATTGAGCAACTGAAAATCCATGTTGGCTGCGGCAAGTTGCACAGAGATATCCGTGGACGGTAACTGTATGGTGTGGGAGTCTGGACAGAATTGTAGGCCCCTCATCGAAGGATATCTTAATGGTAGAAAGTACATCACATTCCTGCAAGAAACATTAAGTTTGTTTTTGAAAGGGACAGAATGTGGTATCAACACAGTGGGTGTCCGACACATTTTTCGCTGATGGCTAGAAATGAGTTTCGGAGACAATTACCAAATCGTTGAATTGGAAGCGGAGGAGATATGTCGTGGCCGGGTCGTTCGCCAGACTTGACGCCTCTGAATTTTTTCTTGTGGGGATTCGTAAAAGACATTGTTTATAAAGACGTTCCAACTACACCTGAAGATACGTGAGGGAGAATTGTCAGAGCATGTGCTTCAATAAGTACCGATGTGATAAGGAAAACCACTCAATCCATGATAAGAAGATTGCAGCACTACATTGATACCAATGGTAATCACTCGAACATCTTCTGAAAATGGACGTTCATGCCACCTTTGTCATCTTCGTTGACCTTCAAAGACCTTACTGTTACACATCACTGGATTGCTCTCAATAGCCGCTGTCAGAAAAAGTACCAAACTATAGCATCCCATTTAAATGAACAAAGTTGACCTTCATACCTCGGACGCGATCCCACCTAGCAACAAAAAGCCAATGTCATATTATGGTCCCCGTTGTCCCGTCAACATTTGTCCCACAAACTTTTCAGCTCCTATCATACTTTCGGAGTTATTCTTGGTGGCAATAGTTAATGACTCATTCTACATGCTGAGGAAACAAAAGTCATGGGATACCTCTTAATATCGTGATGGACCTGCTCTTGTCCGGTATAGTACAGTAACTGGACGTGGCAGGGACACAACAAGTCGCTGGAAGCCCCTGCAGAAATATTGATCCATGCGGCCTGATGTTGCCGGTGCAGGATATTGTGCGCGAACGGACCTGTCGATGATGTGCCATGAATGTTTGATGGGATTCCTGTCAGGCTATCTGCTAGGCCAAATCATTTGCTCAAATTGTCCAGAACGTTCTTCAAACGAATCGTGAGCAACTGTGGCCCAATGACACGGTGCATTGTCGTCTTTAAAATTGAGGTGTCTGGAATCCTGCGTACTCGATTCGCTAGACAGACAATCAAACAAGTCGTATTAATGAATTTTATTAAAATAAGAAAAAATGCAATACTTAACTTTTGTAATTACGCAAATTTGTCGACAAGCAAAGGGCGACATACAAAATAATCTTCTTCAGTGTACACAATCCCAAGTCTGTGCTACATAGAGACTACAAGCTTCTATCTATGTCGCTAATCTTGAAGCTGCTATTGAACTGGGCGTCACCAGTCGACCACGGTGCTTAAGTCCTCTTCACATAGAGGCCGCTGCTGTCACGATGTCGTCCTGGAGGGAGGTCCGGTCAGCGGCGCTTGGCTGACGTCTTCTCACACCCATCTCTATCGTTCCCGATTGGTGTTCCGGGGCTTGACTTTACGCCGTAACAAAAAATTCCGTAGTTGTTTGGGAAGATGAAGTACATGAATGGCTGTATATGGTCTCCTGGTAACCGAAGATAACCAATATCAGCCAGTGATCGCTTCACTTAGACCAGAGGACCCAGTCCATTCCATGTAACCACAGCCCACACCTTTATTAAGCCACCACCAGCTTGCACAGTGCGTCGTTGCCAAATTGGGTCCATGGCTTCGCGGGGTCTACGCCACAGGCGAACCCTAATATCACCTTTCACCAAATGAAATCGAGATTCATCTGACCAGGCAACGGTTTTCCAGTGGACTAGATTGCAACCGATATGGTCACGAGCCGAGAAGATGTGCTCCACGCGATGTCATGTTGTTAACAAAGGCACTCACGTCGACTGTTTGCTGCCACAGCCCATTAACGCCAGATTTCGCTGCACTCCCCTAACCCATACGTTGGCCCTAAGTCCGACATTGATTTCTGCTGCTGTTCACGCAGTGCTGATTGTTCGGTTAAGTGAAGGCCGTCGGCCACTGTATTGTCCACCATGAGAGGTAATGCCTGAAACTCGGTTTTCTCGGCTCACTATTGACACTGTTGGTCTCGAAATATTGAATTGTCTAACGATTTCCGGAATCTAATGTCCCACCCGTCTATCTACAACTACCATTCCACAATCAAAGTCTGTTAATTCCCGTCGAACACTTTTCCATATGAATCACGTATCACATCTCCCCTTGTGCACTGGCCTTTTGTACCTTGTGTACGCGATACTACCGCCATCTGTATATGTGCATATCGCCATCCCGCGACTTCTGTCAGCTGAGCGTATATTACTAATAAGCTAAAGCGCCCATCCGCTTAAAGTTGTTGGTTACTTACCTACGGCTTCTAGTGGCAACAATTATTTCCTTTCACTATTACATATAATAATGACCAGATTTAAAATGCTGTCATAATCTACTCTTTAAGAAGCATGATGTTACGTAAAAGATTTAACGCAATAATTCGAGTACTACAGACAGAACATGGCTATGCCTTAAGACAGCATATCTCACTTCTTGTTGTTGTGGTCTTCAGTCCTGAGACTGGTTTGATGCAGCTCTCCACGCTACTCTATCCTGTGCAAGCTTCTTCATCTCCCAGTACCTACTGCAGCCTACATCCTTCTGAATCTGCTTAGTGTATTCATCCCTCTACGATTTTTACCCTCCACGCTGCCCTCCAATACTAAATTGGTGATCCCTTGATGCCTCAGAATATGTCCTACCAACCGACCCCTTCTTCTTGTCAAGTTGTGCAACAAATTTCCCTTCTCTCCAATTCTATTCAAGTACCTCCTCATTAGTTATGTGATCTACCCATCTAATCTTCAGCATTCTTCTGTAGCACCACATTTCGAAAGCTTCTATTCTCTTCTTGTCTAAACTACTTATCGTCCATGTTTCACTTCCATACATGGCTACACTCCATACAAATACATTCAGAAAGGACTTCCTGACACTTAAATCTATACTCGATGTTAACAAATTTCTCTTCTTCAGAAACGCTTTCCTTCCCATTGCCAGTCTACATCTTATGTCCTCTCTACTTCGACCATCATCAATTATTTTGCTCCCCAAATAGAAAAACTCCTTTACTACTTTAAGTGTCTCATTTCCTAATCTAATTCCCTCGGCATCACCTGACTTAATTCGACTACATTCCATTATCCTTATATTGCTTTTGTTGATGTTCATCTTCTCCCCTCCTTTCAAGACACTGTCCATTCCGTTCAACTGCTCTTCCAAGTTCTTTGCTGTGTCTGACAGAATTACAATGTCATCGGCGAACCTCAAAGGTTTTGTTTCTTCTCCATGGATTTTAATACCTACTCCGAACTTTTCTTTTGTTTCCTTCACTGCTTGCTCAATATACACATTGAATAACATCGGGGAGAGGCTACAACCCTGTCTCACTCCCTTCCCAACCACTGCTTCCCTTTCATGTCCCTCGATTCTTATAACTGCCATCTGGTTTCTGAACAAACTGTAAATAGTCTTTCGCTCCCTGTATTTTACTCCTGCCACCTTCAGAATTTGAAAGAGAGTATACCAGCCAACATTGTCAAAAGCTTATTCTAAGTCTACAAATGCTAGAAAAGTATGTTTGCCTTTCCTTAATCTTTCTTCTAAGATAAGCCTTAGGGTGAGTATTGCCTCACGTGTTCCAACATTTCTACGGAATCCAAACTGATCTTCCCCGAGGTCGGCTTCTACCAGTTTTTCCATTCCCCTGTAAAGAATTCGCGTTATTATTTTGCAGCGGTGACTTATTAAACTGATAGTTTGGTAATTTTCACATCTGTCAACACCTGCTTTCATTGGGATTGGAATTATTATATTCTTCTTGAAGTCTGAGGGAATTTCGCCTGTCTCATACATCTTGCTCACCAGATGGTAGAGTTTTGTCAGGACTGGCTCTCCCAAGGCCGTCAGTAGTTCCAATGGAATGTTGTCTACTCCTGGGGCCTTGTTTCGAGTCAGGTCTTTCAGTGCTCTGTCAAACTCCTCACACAGTATTATATCTCCCATTTCATCTTCATCTACATCCTCTTCCATTTCCATAATATTGTCCTCAACTACATCGCCCTTGTATAGACTCCTTCCACCTTTCTGCTTTCCCGTGTTTGCTTGGAACTGGGTTTCCATCTGAGCTCTCGATATTCATACAAGTGGTTCTCTTTTCTCCAAAGGTCTCTTTAATTTTCCTGTAGGCAGTATCTATCTTACCCCTAGTGAGATAAGCCTCTACATCCTTACATTCGTCCTCTAGTCATGCCTGCTTAGCCATTTTGCACTTCCTGACGATCTCATTTTTGAGACTTTTGCATTCTTTTTGTCTTCTTCATTTACTGCATTTTTGTATTTTCTCCTTTCATCAAATAAACTCATTACCTCTTCTGTTACCCAAGGATTTCTACTAGCCCTCGACTTTTTACCTACCTGATCCTCTGCGCAAATAATCCAGAATATGTTCCTCAAGTATTTGTGAACGAGAGCACTTAGTAACTTCCAAGTAACCTTACATTTAATTTCAAATTCTTTTGAAACATTTCCTCGCTTCTAAGACCTACAAGGCAATAAAAGAAGACAAAGGTTTATGGTTTATTAAATTTCGCTGTTCAGGCAGTAAAACTTCCTGGCATACAGTTTGAATTAATTACTTCTTTAGTACCAGCTGTATTCGCAATACATTTTGTAGACAGCATCCACGTATACAGCGAAGTGCCAAAGAAACTGGTATAGGCATGTATGTAAAGAGGCACAACACGGTGCTGCGGTCGACAACGCCTGTATAAGACAACAAGTGCCTGGCGCAGTTGTTAGATAGTCGCGGCGGGGGTTCGAGTCCTCCCTCGGGCATGGATGTGTGTGTTTGTCCTTAGGATAATTTAGGTTAAGTAGTGTGTAAGCTTAGGGACTGATGACCTCAGCAGTTAAATCCCACAAGATTTCACACACATTTGAACATTTTTTTTTTTTCGTTGTTAGACCGGTTACTGCTGCTACACTGGTAGAACATCAAGATTTTAGTGAGCCTGAACGTGGTGATATAGTCGGCGCGCGAACGATGGGACACAGCTTCTACGAGGTAGCGATTCTCCAGTACGACCATTTCACGAGTGTACCGTGGATATCAGGAATCCGGTAAAACATCAAACCTCCGACATCGCTGAGGGCCGGCAAAAGATCCTGCAGCAACGGGACCAACGATGACTGAAGAGAATCGTTCAACGTGACAGAAGTGCAACCATTCCACAAATTGCTGCAGATTTCAATGCTGGATCATCAACAAGAGTCAGCGTGCGAACCATTCAACGCAACATATTCGATGTGTGCTCTCGGAGCCGAAGGCCCTCTCGTGTACCCTTCATGACTGTACGACACAAAGCTTTAAGTTTCGCCTGGGCCCGTCGACACCGACATTGGACTTGTGATGACCGGAAACATGTTACCTGATCGGACGAGTCTCGTTTCAAATTTTATCTAGCGGATGGACGTGTGCCGGTATGGAGACAACCTCATGAATCCATGCACCCTGCGTATCAGCAGCGGACAGTTCAAACTGTTGGAGGCTCTGTAATAGTGTGGGGCGTGTGCAGTTGGAGTGATATGGGCCCCCTGATACTTCTAGATATGACTCTGACAGGTGACACGTACGTTAGCATCCAGTCTGATCACCTGCAACCATTCATGTCCATTGTGCATTTTGATGGACTCGAGCAATTCCAGGAGGACAATGCGACACACCCCACACGTCCGGAACTGCTACAGAGTGGCTCCAGGAACACTCTTCTGAGTTTAAACACTTCCTCTGACCACCAAACTCCACAGACATGAACATTATTGAGCATATCTGTGATGCCTTGCAACGTGCTGTTCAGAAGAGGTTTCCTTCCCCTCATACTCTTACGGATTTAGGCAGCCCTGTAGGATTCATGGTGTCAGTTCCCTCCAGCAATACGTCAGTCATTAGTCGAGTCCATGCCACGTCGTGCTGCGGCACTTTTGCATGCCCGCTGGGGCCCTACACGATATTAAGCAAGTGTACCAGTTTCTTTGGCTCTTCAGTGTACAACTGAATGTACTTCAAGAACTGTACCGTAGTAGGATACTATAAGATCCATCCTTCATTTTCTAAGTTACGAGCCGTGCGCGCCAGGTAAGGCAAATAAATGTAGAGCATATATTACAAAAAAATAATCTGAACTGCGCAGTTGTTATAAGATCCAGGAATGCAGCTGTTAAGAGGATTAACATTGTAAAATGATAATAAGATGTTCTGTATATATTTTGTTTTATATCTCTTCCAAGACTCGCAGAAACTATTTGGGTATGTCGTGTGTTATATTTTACATCATTCATATAACCTGCATCAGTCTTAATCAACATCTGTTACCTTCTCTCTGGCCTCTCAACAGAGGCCAGACAAACGTGTGGTTCCTGAAGAGGGGCAGCAGCATTTTCAGTAGTTTCAGGGGCAACGGTCTGGATATTAGACTGATCTGGCCTTGTAACATCAACCCAAACGGCCTTGCTGTGTTGGTACTGCGAGCGGCTGAAAGCAAGGAGAAACTACAGCAGTAATTTTTCCCGAGGATATGCGGCTTTACTGTAAGGTCAGATATTAATGGCGTCCTCTTGGCTAAAATACTCTGGAGATAAAATAGCCCCCCTTTTGTATCTCTGAGCGGGGACTACTCAGGAGGATGTCGTTATCAGCAGTGTTGCGGCCACATGTAGTATGTGTTGCTTCACGCAGTTGAGAGTGCCAAAACAGAGGCACGCCAGCGACCAAGGCATTGTGAAGTAGGCGGGCACAGATAGCCTTGCTCATAGCAGCAGTCTACCACCAGGCTGACACACGGACGCACACAGACCGAGCACCGAGCAAAGCCTGGAGAGTGCTGAGGAAGTGAGGCCAGCATGCCAAGTTACGCTGCAATATACTGCGGGAGTAATAACAAAAAGCTACCACCGAGGGTAAAAAACGTACTCCTGCCTGATATAAATAGTGGAGCGCAGGAAGCAACAGGCAGAAGCCATTAGGAAGCAGTTCGGATCTGAGAACGGACGTGGTCCATATCCGAATGTTCAGACTTCGTAGGTGATGATTCTGGAAGTTTGTTCCAGCTCTCGGGAGTCATCCGTTCGCCGCCAGATCTCAACTTCAGCTCTGGAGGTCGGCCCAAGTTCGGTCGGCACCATGACTGACTAACTACAGCGAGAACTTCCAGCAGGACCGGCCGCAGCGTGGTCCTGGTCACAGGTACTGCCGGGGACTGACGCCTGGACTTCACAGGAACCCGGCCCCACGGCGCGTGGTCTGTCCATGATGGTACCTCGTGGACATCATGACTGATGGCTTCCCAGTCACAGGTGCAGCAGGCATCGGCAGCTGACCTCACAGCGACATGGCTCCGTGGGCGTGCCATTACTGGGGCGCCGATGAGCGACGTCATCCCAGCCACAGGGCATCCTGGCTTCAGCGCAGCACTGGTGGCCTGAGGCTGCCGAGTGTGATCAGCGGCGCACGTTGTGTGCATTGTTGGAGAATCTACACACCAGCAGCCAGGCGGAGGGATCCGCAGGGCTGGGCAGCGACGACAAGGGAGAAATTGTAAAGAAAGTTCAATAAATAATCGTAAAACTCCACGCGGTCTCAGTCTTTGGCGCAGCCACTGTGTCTGCTGCTAACAAGTGGTGCAGTAGTCGTAACAAGTAGTGTCAGGCGCACCCACGCCACGACTTTGACTAGCACTGTGCAGAGCAACCGAGAAACACCGAATAGGGTGAGTCCCGCAACTGCCTTCTCTCTATGTTTTCTGTGTAGCTAGACATGTCGAGGGTAACATTAAGGGATGTGAGAGTGTCATTTCAAAGGTCTAGTAGCCCTGTTGACTTAACGCAGTTTTGTGGGAATGATAGTCACGTTAACTTAGTACCATTTAAATGTGTAGTGTGTGGATTAACACGTCATGTCGCTCCTTGCAATAAATTTGTACCAAACACTTGTGATGTGTGTGGCTTCTATGGTCATGCAAAAGGGCAATGTAGTAAGTCTAGATGGCTTGTCATTAGACGTGCTAGGAATTAACTTCCTTCTGGGTAATACAATTTTATTTTTGTCAGGTGAGGTATACCACATGGAAAATGCCAGAGACACATGCAACCTGGACAAGTGACGCCGTAGTCGCATTGAGAGAGCAAGTTAAAAAACAGATTGAAGAAAATAAGTTGCAAAAGCAGCACATGCAGAGGATGGACCAACAATGGTTGCAAAATACTCAATCAGCCTCAGGAAGCGGTTTTCATTGGTGATGTACATAGTATGGGTAGATTGCGTGGCTGGTCAAATGAAAAGTGTTTGCAAATGGTGAGGTTACAGTTAGTAGGTGACGCAAAGACTTGTGTGGCATACCACGAAGGGTTAAAGGATGCTACTACGTTCACAGAGTTGGCTGAGAGATTATTGCAAAGGTTTAGGAAACAAAACAGTGCTAGATTTTTTAGAGAAAAATTGGGGAGGATTACGTAAAAACAGGTGAAACGGTAGAAGAATTTTCAGACAGAATTAGGAGAACGAATGCGCACACGTATGAGTTAACGCAAGATGCGAGTGCAAATGAAGTTCTATTGAAAGAAGCAGAGAATAGAGCCTTAGACACATTTTTGGGAGAGGTCTCGCCGGATATTTCACTCCGGATACGGATGGAAAATCCAAGTGACTTAGCAGCAGCATTGCGCGTAGCTACACATTTGCAGGAAGTGGATAGCGCCACTAGAAGTCGCAATGACAAGAAAAATTTTTCGTCTTCCAAAGAGTGTTACCGTTGTGGGAAGCAAGGTCATTTTAAGGGACAATGTCGGGAACCGCTGTGTTTCAATTGTCAAAAACTAGGGCATAAGGCACGGCAGTGTAAAGCCAAAAAACGGGTTAATGATACAGCAGGTAAAAAAATTGTTAAACGTAAAAGGGAGTGTTCCTGCCATCGTGAGGCATTCCCAGTAAAAAGAGGTACTCAGAGAGTGCACGAAGAGGCGGATTGTAGTTTGATGGTTTGGATAAAAGAGTTTTAGTGGATACTGGCGCGCATGTATCAGTTGTCAGTGTAGACCTCGTGGGCAAGAAAAGATTGGAAGCTCCGAGATACAGATTGCCTGCAGTAGGTGATAAAAAATTAGATGCACTAGGGACAGCACAGCTCAAGTTTAAGATAGGGATGTGGTGGAGGTGTTGTCAACTGTGGGACAGTCATTTTCAGCTATACCTGGGTTGGACTTTCTGATTAAACATCACGCCAAAATTGACCTTTCGCAACATACGCTGGAACTCGATGGGAACTTGTTCTCAATGGGTACAGCCGTTGCAAATGTTTCAGAGTCGCGAGGTGCACCGATAGCTAAGGTGATACCAACTAAACTGTGTACAAGTGCATTAAAGGTGATTTCGTGTGACAAAGTACGAACAGGTACAGGGAAGTTGATCTGGGTACGGGTGGATGTCGATGTGCCACAGCAGGGGTTATTCTTGGTAGAGCCACTACAGAGTAATGAGGCTTTAGACGAAAAGTATTGCTTTATTCGTAGGAGGGTATCACGGGTAACGGACATAAATGGGCAGTTTATGGTTCCAGTGAGTTTAAATAACTTTGGGCGGGATGATGTAGATCTGCCGAAGCCACAGTAGAGTTAATGTATGAAGAGGACATCGATAGTTCGAGGCTAGACTAGGATGTAAACCAAACCGTCAACACGTCTGCACTTCGTGACAAGGTAAATCATTTGAGAGGAAATGATGGTTCGGGTATGGAAGCATTATTACTAAAGTATAAAGCATTGTTTGAAGCACGGGGTACGTTACCTGCTACACCGATAACACAGCATCGTATTCCGACAGGGAATCACGCTTCGGTGTATCGTAAGCCATACAGACTACCAAAACAATTACAACCAGTAGTAGAGCAATTAATAGAGCCTCAACTGGAAAATGGGATAATACAGCACGGTAATAGTCCTTGGTCTAGTAGCGTGGTCCTAGTTCCGAAGAAGACACTGGACGGGTCGAAAAAATTTCGCTTTTGTTGCGACTACAGACATTTGAATGAGCGGACAGTGGCGGATGTATATCCGATTCCAAATGTCACTGAAACGTTAGAGAACCTAGGGCAGTGTAAATTTTTCTCCACTACGGATTTGCAAAGCGGTTATCACCAGATTGGAGTATGTCTGTAGGACAGGCCAAAAACAGCATTTACGACACATTGTGGTCACTTCGAGTATAAAAGAATGCCGTTTGGACAAATAAACGCTCCAGCAACATTTCAGAGGTTGTTGGGTGGAGTCCTTTACGGGTTGAAACCGAAAAAATGCATGGTGTATCTGGATGACATTATCGTTTTTTCAAGAGATATAGAGCAGCATGTGGAACAGTTAGAGGAGGTGTTTAAAATATTAGTGGCAGCACAGCTAACATTAAGTTTGGACAGACACCATTTTGCGCAAGCACAAATAAATTATTTCGGGCATGTTATCAGTCAGGACGGGGTACAGTCAGATCCTCGTCTCACTTCTGCAGTACGAGATTTTCCGGTTCCGCAAACGGTTAAACAACTGCAATTGTATATTGGTCTTGCGAGCTATTATCGGAAATTCATAAAGGGGTTCACAGAAATAGCGAGGCCACTTACTAAGTTGCTAAGAAAAGGTGTTACCTTCCAGTGGACGTCAGAGTGCGAGAAAGCATTTCAAGAGTTGAAACGGATACTGACATCAGATCCGGTTTTGAAGTTTCCAGACTTTTCGAAGGAGTTTATACTACAATGTGACGCATCTAATCACGCTCTTGGGGTTGTACTTTGGCAAGAAATTGATGGCAAAGAACATCCGATTGCGTTCGCGTCTCGTCAACTTTACAAGGCGGAACAAAATTACTTCACGATGGAGAACGAATCGTTAGTGGTAATATACGGGATTTCGTATTTTCGATGTTATCTGTACGGTAGAAGGTTTAAGGTTGTGACAGATCATTCAACTCTGAAATGGTTATTAGGTCTGAAAGACCCAGCGAGTAGGCTACTGAGATGGGCACTGAAACTCAGTGAGTTCGATTATGAGGTAACACACAAGCCAGGTGTGAAACATGCCAATGCTGACGTATTGAGCAGGAAAGTGGCAGTATTAAAAGTAACAGGGGTGACTGAAGATGAGTGGAAAAGGGCACAAGCCGTGGATAGTGATTGCCAATTGCTCAGAAAGCCACCGCAGTTCCTAGTACAGGATGGGTTACTTTGCAGCTCGACGAAATGCGGTTCGCGCATCGTCGTACCAGCAGAGTTAAGATCTGAAGTTTTGCAACAGGTGCATGACCATTTTCTTTCAGACATGGCGGGAGAAGAGCTACGGATAGGCAGATAGCGGAGAAGTTTTAGTGGAGGATACGACGTCAAGACGTGGACGAGTACGTCAGGAATTGTGTGCCATGCGCACAGCGTGCAGACTTGAGCCATCAAAAGATTCAGCTTCAAAAATTACCAGAGGCAGACAGACCTTTCCAACAAAACGGAATTGATGTATTAGGCCCATTTAATAGCAATGCAGCAGGGAATAAGTATGTGATAACAGTAATTGACCACTTTTCTAGGTATTTAGTCATGGTCGCATTGCCATATCAGAAAGCAAGTACAGTGGCACAAGCTTTAGTTAATAATTGGTTACTCAGGTATGGGATACCTCAGTCCTTAATCTCAGATCAAGGTACTAACGTCACGTCTGATCTGATGAAGCAACTGTGTAAGTTACTGAAGGTAAAGAAACTACAGACTAGTCCATTGCATCCGCAAGCAAATGGACGAACAGGGAGAGTGCATCGCACGATCGCTAAGATGTTGAGTCACTATGTAAATAGTCAACACACCGACTGGGATGTGTACTTGCAATGCGTAACCAGTGCATATAATAGTCAGGTACATACGTCGACAGGATTGACGCCGTACGAAGTGGTGTATGGGCGGAAGATGCCATCACCTTTTGACATGCTTCGTCCAAGGCTGGGAGCGGAGGGCGAGCATGTAAGGCAATTTGCAAAAACCATTAAGGAAGTATGGCAGAGAATTAGACGAGCTAATACGAAAGCTTTGGAACGACAAGAACGGATGGGAGGTACAACGAGGAAGTTGCCACAGTACAGAGTAGGCCAATGGGTGCTACTAGCTAATCTGTATGTTCCAAAAGGGAGAACCAAGAAGTTCACAAATAAGTTCCAGGGACCATACCAGGTAGTGGAAATGACATCACCTGTCAATGTAAAATTAGAATTGCCTACCAAGACAATGGTGGTTCACGTTAGTAGAGTTAAGCCGTTCCAGGGGGTATTAGATCCGTGTATATGTACTTCTCCTTCTGGCAGACAGCGAAAAGAAGCACCAGAAGCAGACAGTAAACTGGGTATTAAGTATCATTCGAGGGATGTGTAGTTAGCAGTAATTATCTTGTGTGTATTATTTTTGTGCACGGACTAGGGTTATGTTATTGGTATTAAGGGGTAGTGATGGAAGTTTTTTCCTTCTCTCTCCATTCTGTAGGTGACACAGGATGGGGTACAACTGGATAGTATGGGGCATAGTCCTCGGGCTGCTGACACAAGCTGGCCGGGTACAGGATATGCCGTTGCGAAGTGGAGTGTTGTTCAGGAAACAACCGGATGTGGTCCTCACGAGTCACGAGTGGACGCTTCGGCTGGCACTCAACATCCTGCAGGTAAGGAATGAGATGTGGCAGCTACAGGAGGTGTTATCGAGTGTGGAAACGGTTGCATCTAAGAACGGAATATTATGGGACGTGCATGAAGAGTATAAGGCTTTGGATAGGTCATGTAAGGAAATAAGGGAACAAATGTGCCAAGTCGTGAGCATGATTGCAGGGAGGAGAAAGAGAGTAAAGTGGGGTTGATTGAATGCAGGTGGGAAGTTGCTGAAAACAATTTTTGGAGCAGCGGATAGAGACGATATTGAGGGTTGAACAATTCTTTAACAGTTATTCGCGACAGGGAGGAAAGCGTAGGGAAGTTAGTGGATATACATACAACAGAGACACGCGGATTAGGTACAGAGTTGCTGAAAATTACATGCGTGGTGCGTGGGATGGCTACAGGGTTACGAGCATATATAGAACAAACACAGAATTTATTGAATACGGAATTGGAACAGGTACAAACGCGATTGGATATAGTGGAAAGGAAGCTGGAAATGGCTAAATTGCTGTGGGAACTGGTTAACAGCATTGGTGATGCACGAGCGAGGATGGATGGATTGCAAGAGGCAGTACATCATGCATTGCATGGGGAGGTGAGTGTGACGTTGATGTCACCATAAAAATTCAGACGGAGTCTGAAGCAGGCAGAGAGAGTGTTTCCAGAGAGGGTAGAGCATATTAGAAGCGAGTATGTCTAGGATTAAGGTAATAACGGATCTAGTTAAGATGTATATAGAGATTAGATTTCCAGTAACTAGTGTGGGAAGACAGTATCACTATTACACAGTGCATCCTTATCCGGTCAGATGGGAGCGCATGGGGAAGGGCGTACAGTTCAGAACACAGGAGGTTTTATTAATTTCTAAGGAGGGGGATACTCATGCTATTATGTCGAGTATAGAGTTAAGTAGATGTCTAACGAGTCAGTTTCCATTTGTCCATCATGGGTTGTTTTCACACGCAAGGGGTTGTGTGAGATCCAATTACTTATGGCAGAAGCAGAAGCTTCGAAGTGTCGGAAAATAATAGTGAAGCCTACGCCACATTTTCAGCAAGTAGGGAGGCATTGGTTGTATTCAGTATTCGCTACGGAGAGGACATCAGCCAAGTGTTATGACAATGGGAATTGGACAGCAACCATGGAGATGGAATTACAGGACAGTGGTTTGCTAATCAACGGGAGAAATTGTGAAATAGTAGGGGATCGTTTCAGCTTACCAGCGACAGTCATGGGAGTCACCAAGGTTACAGATACTCATCTGACGTTGTACTGGCCAGATGCGTCATTCGGCATCGCTCCAGGACAAAATTTGACATATATTAACAACACCTTGGATGTTACACTATAGCAAACGATAGATAAACTAGTAGATTCGGAGATAGGTCAAATTTCAATGCAGCAATTATTAAGGCATGTGGAGGAGTACAATACCAGGCGGAAACGTAGCATAGTGACCATTGGTATTTCAATCAGTACTATTACCATATTGATTGTATTTATCGGTGTGGTATATGTCTTATTAAAACGGAGGATTCAGCATGCTAATGCAAGACCGCTCCATGAGATTCCTGTAGAATGGATTACCAATAGGGCATGAGTCAGGGCAACCTGGATGTATATAGGGAAGAAATAGAATATAGGATACAACTAGAGTTAACATATAGCGTAAATTCGGGGACGAATTTAATTTTTAGGAGGAGGCAGTGTTGCGGCCACATGTAGTAAGCGTTGCTTCAGGTAGTGGAGAATGGCAAAACAGAGGCACGCCGGCGACCAAGACGTTGCGAAGTAGGCAGGCACAGATAGCCTTGCTGACAGCAGGAGTCTACCACCAGGCTGACGCACGGACACACACGGACCGAGCGCCGAGTGAAGCCTGGAGAGTGCTGAGTAAGGGGAAGTGAGGCCAGCACGCTAAGTTACGCTGAAATATACTGCGGGAGTAATAACAAAAAGCTACTACCGAGGGTAAAAAACGTACTCCTACCTGATATAAGTAGTGGAGCGCAGCAAGCAACAGACAGAAGCCATTAGGAAGCAGTTCGGATCTGAGGACAGACGTGGTCCGTGTCCGAATGTTCAGTCTTCGTAGGTGATGATTCTGGAAGTCTGTTCCAACTTGCAGGAGTCATCCGTTCACCACCAGATGTCAACTTCAGCTCTGGAGTTGGCCCGAGTTCTGTCAGCACCATGGCTGGCTAAGTACAGCGAGAACTTCGAGCAGGACCGGCCGCAGCGCCGTCTTGGTCACAGGCGCCGCCGGGGACTGATGCCCGGACTTCACGGAAACCCGGCCCCACGGCGCGTGGTCCGTCCATGACGAGACCTCGCGGACATCACGACTGACGGCTTCCCAGTCGCCGGTGCAGTAGGCGTCGCAGCTGACCTCACAGCGACGTGGCTCCGTGGGCGTGCCTGTACTGGGGCGCCGAGTGGCAACGAGTTCATCTCAACCACAGGGCTGGGCAGTGACGATGAGGGAGAAATTGTAAAGAAAATTCAATAAATAACTGTAAAACTCCATGCGCTCTCAGTCTTTGGCGCAGCCACTGTGTCTGCTGCTAACAAGTGGTGCATAAGTCGTAACAGCAGAAACAAAACTGGCGTTCTACGGATTGGAGCGTGGTATGTCATATCCCATAATCAGGCAGGTGGATTAGGAAATTTAAAAAGGGAAGTGGATAGGTTAAAGTTAGATATAGTGGGAATTAATGAAGTTCAGTGGCAGGAGGAACAAGACTGCTGACCAGGTGAATACAGTGTTATAAATACAAAATCAAATAAAGGTAATGCAGGAGTAGGTTTAATAATGAATAAAAAATAGGAACGCGGATAAGCTACTACGAACAGCATAGTGAAAGCCTTATTGTAACCAAGACAGAAATGAAGATCACGTCTACCATGGTAGTACAAAATCATATGCCAACTAGCTTCTCAGATGATGAAGAGGCTGAAGATATGTATGATGCGATAAAAGAAATTATTCAGATAGTAACGAGAGACGAAAATTTAAAAGTCATTGGGGACTGGAATTCGATAGTAGGAAAAGGAAGAGAAGGAAAAGTAGTAGGTAAACATGGGCTGGGGGTAAGGAACGAAAGAGGCAGCCGTCTGGTAGAATTCTGGTCAGAGCATAATTTAATCATAGCTAACACTTGGTTTAAGAATCATGAAAGCATATTGTATATGTGGAAGAGGCCTGGAGAAACTGGAAGGTTTCAGATAGATTATATAAAGGTAAGACAGAAATTCAGGAATCAGGTTTTAAATTCTAAGATATTTCCAGGGGCGGGTGCGGACTCTGACCACAATTTATTTGTTATTGTTGTGAACTATAGACTAGAACTGAAGAAGCTGCAAGAAGGTAGGCATTTAAGGAGATAGTATCTCGATAAAATGAAAGAACTAGAGACTGTAGAGAGTTTCAGAGAGAGTATTAGGGAACGACTGACAAGAAAAGGCGAAAGAGATACAGCAGAAGAAGAACGGGTAGCTTTGAAAGATGAAATAGCGAAGGCAGCAGAGGATCAAATAGGTAAAAAGACGAGGTCTAGTAGAAATCCATGGGTAAAAGAAGCGATATTCAATTTAATTGATGGAAGGAGAAAATATGAAAAAGCAGTAAATGCAGCAGGCGAAAAGGAATGCAAACGTCTCAATATTGGGATCGACAGGAAGTGGAAACTGCCTAAGCAGGGATGGATAGAGGACAAATGTAAGGATGTAGAAGCAAGTATCACTAAGGGTAAGATAGATATGTCTCACAGGAAAAGTAAAGAGACCTTTGGAGGAAAGAGAATCAACTGTATGAATATCAGCAGCTCAGATGGAAAACCAGTCCTAAGCAAAGAAGGGAAAGCAGAAATGTGGAAGGAGTATATAGAGGATCTACACAAGGGCGATGTACTTGAGCCGGGCTGAGTGGCAGCCCGGTTAGAGACGCCATGTCACTAATGGAGCGTCCGCTCCCGCCGGAGGTTCGAGTCCTCCCTCAGGCATGGGAGTGAGTGTTGTTCTTAGCGTTAAGTTAGTTTAAGTGTATTAGAACAAATAAGCCCTCGGTCACAAATATTAAGTCAAAATTGAACAGGTTTCGACGCTACTATGAGCGTCGTATTCAGAATTAAACTAAATGTTCTAAAACATATTAGGTATATAAAACATTAATAAAATTAAAGTCTGTACTGCCTGGAAAGAGATTCAGTACTTACAAGTCACATTTCAAAAAATCTAAGCCGGATAGGTGACGTCATGAATAGTTATAAATAAGATGGCGAGCCGCTAAGGGCTGCTCGTAAATGAATGCACAAGGGTTGCAACAAGACTGAGGTGTCCACGTTAGAAAGTGTGGGCAAGTACACATGGTGTTGCTACGAGCGCCATCTAGTAGCCGCAGGAACAACTAGGCTACTGTACATTCAAAATCAGACACATGAAATTGTGATGAAGCTGATTCAGGCATAACGTAAGCACTAATAATAATTGGATGAAGTTACATATTTATCTGCTTTAAACAAAGATACATTTTGTAACGTAAAAAAACGTCAGTTATGACATACAAGAAAACAGCAAAGATGTAACAGGAAAACACGTTTCGGCAAACTGCATGAGGAAACCTGAATCAAAGATCAAGCAATGGCTTTATACAGTCGAAAAAATTTTTATTTCGCAGATGCAGCTGTTCGTTGAGAATGAGGCCATCATGACGAGAGAGATGTTTGAAAATCTCCAATTCCTCTAAAGCATCTAACCTACGCCCCTTCTTTTCGGTATGCAGAATATTGCTATCGCCTATGACTTTAGGCACGTGTCCAGTAATTAAGAGATGATCGGCAAATGATGAATTTAGTGGACTGGTGCCGTTCTTTCTCAAAAGATGTTCTTTATATCTGATGGTGAAAGCACGTCCAGTTTGCCCTATATAATACGAGGAGCAGGTATCACAGATGATCTTATAAATGCCCGAACTTTCTGTAGGGGAGCGAATGGATTTCAAATTGTGAATGAACTTTCTCTTCAGTTTACCATTAGTAGAGAAGGCAACATTGCAGTTGTATTTGTTGCGAAGCATGCGCTGAATCTGATAGGAAATGGGTCCTATGAAAGAAAGAGAAAAACGTTTTTTTTGGGTTAATTTCAGTGCATGAGGTGTTGAGCGTAGTAGTTCTTGCAGTTTTCTTTTTTAGGATATCGTCCACTATGTTAGGCATATATTCATTATTGACTGCTATGGTTTTAAGTAAATTAATCTCCTCATTAAACTTTTCTGTTGAAAGTGGTATAGAGGTGGCTCGTTGGAAGGCAGAGTGAAAAAAGGCCATTTTTTGAGACTGTGGATGAAAAGAGGAAGCAGGCACGATTTGGTCAGTATACATTTCTTTTCGAAAAATATTGAAAGTGATGTTATTGTCTTCTATTGTAAGAGTCAAGTGTAAATAATTTAATTGGCGGTTTTAGTTTTCGAGTTCAATAGTGAAAGAAATTTTTTCATGGAGGTCGTTAAAAAGTTTAAATATACGATCAATTCTATCGGCGGGTCCGTTATAGATGACTAGAATATCATCAACGTATCTTGTGTAAGAAAGGATACCTATTGAAGCGGCTGAGACACGGTTAAACAGCTTTTTTTCCAAGGAATTGATAAAGATGTCGGCAAGGATGCCGCCTAAAGGGTTGCCCACAGCAAGCCCATCAGACTGCTGGTACAGTTGTCCGTTGAATTCAAAGTAGTTGTACTTGGCAACGACATTAATGAGATTCACAAAATCGGTAATCTGTCCATCTGATAGATCTTTTTTAAATTGACGTAAATTTTCTTCCACAATGCTGAGCGTCTCATGTACCGGGACATTGGTATAAAGATTTTTAATATCTAAGGAAAAGAGCTTGGTGTGTGAACTGCATCCTAAGTTTTTAATATTGTGCACTCAATTACGAGCAGCCCTTAGCGGCTCGCCATCTTATTTATAACTATTCATGACGTCACCTTTCCGGCTTAGAGTTTTTAAAATGTGACTTGTAAGTACTGCATCTTTTTCCAGTCAGTTCAAACTTTAATTTTATTAATGCATTATATACCTAATATATTTTAGAACATTTAGTTTAATTCTGAAGACGACGCTCATAGTAGCGTCGAAACCTGGTCAATTTTGACTTAATATTTGTGACCGAGGGCTTATTTGTTCTAATATAATTCTGACACGGTCACTGAACCTTTGCAGCTATGTTCAAAGTTTTAGTTTAAGTAGTGTGTAAGTCTAGGGACCGATGACCTCAGCTGTTTGGTCCCTTAGGAGTTCCCACACATTTGAACATTTGACGTAGTTGAGAGTAACATTACTGAAATGGAAGAGGGTGTAGATGAATATGAAATGAGGGATGCATACTATCTGAAGAATTTGACAGAGCACTGAAAGACCTAGGTCGAAACAAGGCCCCGGGAGTGGACAATATTCCATTAGAACCACTGACAGCCTTGGGAGAGCAAGCCATGGCAAAATTCTTCCATCTAGTGAACAAGATGTATGAGACAGGTGAAATGCCCTCGGAATTCAAGAAAAATATAATAACACAAATCCCAAAGAAAGCAGGCGCTGACAGGTGTGAAAATTACAGAATTATGAGTTTAGTAAGTCACGGTTGCAAAATATTAACACGAATACTTTACAGACGAATGGAAAAACTGGTAGAAGCCGACCTCGGGGAAGATCAACTCGGATTCCGCAGAAATCTTGGAACACGCGAGGCAATACTGACCCTACGACTTATCTTAGAAAATAGATTAAGTAAAGGAAAATCTACGTTTCTATCATTTGTGGGTTTAGAGAAAGCTTTTGACAATGTTGATTGGAATAGTCTTTTTGAAATTCTGAAAGTGGCATTGGTAAAACACAGGGAGCGAATGGCTATTTACAATTTGTTCAGAAATCAGATGGCTGTTATAATAGCCGAGGGGCACGAAAGGGAAGCAGTGGTTGGGAAGAGAGAGAGACAGGGCTGTAGCCTCTCTCCGATGTTACTCAATCCGTATACTGAGGAAGCAGTTAAGGAAAAAAAAAAGAAAAAATTGGAGTAGGAATTAAAATCCATGGAGAAGAAATAAAAACTTAGAGGTATGCGGACAACTTAGTAAAGAAACAGAAGACGACCTGACAGAGCAGCTGAACGGAATGGACAGTGTCTTGAAAGGAAGATATAAGATGAACATCAACAAAAGCAAAACAAGGATAATGGAATGTAGTTTAATTAAATCAGATGATGCTGAGGAAAGTAGATTAGGAAATGAGACACTTAAAGTAGTAAATGACTTTTCCTATTTGGGCAGGAAAATAATTGATGACTGTCGAAGCAGGGAGGACGTAAAATGTAGACTGGCTATGGCATGCAAAGCGTTTCTACAGAGGAGAAATTTGTTAACATCGAGTATAGATTTAAGGGTCAGCAAGTCTTTTCTGAAAGTATTTGTATGGTATGTAGTTATGTATGGAAGTGGAACAAAATGGTTCAAATGGCTCTGAGCACTATGGGACTTAACATCTATGGTCATCAGTCCCCTAGAACTTAGAAGTACTTAAACCTAACTAACCTAAGGACATCACACACATCCATGCCCGAGGCAGGATTCGAACCTGCGACCG
This sequence comes from Schistocerca americana, assembly GCF_021461395.2. Taxonomy (NCBI): domain Eukaryota; kingdom Metazoa; phylum Arthropoda; class Insecta; order Orthoptera; family Acrididae; genus Schistocerca; species Schistocerca americana. The sequence continues at coordinate 306,730,909 of NC_060124.1, read as the reverse complement.
TAGCGGTCACGCGGTTCCAAACTGACGCGCTTAGAACCGAACGGCCACACCGGCCGGCCTACGTTCAATCAGGTGCTGGAAGGTTTCTTGGGGAATGTGAGCCCGCTCTTCACGGAGTACTGCACTCAGGAGAGGTATCGATGTCGGTGGGTGAGGTCTGGCACGCAATTGGCGTTCCAGAACCTCCGAAGGGTTTTCTATACGATTCAGGCCAGTACTCTTTGCAGGCCAGTCCATTACAGTCGGAAGTGGAACATGGACGATAACGAGTTTACAGAAGAAGAGAGTAGAAGCTTTCGAAATGTGGTGCTATAGAGGAATGCTGGAGATTAGATGGGTAGATCACGTAACTAATGAGGAGGTACTGAATAGAACTGGGGAGAAGAGGAATTTGTGGCACAACTTGACTAGAAGAAGGGATCGGTTGGTAGGACACGTTCTGAGGCATCAAGGGATCATCAGTTTAGTATTGGAGGGAAGAGTGGAGGGATGAAAATTATAGAGGGAGACCAAGAGATGAACACACTAATCAGTTTCAGAACGATGTAGGTTGCAGTAGTTAGTCAGAGATAAAAGGGCTTGCACATGGTAGAGTAGCATGGAGAACTGTATCAGACCAGTCTTAGGACTGAAGACCACAACAACAATAGCCTTTTCTCTGATGGTGGAAACTAACTTTGTATACGAAAACATTAACTCTTTTAATGCCTTTGTTAGTGATTACTCTTTTAAAATTAAATTAATTATTGTTGCCTCATGCACAGAGTTTAAATAATTATTGTGTTGTCTTTTCATTAATAAAGAATTTCATATGTTTTTCTGATAAATTATTTCACTATTAATGAAATTAATTAAAGTAAAATAAGCAGACGCCTGTAATTACGGTCTGCCACAACATGTTTTTGGAAATTTTGCTTTTAATTTTTTTGTCCCAACTGTTGCCATGAAGCAGCTTGTTATTACTTATCTCTTAATAGCATTTCTTTTATCTTCAACTGACTAACTGTGATCATGTAATACCTTCATTTGCTCTAGTTTCCTTGTTTCCTATCTTTCCAGTGCTCCTTCATCTTCTCCACATGTTGACTTTTTAGTTCTTATTCTTTTTTTTCAGCCCTAATAGCCTAGAAATTGAGATTCGCACTTCTAACAAAGTCTTTATCCGATATTTCATAAGCTTTGGTGTGGCTCCTTTTCAGTTATTTTCTGAGTTCTATTATCTAGGCTACCGATGACTTACTTTTCCAGAAATGGAGGAGTATTCGTTTTCTTTTCTTGTTTTTGACTCGGTAGAGACGCACGAACGAGAGGTGTTCCTATCGCCATTACGTTTGATATTTTGCGTATATTTCGTTACACGTCTCCTTTGCTTGTCTTGTTTGAATCGCACATGTTATTTTTCTAGGAGTCTTTCAGGTATCAGTAAGCTATCTGACTCGAAGTACAGTGTTAAGAGCTTATATGCCACGTAAACTTTCTTACGCTGCACTCTAATACAGTGTTGTACATTTATACTTCTATAGGTGCAATTTTTAGATAAATCATATTTTCTTTCCCTTTTTATTAGCTGTTACATCTATCGAAGGTCTCTCTAATCTGGTCTGTTCCATCGATGGTCCAATATGATTAAATTTCTTAACCGTTTCAATTAACCAATTTGTGTTGCTGTTTATTGTAGTGGATTTTTTTACGTATATTCTTCTCTGCTGGACCCGAACCTTGCTTAAGGCCGTTAATATGAAATATTATTTATACTTTTGATAAAATTAACTGCAAATTGTTTATTTCTTGTTGATTGCAGAAGTTCACGATAAACCTGTTTCGCCATATGTGCCACTATCGAGTGTTCCTGTTCACATTACATTTATATATCATTCTATTCTACGTCTATGTAATAATACTGTGACAGTTTATCTTATATTATATTTATGTCTAGATGGAGTGGCGCCCGTCAGTCACCTCGGAACGTAAGTTCTTTTATATGCCGTCTTCTTAACATAGGTAACTTATTACTTTTTATAGATGAATAATAATGAAGTCTCTTGTTACTTTTGATGGTTCAATGATGCTATATGTTTACACCTAAGGTGTGTTGTGTTTTTAAACTAGCGACGGTAGCCACGCCACTGCACTTTTGCATTTACACACACCGCCTACGAGAAACCAGATTGTTCCATGTTTAATTTGATGATTGCATAGTATAGCCCTCTTCAGTGTTGTGAAAGTGAAAACAAAGGTACCTGGGCTAACAATCCGAATAAATCATGATTACACTATCACTTAGCGTCCAGCCCCTGCAGCTCAAAAAAATTCCCTGCTGGGTCGGAGATTTTTTTTCCTCTCTGGGAGTGGCTATTGTGTTATCATCATCATTTCATCCCCATCGACGCGCAAGTCGCCGAAGTGGCGTCAAATCGAAATAATGAATAGCGTAATAGTTAACGACGCAGGTCTGCCTTTTAGTTCCCCTGTTCAAACCCAATCTCTCGTGGTTATTATCTTCGTCTTTTGTTGTTACAAAAGGATATCAGTGATTTTGTGTCATCGTTAATTCGATGGAATTATTGGCACAAGAAGTAAGTCTTTTAAATGTCATTAAAACAGTTCTTATCATCACAAATCTTATCCATGTAACTTTATATTATTAACAGTAATTGAAAATGAAAACATACAGTGGCCGATAAATATCGGAGAAATTTAAAATTTCCATCAGCGATGTTGTCAAGCCCATACACCTGCATAGAGATACAGGCTCCTAAGACGATTGTCCTAGTTCATGAGCAAACAGAAACATATCAGAACGCAAGGAAAAGTATTTATTAGTGACCGGTAACCGTAACAGACTGAAAATTGTCGGTGAGCTGACTGCTGAACTAAACACAACTAGGGCTACAACAGTGGGCGAGTCAACAGTGAGACGGCGCCCGACAGAAAACAACTTCCTGGTTTATGTGGCAGCAACGAATCCATTGTTGAGCGCTGTAAAGAAGGAACGGCAGGTGACTGGGAAAGACTCTTATTCAGTGATGAATCCAAGTTCGAAATATTAGGAAGTAAACGCAGTCAATTCGTAATCTGTTCAACCAATGAACGCTGGAATCCTCAGAGCGTAATTCCAACTGTATAGCGTGGAGGGAATTGCCTGATAGTATGGGATAGCTTTTGGAGAAAATTAAGCGAAGATTTGACGAACGTAGATGAAAAACTGATCCAAAAGGGTTGTCGTGTCATTTTCCAGTGACATGTCAAGACATCTGGTTTGCATCCGATTGGGGAAAGATCCGTCTTGCAGAAAGACAACTACACGAAACAAATACCCTGCTTGTGTCAGAGCAGTGTAAGTCTCCAGAGGTTCACAGAATTGTGAAATACGTGGAATGGCTTCCCCAGTCTCCTGATTATAGCGTTGATGTAAGTTCTCTGTCCGCCCTGATCGCCAGACGGTTTTGTTTGCTGAGAGTGCTCAAGCCTTGCTAAGATTATAGCGGTTATCTCGGTTGATAACATCATCCATGGTGCGAATTTCTATGGCGCCTCTAACTACACTGTCCCAGTATTTGGAAGTATGCATGAAGCTCCTGTTACGTTCGTACTCCATCGCATGATTCTCGGACAAACAGTGCTCTGCGACCGCGATTTGTTGGGATAAAAAAATGGTTCAAATGGCTCTGAGCACTATGGGATTCAACTGCTGAGGTCATTAGTCCCCTAGAACTTAGAACTAGTTAAACCTAACTAACCTAAGCACATCACAAACATCCATGCCCGAGGCAGGATTCGAACCTGCGACCGTAGCGGTCTTGCGGTTCCAGACTGCAGCGCCTTTAACAGCACAGCCACTTCGGCCGGCTTGTTGGGATACATCAGCTGAGTGTGCCTCTGGTGTTTTCGGCAATGATCTTCGACGCTGCGCACAGTCTGTCCAGTATGTGTTTGTACGCATTGACATGGAATCTGATATACGCCGGCCTTTCGCAAACGAGATCATTTTTGACGCTTCCCAATCAAGTTCGTATTTCATTGGACGGGCAAAAGACGGCTTTTACTCGGTGCTTCTTAAATATGTGTCCGATTTTTCCCTGTAGTGCGCCAGTGTACGGTAAAAAGGCAGTGGCTGCCACTTACGCCTTGATTTCTTCCGCCTCCACAGATTTTAATGTTGTTGTGAGTCGGAGAGCGCGCTTAATCCGCGATTCTGGGTATCATTTTTTCGGAAGAAAGTTCTGAAGTGTTCCTGTTCATGCGGCAGATTCTCTGCGTCTGAAATGATGCGTGCCCTATGTACTACTGTTTTTAGTAACCCATTCGTCTGCAGCAGCTATCTGCATGCAAATACAGATCTGCGTGCGTTTTCTTCCGATACACGTCGTGGTCCTGGGTACCATCATCTCTTCTCTTGACCATAACGTGCAGGAATGGTAATCTTCCTTCTGCTTCGGTCTCCATAGTGAATTTGATGTTGGGAGGTATGGAACTCAAATGTTTAAGAAAGTCAAGTATTTAATCCCTCCATGGGGCCAGATGACGTACGTTTCATTCACATAATGGAAAAAACACATAGGTTTTCACTTGTATGATGCCAGAGCTTCCTCCTCGAAGTACTCCATCTACAAATTCTCGCCCACAGTTGGAAGTGGGCTGCACATTCCGATTCCTTCCGCTTGTTCACAGTATTCTCCATTAAACAGAAGGTACTTGGAGCTCAGGATATGCCTAACAAGGTCGATGGTCTTCTCGTCAAATTTCTGACCAATAAGCTCTATTGACTCTGTTTCCCAGTGAATTACGAAATGGAGTCAAAACTCACCAGGATACCTGAGTCTTCCACCCTGAAGTTGTCGAGACGTTTTACAATATCTACAGAATTGCGGCTATGATGAGTGCCTTTTCCAACATAAAGGCTTAATATTTCCATCAGTATTTTTCCAACAATTATGTCGATGACCTAATGTTACTGACAATGGAGCTCAACGGCACCCAATCTTTGTGAACTTTAGAGTCCATAACGTCTTTGCAGTACAGCTCCTTGAGGTAACAATTTTTTGGCTGAATCCTGTGGTAAAACCGCTTCCTTGAGAAGAGCCCCAGTCTTCTTTCCCACTTTCATTGTGGACCCTGCGTTGATCTATCTGTAGGAGTCGCCATCTAGCCGTCTCTGCATCTTCTCAATGTAGTCCATTTGGGGAAGAAGAACAGTAGACTAGCATATGTCTGCAGGTAAGACAACAATCTCAGGGCACTCTCTCAAGTCCCGAATAGCCGCCCTCTCTCTTCTGGTAATGTTCGACTTCGTTGCCTTAGTTCTCGTCAGAGCGCGGCAGGTTTCGCGAAACACCTCTTTAGCTGCTTACCAACGATTTGGTAAAAATTCGTGAAAAAAATCAGTAGTAGTTCGTCCATTATGGGCTGAACAGCTGATACTACAGATTCATCCTCGTCCAGAGAGGAAAGTCTTCTAGCATCCGTGGAAGATGGTCTGTAAGGAGGATGTGATACTTGTGGGCGTTCAATTTTCCATCTATGAAAATGGGACTATGAGCTGATGGATCACTAATCCACTCCACACGTTTACACTCCATGGACGCTGACTTTCCATATGACGAAGTTAACGGGGATTATCGTAGCGCATGTTTCGGAGGTTTACCTGGCCATGATCGGTAAATGTGGCTTCATCACTAAACAAGATACATGATCTGGAGTATCCTGTCTTAATGCCCATGTACAGAAGTTAACACGATTCCATAATAGTTCCCGTGCAGGTCTCGATGGCGAGATATGTGACAGGAATGGACCCTATGTCGATGGAGGGTTCGTAGAACACTTGCCTGACTCATGCCACCTCCTCAGGCAATTGAATCAATTGCAACAGCAGCAAGAACATTAATTTCCCCCCTCTTCTGATGTCGCTTATTTCCTTCTGTTAGGTCGTCTACGCGTTACACAAACACTTTCAAGTGACTGCTTGAAGAGGCTGGTAAGTTACTGGCGAGATGGTTGACGGCTACTAGGATATCTTGCTGTGTACACCGTACAAGAGCAAACAACGTTTTTCCTACACTCCCCACATACAATGAGCATCTCGGCATTTTCTGCATTGGTAAATCCCATCGTCCACTCACGACCTACTGCTTGGACTGTCACACACTGACTACCAAGTCGCAATGTCCTCAAGGAAAACACAAGCACACTGTAAGTAAACATAACAGCACTCGTATCTAGGAACTACACGTATTGAATGGCACAAAAAAGTGTCGGTGTGGAAACTTTTCAAAATATGATATCTAGTAAACTACTTGTTCCAGAATCCTGCAACAAACACCACTGGCATTCTGATTTACCCTGCGTTCAGTTTGTTAATGACAATGAGCATTGTTCTCTTTAAAAGAATGTATGATTAGACAAAAATATACTATTTATTATTAAAATGTGCTGACCCCCTGGCTACCTATGCATTCTGTGAAAAGCGCACATCAGTAGTACTTCCCAGTTCCATAATATCTGCGGTATAAATTTTAGGTGATTCACTCTGTATAAAAACAGGTGCCTATATAGATGCAACCTTTCAAAGCAATCTGTGAGGAACTTTTGGGGGATACACGATTTTGAACAAACGAACATTTGCATCTATATAAATAAAGATATAAAGATTCTTATTGCTTTGAAATTTTGACACAGCGTTGCATTTGAACACGCTCGTGTTTTTATATACCTCACATATTATACATATGCATATACGTAATAATTATGGAAGTAATCTACATGAAAATCTTAAATCTCCAACAGTTCTTTACTGATTGCTTTGATATTTTGCCACAAAGTTGCATTCGACTACACCCGTATCTTCATATACCGGTAACTATTTCTTAAATATATATATAATACACAAATAAATGTGTATCACATAAAATGGATACGTTATTACCAAAAATTTCGAAAATTTATTGAGCTATCTGCTTCAAATTTCTACAAAGTACACTATGGACACTCGGACGGGCAAACGCTGTACTTTTTTAACCTATACTGTACATAAATATATATATACAATATATGATAATGAAACATGACTAGCAAACAGGAAAATTAAATTTATGGCTCATCGGCTTATAAATAGAATACTACTACAGAATCTAAATTTGCAGTAACAATAAACAAGGCCCATCGAGAGAGGGGAGAAGAAGAGATGGACAAAACAGTGTTAGGAAATGAACATAGCAAGCGGAAAGCAGGTGATGGACAGAGAGAGGTGGAGAGAGAGGTGGCAGAAGGAGATGGAGAGAGGGGGTTAAGGACAAGATGGACGAGAAAGAGACAGGAGGTGATGGACAGGGAATGGAGGGGGAAAGGGGGAGGAGGCGATGGAGAGGGATTAGATAGCAAAAGGTCGATGGAGAAAGGGTGAGAAGATGATGGAAAGAGAGAGGGGGAAAGAGAAATAGATGGACAAAGAGAGAGGAAGAAGCAGATAAGACAGAGACAAGGAGAGAAGCATGTTAGGATGTATCTCCAATTTCCCTACACATTAGAAACGTGTGCGCTCTCTTTTGTTTCTTTTCCATTTAACCAGACTGAGCCTCAGCAACGTGTTGTCTTGAACGGCTGGTGCTTGAGTTAGTTATGACATGGATGAAATCGAGGTGATATTTCAAGCTATTCGTTTGTTTCGTAACACAGATTCATGGTGGTCTAATATTGTAAGTCATCTCTTCGGCGCAATGCAGACTAAACTGTCAAGAGCCGAAAACAAATTTCAAACAATGATATGAAACTGACAACTGTTCCGAAATGTAGCATTGTCTTTCAAAACAAATTACATAAGTAGCTACGTGCCGAAAGGCTCTAACATAACGCTATATCCAGCAAATCAGTGAAGAGACTTTCAAATATGTTTTGTAGAAAATCACCTCATGTAATTCTATTTAGTAATATATCCTTATTCTTTTACACAAACAAATTACATGAATTCCAAATTACTTTATTGCTATTTTATTACAGAATCTTTTCCACACTTTATTATGTTCTTTCCTATGGCTGTATTCAGCACTATTGTGATCGTAAATCCATGGGTACTCTTCACTAGACCAAAATCCAATGAGACCGATGACCTCGCTCTTCCCCAAAATAACCCAACCCAACAAAAAATTAATATTGAACTTAGAAGCGCTTATAATTTTGGAAATTTGTGGTAAGGTCTTATGGGACCAAACTGTGGAGTTCATCGGTCCCTAAAGTTACGCACTACTTAACCTAACTTAAACAAACTTACGCTAAGGACAACACACATACCCAAGCCCGAGGAAGAACTCGGATCTCCGACGGGGGAGCCACGCATGTCTTGACAGGACGCCTAGTCCGCGCGGCTAACCCACTCTGCGTTTCTAATTTTCCTAGGTACGAAGACAATCGCATAGCTAAAGTAGAAAAGTTCATGAAATATAAGTATCACAGGCGTGGTGCGTGGCAAAATGTGGAGCAGGCTGCATTCAATTGGCAGTGGCGTGGCTTGTCATGCTACAGTCTGGAACCGCGCGACAGCTACGGTCGCAGGTTCGAATCCTGCCTCGGACATGGATGTGTGTGACTTCCTTAGTTTAGTTAGGTTTAAGTACTTCTAAGTTCTAGTCCCATAGTACTCAGAGCCATATGAACCATTTTTTGGCTTGTCACACGACTCAGCTTGATTGCATAGTCCGGTAGGTTCTTCTCTATTATAATCAGATTTAAATTACTTTGTGATTGACGTTCGGAAACATGGAAAATGGCTAAACGAGAAAATGAAAGAGTATTAATATTTTAAAGAAGAATTATGAGGAAGATTTGGGGACTGATCATTTAGGAGAATGGGGAGAAGGGTAAATGAGTAAATCTACCTCTTGATGCAACAACCGACAATCGTATAGAAGCTGAAGAGCAAAAGAACGCACTAGGTTGGCCATGCAGCAGTAAGAAAGAACAAAGATGAAGAAAACACTTGAGGGGAAACCAAACAGCTGAGGCTCCATAGGAGGACCAAGGCAGCGCTGGATGGAAACGTGGCAAAGAAGCTGGGGCCTTGGGGACTAAAATCACCTGGAGGAACGGAGCACAAAACAGATGGGAAAGGAGGTAGTCTGTGGTAGCAGCATATCGTCTGCTGGGCCTGTGATGACTGAATACGTTTGTGTGTTTGGCGTCTCAGCGAGTCGAGTGGTAGGAACCAGCCGCCATCAATCGTATTGCTTTCTCGAGTGCCATGAGCTTACTGTGTTGCAAGTTTTGCAGATACGTGCCGCTTTTTCTAGCATGGCTAGCTGCACGTCAGCAACACTGCCCTCGCCTCTTCGGTTTGTCAGTCACAAAATAATTTTTAAGCGAGTATAGACCGTCTGTGCGCTCCATCTGAAGCTGTAACACAGGTGCATACCCTTCGTCACGCCGCGTGTCACTCCACTTGCCGCGTCTCTCCGATGGTTGACTTAGATAGGCAACTTGGACACAGTGACCACTTTAACTGTTCAGTAATGCTTTTTTTATTGCGTGGTTGCTTGGCCACCACAGCGTACGTTATGGCTGGCATAAGGCAATTCCGCAACAAGTATTACGATGAGAAGCGGCAGGGAGAGGCAGTTATTCCATGTGGCGTTCACTTTTGGCGTTACTTGTCACCAGAGTAGACAAAGGCAGCAGCCCGTGGTGTGGGTCAGAGATAGAGGGCACACTGCCGACGCCCCGTCCCTGTTCGCAGAGAACGCTCCACGCAGCATTCTGACTTGCAAAACCACTACAATCCATTACAACGTCTGGCTTCATTCGAACTATAACAAAACTGATCTGTTCTTCGGTTTCGCAAAGGAGGGTGTGAGTTCTGTGTGAGAAAAATTTTTTTGCCCTAGGAGCTGGTGTGGCAACTGGTGTCACGTGCCACGCGCTGGTTACAACTCTGTTCACTCCATGTTCGAGTGGAACAGGAAAGAAAATGGTTAGTAATGGCACTACGTGCATGCAGTTTACAGTGCCCTGCTGACGTTGTACTTCGATGTATATTTACGTAGATGTAGATCCAGCGCCGACACTTTGTCAGACCAGGTCTTTCCACTTTTCCCGCAGTGCACTCCAGTTGTAATTAATTCTGTCTACAGAACCGCAACACCTCATTAACAGCTCCTCGACGTTTTTCCACTTTCTTCTGGGGGTACAGTCAATTAAGCAGATGGTGCAGGGAGCAGTGTGTGAGAGAGTGTGTGTGTGTGTTGAGAAGGAGTGCAGCGCTCGCGTTGGAGAGGAGCGAGCTAGGCGCCTGCGGCTTGTCTATTAAGGCGGGGGCGGCAAGGCCATTAGCCGACCCCAGGTGCGCCGCTAAAAGGCGAAAGCGCCCCGAATGAAAGAGCTGCGAGGGACGCCGGTTTAGGCGTTGCAGCGCGTCAAAGCTTGCTGCCCGTCCGCTCATTACCAGAGCAGCTGCAGCCCGGAGGGGCTGCACTGGACCAGCCCCCGCAATCCCCCCCTCCGTCATTAGAGCAGCAGGCGGGAAGTACGGGGAAGTACCTAACAGGTGGCTCTGGTTTGAAGGGCTGCTGATGGCGCTCAAGCGATTCTCTTTGCTGGCCAGGTCTGCCAACAGTATGGGAATCAAGTATGCACCAACACTAGGAAACATCTCGAAGAAAACGACGATTAACACAAATCGGACATGTTGTTGTGGTCTTAAGTCTGAAGACTGGGCCGCGCGGTGTGGCAGCACTGTTTGAGGCACCATGTCACGGATTGCGCGGCTCCTATCGCCGGAGGTTCGAGTCCTCCACATAAGTTGGTTTAATTAGTGTGTAAGTCTACGGACAGATGACCTCAGCAGTTTGGTCCCTTAGGAATTCACACATAACTTTTGTTTCTGAAGACTGTTTAGACGCGGCTCTACATGCTACTGTATCCTGTGCTCTTCATCTCCGAATAACTACTGCAAATTAAATCGTTCTGAATCTGCTTATTGTAATCAACTGGTCTTCCTCTACGATTTTTACCCCCCCCCCCCCCCCTCAAACTTCCTTCCAATACTAGATTCGTTACCCCTAGTGTCTCAGAATGTGTACTATCAAATGGCTCCATCTTCTAGTCAGGATGCGCCACAATTCCTCCCCAATTCTATTGAGTATTTTCTCAATAGTTACATGATCTACTCATCTAATCTCTAACATTGCTCTGTGGTCCCATGTTTCAAAAACTTCTATTCTCTTCACTGTCTATTCACTCTCTAAATTCGGTGATTTTATTGCGAGCTTACATCGCTGGTGACGTGCACCCGCTCTTTCGGTCTGTTAATACAGATCACTGTCTATATTCAATGTCTCGGGACTTGTGAGGAAAACCACTTCATTCTGAAGCAATACCGTATCTCTAGTTCTAAAGCATGTATAGTTTTTAACATGGATCTTGTTAGCGATACTTCTATGCGCCGGTAGAACCAGACTGCTTGTCACGGTCACATAGTTATTGCGATCGCGTTTTTTAAATAGCTGGTCGCTTATAAAACTATTATGTCTCTCTTCCTAGGACACAACCAGTACCACTCGCAAGAAAAATAAGATATATCCATCCATCTCGAATTTTTGTTCAGTACTGTTTGGCGTCACCAGCATTCAATTTTTGGTGAAGTATTACACTTAGAGCAGCATGTGTGATAGATTCACTGTGATCAGAGCGTTTATAAAGTGCGTACGTGTGTTACAACGTGTGCAAAGAAAATTACTATGTCGCGTCGTAGAGAAGGTATGGATTTGACGTGGAAAACTGAATAGCCATCAGGGGAATGAAACATTTTTAATGTGGGATACAATAGTACAGATATTATTTCCAGAGGCGCAGCCATCAGGAGGGGCTATTTCTGATACTTGTCGAATGTCATCAGATTGAGGCTGCAATCGTAATCTTTAAGTACAGTAATAAAATGTGCGTGGGTGGTTTCCTAGAACAATTCTGTCACCGGAACGATTGACATTTTCGGCTTACGGTGAGAGTCGTCTAACTGTAGAATTGGGTTGGGGTACAGGAATGTAGCTGACCTAACCCTGTCGCCCTCTAGGCAGATGAATAGCGAACTAGTACTCAGTATGTGTTGGGCAGCCTTCGTGATCCTGTCTCTGTGGAGATTTGACAAGCTTCTATATGGACATGTGTTTAAGCTGGACCATTATTCTCTTCCAAATAAATTGTCCAGTTAATTGTTTCTACATATTTCCCATCTTTACATGGTGAAAGACAGATGGAAGACACGTTTGTTGGTTCTCTAGACATGAGAAACACGTTAGTTGACTTTGTAAAGTAGGTGGATGACTTGGAATCTGTTATATCACTTAAATCGGTATTCGCGAGTGGAACTACCAGTATCCTTTATTTTTTTCCAGTTCTCACCTAAAGGTCTTTGTAGACGAAATAAGTTTTTAGTTACTGAGGGGTTTGCAGCACATTCCACCTCACTACACCTCGCTAAAGTTTCTTGTTTCTAGAAAAATAATTTCCTCTCTTTATCTTCGGAATTATACTGTGCATGCGATATTGCTATGCAGTTGATATTGCTATGTGCTTAATATCGAGAACTATTCTGGCAAATCTTGCGAAAATATATGAGTTCTTGTAATCCCAGAGTACTGAGATGTGTGTGGAAAGCATGGCAGTAGCAAACAAGCAAGCAGATCAGGGCCAGAAACACTAACGCCTTTGTGCCGATGGGAACCAGCCCAGATTTTGTACAACGGTTTGGACAGTGATTGCTGTCTGTGGATCTGATCACACGTTGTGCTAGCATGTGAACAGGGCATTTGACTCATGACCATTGGATGCAGTGGGCTAGAATGTGAGCAGGGCATTTGAGTCGTGACCATTGGATGCCGTGGATGATCTACCGGCCTCACAGGAAACATCTAGTGTTGTGAGGATTATATGCAGTTAATGTGCTTTTTTTTTTAGATATGTCTGTCTTCGTGGTATTTGTACATGAGTCTGGTGGTCGATAGCTACATGCAGGACGCAAAAGTTATGATTTTGTATGGTGCAGGATATGATTTGTGTATTTAGTACATCAACATGGTATGTGGTGATATAGCCCAGTTGGAGATCGGTTTCATGCTGAAATACACAAGAATTCCTCGACAGTACCAGAGCAGTGTAATTGAGGAAGTGTCTTTGGCAATACTTTACGTAATTTATTATCTGTAGAGGACTTCTGCAGAGTTTAAGTGTCAGTGCACTATGACTGCTGTATGTTTTTTTCTTTCCTTTCGATCTGTACAAAATAGTTTATCCGCTGAAAGTCTCGTCTGCAGAAAAGGGAGGACAGCGCTCCAACACCAGAAGCAGCAGCAGTTTGGCAGGTAAATTCAGGAAGGACTATTCAAAATCCTCTATTTCCAAGATATCCTTCGTGTGGGGCATAGGAGCCTCTACACACTAGTTCGAACAAGTGCGGAGCAAGTTATCTTCAGAAAGTGCTGTGACGTCTGAGTGTAACATGATATCTTCTTTGTTCGAGTGTTCAGAGACATGTCCAAGGAGACCATCCATCTCTTGCAAAATGCTGTCCCTCACCCCATCATTGTGGTTTTAGAGCATCTCCAGACCAGCAGCTGTAAGATATCGAAAATTCACCGAAAATTCCAGCCATTTTTCTCGTCTGTAGGACAGTCTTCGAATTCTGTTTGTGAAATTGTCCTGATTTTCCCCTCTGTGCTTAGACAGTGCTTCGAGAAGTGAGGAAAACAATGTTCCTGACTCCAGCAGCAGCAAATATAACACTAAGCCCACTCACCATTTCAGAAAAGTGATGAACACCCCAGCAGCTGTAGGATTTAGAATTTTTTCTCTCTCTCTGGCAGTGACTTCAGACAAGTCATGAGCTTGCCGTTTAGAGTTACAGAGGCATTTATTTTGACTTCCAAATATCATTGTTTTGGCGTGTAAAATCAGATATTGCAGCTGATATTGGTTTCAGGATGTTTCCCACAAAAGCGTGTGGAGTGTCTCAGGGAGGTTTCACAATATACAGCGATCATTTTAGAGTCCATTTTCGAGTGTGGCGGTATACATCACAAAATTATACACTTTTATTAGACGTTTTTGCAAGTAACAATACTGGTCAATAATTACATACTCGTATAGAGTTCATGAGATTTAGTGGAATTTGAGTGCATGACTTCAGAAATAACTTACAACACTGAAAAGTGAATATATGAACATGGCTGACTTTGGAATTGAAAGTTCGAACACGCATGTGTGTTTTAAGGGATCATAATAAGCTTGAAGAGTGAGTGTGTTACAGGAAGTAAACATTACAAGTTTTATATGTGAAGGTTGGTTGGTTGGTTGGGTGATTCGGGGGAGGAGGCCAACCAGCGAGGTCATCGCTCCCATCAGATTATGGTATGATAGAGAAGGAAGTTGGCTGTGCCCTTTAAAAGGAACCAGCCCGGCATTTGTCAGAAGCAACTGATGGAAATCACGGAAAACCGAAATCAGGATGGCCGGACGCGAGTTTGAACTGTACTTCCCCCGAAAGCGAGTCCAGTGTGCTAACCACTGCACTTATATAGCATGAGGTTCGAGAGAGTTCACCAGTTCAAATACTTTGTTTACTGGCAACAACAGCTTAGAAACGGGCAACAGTGACAGAGTGGCAATTGCATGTACTCCCTCAGAGAGACATTCAAACCACAATATCAGCGAATACTAAGAACAGAATATATAACACAGTGGTTTGCCCAGCTGTCAGAAACTGGAACATGACAAAATGTGAATAGGGAAAGCTATTAATATTTTAGACAAAAGTAATGAGGAAGATACAGAGACCAATCTTAGATAAAGTAGAATGGAGAAGGAGGAAGAATGAGGGAATCTACCTCTTGATGCAAGAATTAACAGTACTACAGAAGCTGAAGACCAAAAGAATCCAGTGGACAGGATATATAGTCCATGTGCCAGAAGAAAGACGGGTGAAGAAAGCATTTGTTGGAAAACCAAACATTAGATGCCCCCTAGGACGACCAAGGCAGCGTTGGGTGGGCGACCTGGCAATGGACCTAGCAGCCCTGAGAACTGAAAACACCTGCGGGGACTGAACACAAAACAGAAAAGAATGTAGGCAGTTTGTTGAAGCAACACGTGATCTGCAGGGCCTGTGACTGTTGAATACGCATTTGTCGACGTATGATATGCACCCAAAGTATTCCACAAAATCATCGTAACCACACTGTCCACTACCATTCCTGAAGTACAGCTGAAAATGTAAGACTACTATTTCAACCCAAATTAATTTTGTACTCTCTTTACAAAATCGGACAAATTCAGAATATGACATCAAGCAAGAGGAACTTTATCCTCCAAAATGTCATTACTGTCCATAATTCGTCGCATATAAGTGCAATGGTTAGCTCACTAGACTCGCTTTCGGGGGAAGTACAGTTCAAACATGTGTCCGACCATCCTGATTTCGGTTTTCCATTATTTCCCTCAATTGCTTCTGGCAAATGCTGGGCTGGTTCCTTTGAAAGGGCACGGCCGACTTTCTTCCCGATCATTCCATAATCTGATGGGACCGATGACCTCGCTGGTTGGTCTCCTCCCCCGAATCACCCAACCAACCAATCAACCTTCACATATAAAACTTGTAATCTTTACTTCCTTTAACACACTCACTCTTCAAGCTTATTATGATCCCTTAAAACACACATGCGTGTTCGAACTTTCAACTCCCAAGTCAGCCACGTTCATATATTCACTTTTCAATGTTGTAAGTTATTTCTGAAGTCATGCATTCAAATTGCACTAAATCCCATAAACTCTATACGAGTATATAACTAATGACCAGTATTGTTACTTGCAAAAACGTCTAATAAAAGTGTGTAATGTTGTGTGCTCTCAGTACAGGTTGTGATTCCATATAGTAAAATATGCCAAAACTGAAAACCACTGCAGAGAAGATGATTTCAAGAATCAGGATAAAAACTAATTATTACTGAAGCAATTAGGAAAACCCATGTTATACACCACAACAGGATCGTCCAGGTATAAGTGGTTTGATGTGTATGAATTTGTCAGGTTCTAATAGGACTGGAACACTGAATATGTATCTTTACAGTTCATCTATTCCAGGAATTGAGAATGTCGACCATTTCTGCCTCTTATCGGCATTCATTCTAGCAGGACATCACTTCCAGGGATTCAAAGATTTTAGAGAATGTTTTGATTTCAGTGATACAAATGTGACAAAGTCATGTAGGAGGCAGACTAGTTTGCGAATGTTTGTTTCATTTGCAGTTTGAAACGCTATGCCTACATGCAGTAGTCACTCCTGAGTGTCCAATGATTGACAAATTCCGAAACGCGTGATATGAGCAATAAAGTAATTCCTTGCATGGTGTCTGACTTTCACTACTGTGACCCACATTTCGTAGATACAGGACTGATTGTTTTAATTTCAAGTCTGACGTCGGATAACAAATGACAAGAAATTACTTTTGTTTTACTGTGAAACTTTCCTTTTTGCCAGATTTCATGATTCTAGGCCAGTTGGAAGTACCCTTGTGATGACTGAGGTTGCACCTATCAAAATATGTTAAATAAATTGTAAGGTGGCAGAATAAATGAAGACCAATTTCGCACCTTACATAAGAGTTCATACGTCGTAACAGGAAAGTTAATATGACATCTAATTTATTTCGGTGGTAAGGAGCAGATTTGCTGTTAAGTATGTAACGAAAAAGGGATGATACTCGATCGACGGTACTAACACACCACTCCTATATAATGCATTCCAATGAGCAGAGGGTGAAACAAGCAGCGAGAGGGAACATTTTGTGTGGAAGCCAGCATGGTCAGAGGATGCAGCCCAGGAGGCACTACAGAAAGCTCTTAAAGAAGCACGTCCCGCAGCGAGTCAGTGAGCGGACAGGTGACACATACTGCAGGGAGAGTAACGGACCACCAGAAGAAGGACAGAAACAAGCTTTATAAACCTGCATTTCGGAATGCCAGAGGGATACATACAAAACTAGTGATGCATTTGATCACGTGAACTCATAAGTTGTGGCTTGTAAAGGATAACAACGGCGTCACAGTTTCTGCCGTAATGCATCGCTTGTAATACTATGTTCAGAGCAGGGGTTGCCTGCACTGGCGCCTGTATGCTGCCATAAACATACCAATATCACCACGCCACGCTCTACCTTCAGTGTACAAATGTCTCCTAGTCTGGTCTGCTGAACTGCTCTCACACTGGAACGTAATTCACATACATTGCCACATTAAAACATGTTTTCTTGTGGTTGTTACATTTGCCGTCATCTAGTCGACATGCCAGCCGGCAGTAATGAAAAAAACTAGATATTTTTTTTAATTTTGGGCGAATTTCACAAAAATGTAACTGCAGTTGTGACATTGTATGCTGAGACTAACATACTGAGGAAATTTATGTGAAATGTATTCCAGATTTTCTCTCAGTTGTTCTGCCACTAATGCTGCTGAGTCGGGAGGTCGGTAAAAGGAGCAAATTATTAAGCTAGCTCGGTTTTTGAGTGTAACCTCCACCCATAGTAGTTCACAGGAACTATCCACTTCTATTTCACAACAAGATAAACTACTACTAACAGTGACAAACACGCCACCACCGGTTGCATGCAGTCTATCCTTTCTAAACACCATCTGTGTCTTTGTGAAAATTTCGGCAGAATTTATTTCTGGCTTCAACCAGCTTTCCGTACCTATAACGATTTTAGCTTCGGTGCTTTCTATCAGCGCTTAAAGTTCCGATACTTTACCAACGCAGCTTCGACAGTTTACAATTACAATACCGACTGCTGCTTGGTCCCCGCATGTCCTGACTTTACCCCGCACCCTTTGAGGCTGTTGCCCTTTCTGTACTTGCCCGAGGCCATCTAACCTAAAAAACCGCCCAGTCCATGCCACACAACCGCTGCTACCCGTGTAGCCGCCTGCTGCGTGTAGTGGACTCCTGACCTATCCAGCGGAACCCGAAAACCCACGACCTTATGGCGCAAGTCGAGGAATCAGCAGCCCACACGGTCGCAGGAATCGTCTCAGCCTCTGATTCAAACCCTCCACTCGGCTCTCTACCAAATGTCCGCAGTCAGTCCTGTCGACGATGCTGCAAATGGTGAGCTCTGCTTTCATCCCGCTAGCGAGACTGGCAGTCTTCACCAAATCAGATAGCCGCCAGAAGCCAGAGAGGATTTACTCTGATCCATAGGCGACACACATCATTGGTGCCGACATGAGCAACCACCTGCAGCTGGGTGCACCCTGTACCCTTCATGGTATCCGGAAGGACCCTTTCCACATCTGGAATGATTCCCCCCCCCCCCCCGGTATGCACATGGAGTGCACATTGGTTTTCTTCCCCTCCCTTGCAGCCATATCCATAAGGCGCGCCATTACGCGCCTGACGTTGGAGCTCCCAAATACCAATAAGCCCACCCTCTGCGACCGCCTGGATCTTGCAGACTGAGGTGCAATCTCTGGAACAGGACAAGCAGCCATGTCCGGCTGAAGATCAGTATCAGCCAGAGACAGATCCTCAAACTGGTTCGTCAGACAAAATGGAGAGGCCTTTCGTTCAGCCCTCCGGAATGTCTTTCGCCCCCTGCCACACCTCGAGACGAGCTCCGATCGGGGGATGCGTGGGAGCCAGCCGGTGTGACTGAGCGATTCTAGGTGCTTCAGTCTGGAACCGCGCGACCGCTACGGTGGCAGGTTCGAATCCTGCCTCGGGCATGGATGTGTGTGATGTCCTTAAGTTAGATAGGTTTAAGTAGTTCTAAGTTCTAGGGGATTGATGACCTCAGATGTTAAGTCCCATAGTACTCAGAGCCATTTGAACCACTTTTGATGCGTGGGACGAGCTGGCAGTCCCTGACAAACCCCCGTCCAGGCCCCCACAGTGATGCCCATTGACAACAGCCTCAAGCTGTGTGACTGAAGCCAACACTGCCTGAAGCTGGGAGCGAAGGGGTGCCAACTCAGCCCACATCCGAACACAGCAGTCGCAGTCCATGCTAAATACTGTTGTGCAAAGAACATCAAACCTATCTACAGAGAGCACAAACAATTCGACACATAATTTAAATGGTTATTAAAATACAAGACTGCCTAGTAAATGCAGGAATGCTGCTACTTGCGCACTGCTGACGCACTGCTCGGCTGCAGATGGCTAACTGTTTACGGATGAGGCTTCTTTTACAAATCATGGTAATGTGAATCTGTGGAACATGCTCTACTGTTCCGTGCAAAATCCCAACTGGACTCGCTAAGTTGCGACAGTGGAGTGTCAATGTTTGATGTGGTATGATTGCTAACTGTATTGTAGGTCCCTATTTTTACCGTGGAACAATAAATGGACAACGATATGCATCATTTCTTCAGCACACACTAGAGCTCGTCATAGAAGATCTAGGACTGGAAACTCATCTATCACTGTGCTTCCAACATACATATAAGCAAATCTGGTCCTTACCACAGAAGTAAATGAGATGTCACATTCACTTTCCTGTTACTATGTATGAACTCTTATGTAAGGTGCGAAATTGGTCTTCATTTATTCTGCCACCTTACAATTTATTTAACATATTTTGATAGGTGCAACCTCAGTCATCACAAGGGTACTTCCAACTGGCCTAGAATCATAAAATCTGGCAAAAAGGAAAGTTTCACAGTAAAACAAAAGTAAAAAAATACGAAAACTATAAATTTGTGATTATATCACATGAAAAAATATTTCTTGTCATTTGTTGTCCGACGTCAGACTTGAAATTAAAACCATCAGTCCTTCTGTATTTACGCAGTGTGGGTCACAGTGGTGAAAGTCAGACACCTGGCAAGGAATTACTTTATTGCTCATATCACGCGTTTCGGAATTTGTCAATCACTGGATACCCAGGAGTGATTACTGCATGTAGGTATAGCGTTTCAAGCTGCAAATGAAACAAACATTCGCAGACTAGTCTGCCTCCTACAAATCTTTGTCACATTTATATCACTGAAATCAAAACATTCTCTAAAATCCTTGAATCCCTGGGAGTGATGTCTTGCTAGTATCAATGCCGGTAAAAGGCAAAAATGGTCGACATTCTCATTTCCTGGAATGGATGAACTGTAAAGATACATATTCAGTGTTCCAGTGTCCCGCATACAATGCAAAAGTTGCCAGAGACGTTCTACATGCGACATTTCCAAATAGGTGGATGGGGCGGGGAGGTACTGTGCGATGGCCTGCACGGTCCCCCGTCTTGATGACATTAGAGTTCTTCCTCTGGGGCGCAGTGAGAAACAGAGAACCACCAAGAACAGTAGTACGCAACATCGTATTACAGCAGCGTGTGCGGCAATATCTGTAGAAACTCAACAATCTGTGCAACACTTTCTCGTTACCCTTCTGCAAATGTGTATTGATTCAAATTGAGGGCACTTCGAATATATGTTGACGTGAAAGGTTTCATTGGCCAAAATGTGGGTGTGTTTTCTATGCTGGGTGTAATGCACAAGAATACAGTTTCTGTGGGCGACAGAGCACTAGCTAATGTGTTTAGGAAAGTGATTTCAAGTGTGTTATTTTTAATTGTAGCTCTAGTTGTCATTTCGCTAGAATAAACATACATTTACAATTTGAAAAACGAAACTTTTCATTCGACGTGTTACTTGTTTATTTTTGTGGGTTGTGCATACCTACCCATTGTGTGAGACCCTGACACAGGCAGCGTGAGGTGCACGATTTAGTCTCAAGACGTGCGCTAGCTATGCGCTTCATTTATTTCAAGTGTCAACTTCACTTCGCAATTTCTCGGGATGTATTAGACTTATTGCCATGCAACCAACGCAATTCTTTCTGTGATTTTTCATTCTATTGATTCCATATGAAATAATAGGGGGTGTCTATTTAAAAATACAGACGTTTCTGTTAAAAATAATATTTGTTTACGTATTAAATCTTCGCATGGTATTTGGTTTCCTAAGCCCCTGTCGTACGTTCATTCCGGTGAAAACCGTTTTTGAATATCTACTGTTGTTCCAGAGATATTTGAGGTGGCAGAGTTAAGTGAGACATCCCGTATATATTGTTTTCAAAACACCATAGATGATCCACAGACCCCAAAAGCACTCTAACAGAGCTTCAACAGAGTAGCAAAGTTACATATTCGCAGCACACGACTTATAGCAAGAGTATAAATAATTTATAATACAGGAGAGAATGATAAGTTTGTATCTACAAAACTGTGGTTTGAAAAGATATTACTCGATTCTATAATCAACTCTCATTTCACGAAAAGGGAAAACACTATGAATCATCGTTCCTATGTGTAAAAGGATACCATTGAAAATGCTGTGCACGACCGATCCCAAGGTAACTGCAGGACTATTTAGAATACCTATAAGAGTATATTATTAGACACCACAGCAAGTAACTGAAAAGTCTCACCCATGATCTTCAAAGTCGTAGAAGCTCGGAAACAGTTAGCATTCTCCCAGACAAGCGAGAAGCAGAATAGACCAGACGGTATCCCAAACGGGAAACTAGGAACGCCGGCCGGGGTGGCCGAGAGGTTCTAGGCGTTGCGGTCTGGAGCCGCGCGACCGCTGCGGTCGCAGGTTCCAATCCTGCCTCAGACATGAATGTGTGTGATGTCCTTAGGTTAGTTAGGTTTAAGTACTTCTTAGTTCTAGGGGACTGATGACCTCAGAAGTTAAGTCCCATAGTGCTCAGAGCCATTTGAACCATTTGAAACCAGGAACGGAATGGCGAAATCTCATTTGAAACTACATCACCTTGTGGTTCCACACCCGAAAACATTTCCCATTCACTAATTGCCTAAACTGACGTCCAAAGGTACAAAATGTGTCAGTGAAGTCACAAAGAGTTACCTCAAAGAACTCGTTTCGACTAATCGAAGCTGACTATAGGACAAACACGCAAAGCATTGCGAAGATAATCTCACGAGTTGTGAAAAGTAAAAATATTGTGGGCGAAAAATAAAACTGTAACTTCCAAGGCGCACGTAAAAAACTGAATGGAGTTGTAAAGTAGGGAAATGCCCGTATGCACAACGGTAATTACATATAATAACATCGTTTTATGAGTTTAAACTCAAGATATACAGTTACATTGAAAACTAAGATCTGCAACAGTATAAAATGGAGACCGCAGAGGAATGTGATCATAAAAACATTCTAAAAATTCCATTTTTGTCATCAAGTGTTCGAAATGACCAGTGTCTATGCAACATGTTTACAGTATCTGACAGACTTCGACACAGACTGATATCGGTGAACATGTTCCAACAACAATGTATTGTCTTAAATTTCCTTGGGTCATTGGAACTGATGCATAAGATTCATCTTTGAATTTTCACAAGGGAAATAAGTCCAGTAGTGTCGAATAAGGTAAAGGTGCAGGCCAACTGATAATGCTATCACATCCTATCCAGAGACTAGGAAATTCCTTGATGAGCGTTTCACTAGCTACGAGCAACTAGTGAGCTGCGCATCCATCGCGCTGGTACCACATACTCGTATTTCAAGTGATACTTGCTCTAAGAGAGCACTGGAACTTCTATTAGAAACTGTGCATGTCTTTTACCTATTAAGGTTTCTTCAACGAAGTAAGGACCAATCAAGTAGTGTCTTATTATCCCGTTCCAAACGTTCACATTTCACTGCCTCCTGATGTTCAAGCTGTCTCGGCCAGTGATTATTCTCGGCGGCTCAACAATACATATTACTTATATACATCGTCCCATAATTCGTAAAGGTGAAGGGAATCCTTTAAAGAAAGAACATATTCTACATCTAAATCTACATTTATACTCCGCAAGCTACCCAACGGCGTGTGGCGGAGGGCACTTGACGTGCCACTGTCATTACCTCCCTTTTCTGTTCCAGTCGCGTATGGTTCGCGGGAAGAACGACTGCCGGAAAGCCTCCGCGCGCTCTCGAATCTCTCTAATTTTACATTCGTGATCTCCTCGGGAGGTATAAGTAGGGGGAAGCAAAATATTCGATACCTCATCCAGAAACGCACCCTCTCGAAACCTTGACATCAAGCTACACCGCGATGCAGAACGCCTGTCTTGCAGAGTTTGCCACTTGAGTTTGCTAAACATCTCCGTAACGCTATCACGCTTACCAAATAACTCTGTGACGAAACGCGCCGCTCTTCTTTGGATCTTTTCTATCTCCTCTGTCAACCCGACCTGGTACGGATACCACACTGATGAGCAATACTCAAGTATAGGTCGAACGAGTGTTTTGTAAGCCACCTCCTTTGTTGATGGACTACGTTTTCTAAGGACTCTCCCAATGAATCTCAACCTGGCACCCGCATTACCAACAATTAATTTTATATGATTATTCCGCTTCAAATTGCTCCGTACGCATACTCCCAGCTATTTTACAGAATTAACTGCTACCAGTGTTTTTTCTGCTATCATATAATCATACAATAAAGCATCCTTCTTTCTATGTATTCGCAATACATTATATTTGTCTATGTTAAGGGTCAGTTGCCACTCCCTGCACCAAGTGCCTATCCGCTGCAGATCTTCCTTCATTTCGCTACAATTTTCTAAAGCTGCAACTTCTCTGTATACTACAGCATCATCCGCGAAAAGCCGCATGGAACTTCCGACACTTATCTACTAGGTCATTTATATATATTGTGATGTGATGTGATGCCTTATCAGAATTGAGCGACAGAATTCCACACGTCTGCTGCATCACCTTTGGTTAATCTGTAGGTGAAGGGACACACATTACGGATGGAAGCTGTTTGCGCGCAATATGCGAACAATGTTGGACTGATTTTTCCAGAGGTATACCTCTTTATCTGAGGTACATCTGGTTTATGAGCAACAGCGGCCAGAACATTTATTTCGTTCACTGGCCTTGTTGCAGGCTTCTTCGTTACTCTCTTTGTTGTATTCCAGTACCATTCCAGTATGCCCGCATCTCGTGGTCGTGCGGTAGCGTTCTCGCTTCCCACGCCCGGGTTCCCGGGTTCGATTCCCGGTGGGGTCAGGGATTTTCTCTGCCTTGTGATGGCTGGGTGTTGTGTGCTGTCCTTAGGTTAGTTAGGTTTAAGTTGTTCTAAGTTCAAGGGACTGATGACCATAGATGTTAAGTCCCATAGTGCTCAGAGCCATTTTTGAACCATTCCAGTAACTTTTTCTTCCTAATTTGTCGAATTTTCATTCTTATTGGAGACCATCTACTCCAACATCTGTCGGGACACTTTTGTGTCTACAGTTCAACAGTTCGAGTCATGTTCCTTTTTCATTCTGTGTAAAGAAGAAGCACATTTAGTTTCTCTTGGATTGTGGTAGCCAATTTGGTTTTTGAGGCTAACCTCACTCGATACACCTGAACGACACAGACAGAATGAAAGACCCATTTCTCTCTGCCCCTTTTATGCTAGTACAGGAGCAGTACCGTGTTCTTATCTGATGTGACTTATTTCCATATTTGGGTATGAAATCACGACTTTCCGCATAAGACAGCAAATCGTTTCTTCTTCAAAACAAGTAAATCCTTAGTTCTACAAGACTAGTAATCGTATTTTGTAAAACAAATCTTCGTTGAATACACCTTCTTTAAAACTACTATATGAGTAGCAGAAATGACCACATTTCCATATGAAAAATTGAAATTGATACCGATATGTCTATAATTAGTATAACTATGAAAAGAGGCTATACATTGTTTAATAAGAACTTTCTCACAGTTAATTCAGCCATAATCAGAATTACCGTGTACGGATCCAGAAGTATAAGAGGTGAACAGCTTAGCTGATTTGTCCTGTATGTTCAAGAGATGGTGACTTCCTAATATATTTTTATTTGTTCTGCAATCCGTCCATCAAGTTCTTCTGTAAATGTGCTCTCATTTTATGCTTACATTTAATTGTTGGACTCTAGTGAAATTTGTAATAGTCATAGATGCACGTTATGTTACTTACACTTCAAGTAAGTCTCATCTGGAGCATGAAGAGAACTGCAGTTTGCTCAGGACACTCATACAGGCAGTTGCACAGTAAAAGAAAATATATTGTAGGGTTGTCTTCATTCCATAGGTTATCGTTTTATTTTCATTTTAATAGTGCATATGGATTATTTATAAAATATACAATAGCAATACTAACATAATATTGATTTCATTATTACATGTATAAGAAATATACATACCTGATCTATTAAATACAATATCGAATTCTATTGACAACAATGAAGAGATACTGTATGAACCATCAAACCTAACAAAACCTAGATTTCGGTTACGAACATTATAACAAAAAATCGTTTTATTTTCAGTTTAATAGTGCATATGGATTATATATAAAATGTACAATAGCAATACTAACTGTAACACTAACATAATATTGATTTCATTGTAACATATGTAAGTAATATACATACCAAATCTATTAAATACAATATCGAATTCTGTTGACAACAATGAAGACATACTGTATGACCCATTAAACCTAATGAAACCAAAATTTCGATTATGAATATTATAACTAAAAAATGAATAATTGCCTGTGTCAAGGAATGATAATGTTTCATTATTTCTGTTATAGTTACCGATACGAAAATCTTGAAAATTTAGTAAACAAATATTGTTTCCATTGGTGTCAATATTAGTATTATCGTGATATATATAAAATATACTAAATACAATATCACGTATTATTGATAACAATGGCAAAATACTGTTTGAGCCATTATACCTAACAAAATGAAAATTTCGGTTACGAAAGTTATAACTAAAAAATGAATAGCTGCCTATGTCAAGAACTGATAATGTTTCATTATTTCTGTTATAGTTACCGATACGAAAATCTTGAAAATTTAGTAAACTAATATTGTTTCCATTGGTGCCAATATTAGTATTATCGTGATATATATAAAATATACTAAATACAATATCACGTATTATTGATAACAGTGGCAAAATACTGTTTGAGGCATTATACCTAACAAAATGAAAATTTCGGTTACGAAAGTTATAACTAAAAAATGAATAGTTGCCTATGTCAAGAACTGATAATGTTTCATTATTTCTGTTATAGCTACCAATATAAAAATCACGGAAATGAAGTAAACAAACATTTTCATTGACGACAGTATTAGTATAATCGCTATTATCAGTGTCTCTACACATATAAAATATATTAAATACAATATCATGAACTGTTGGTAGCAATGATGGGATACTGTTTGAACCACTATACCTAACAAACCAAAAGTTTTGGTCATGAATGTTATAACTAAAAAATGAATAATTCCCTATGTCAAGAACAGATAATGTTTCGTTATTTCTGTTATAGTTACCAATATAAAAATCGTGGAAATGAAATAAACAAATATTGCTTTCATTGATGTCAATATCAGTACAGTCACAATTATCAGTATCACTGTGATTGTCACCATCATTATATGAAATGTCATTATCACAGTCATTGAAATACACATGTGATGGTCTGCTGGTGTCACAGGGTGAGAGAAGCTGCTCCAGTCCTGAGTGCTCTGTGACACTGGGCGGCCATATCTCCACAGCTACCTCTTCTCCCTGCACCTAAACAATAATATGCCAGCTGTCAAAAACCCCAATGGTCGAGGAAACAATGGAACATTCATTCAACTTTCGACCTTCCCTCATCAATTTCGTAACAGGTGGACAACTTCAACTATCTGAAACTATTGTACTACCACAACTATATCAGTAAGATATTGACTTTATTGTGAAAGAAGAAAATATAAAAATGCAGTAAAAGAACCAGGCAAAAAGGAATATAAACGTCTAAAAAATCAGACTAGTGCAAAATGTATAATGGTTAAGCAGGAATCGTTAGAGAACAGATGCAAGGTTACAGAAGCACATATATTTGGAGGATAGATAGAAACCACCTACAGAAAAATTAAAGATACCTATGAATGCCAAGAGTTCAGATGGAAAACCACTACTAAGCAAGGAGGGGAGCATTGAAAGTTAGAAACAATATACAGAGGGGCTATACAAGGGAAATGAACATGAAGACAATTTCATAGAAAACAAAAGATAAGGTAGAGGAAGATGATATGGGAGACATGTTAGTGCAAAAAGAATCTGACAGTCGAAACAAGGGTCCTGGCATAGACGAAATTCCCTCAGAACTACTGATATCCTTGGGAGGGCCAGCCATTACAAAATTATTCCACCTAGTGTGCAAGGTATTTGCGACTGGTCAAACATGCTCAGAGTTCAAGAATGCAAGAATTCCAATTCCAAAAAAGTAGATGTTGATGGGTGTAAATATTACTAAACTATTAGTTTAATAAGTCAAAATATTGATGTGAATTACTTGCAGAAGAGTAGAAAAAGTGGTAGAAGACGATCTTAGGGAAGACCAATTTTGGACTTTGGAGAAATGTAGGAACACACGAGGCAATGCTAGCTCTGTAACTTCTCTTAGGAAATAGATTAAGGAAAGACAAGCCTACGTTTATACCATTTCTAGACCTAGTCACTGTTGACTGAAATACATTCTTTGAAAATCTGAAGGTAGCAGGGGGAAAATACAGGGAGTGAAGAGTTATTTACAGCTTATATGGAAACCAAATGGCAATTATATGAGTTGAAGGGCATAAAAGGGAAGGACTGGCTGGGAAGAATGTGGGACATGGTTGTAACCTACCCCCACCATTATTGAATCTGTACATTGAGCTAACAGTAAAGTAAAAGGAAGAAAAAATCAAGGAAATCAAAACAAGGGCAATGGAATGTAATCGAATTAAGTCAGGTATTGCTGAGGTAATTGGATTAAAAAATGAGGCATTAAAGGCAGTAGATGAGATTTGCAATCTGGACAGTAAAGTAACTGATGATGTGAGAAATGGAAGGGTGTAAAATAAAAACTGACCATGGTAAGAAAAGCATTTTTGAGAAACAGAAACTTGTTAACATCGAATATAATTTAAGTTTTAGGGAGACTTTTCCGAAAGTATTTGTTTGGAGTGTAGCCTTGTGTAGAAGGGAAACGTGTACAATAAGCAGTTAAAACAAAACGGAAATAGAAGCTTCTAAAATTTGGTGCTACAGGAGAATGTTGAAGAGAAGATGGATGGACAGCATAACTAATGAGGACATACTATATACAATTGGTGAGAAAAGATATTTGTTGGACAAATTGACTATAAGAAGCCATCGGCTGATAGGAGACATTATAAGAAATCAAGGAATCATCTATTAAGTAAAAGATCGAAATATGAGAGGTAAAAATCGTAGATCAGATGAATATAGTAAGCAGATTCAATATTGCAGTAATTTGATTATGAAGTACTTCCACAGGATAGAATAAGATGGAGATATGCTTCAAACCAGTCTTTAGACTGAAGACCACGACAACATGATGATGATCTCAGCACAATTTTAAAAATCTGTTGCTGATTCGGTGGGATATTTTCCAGTTGAGATTAATATGCTTTGGTAACATCCATCTATTTAGTTGGAGATGAGGAAACTACCACTAATTATGGATCTATTTCATTCTCCCAAGTCTTCTAAAATGTGTTTGAAGAAGTTATCATGTTTAACTATGCATAACTTGCTAATCGCTTCTTAGTTTGGCCTTTTTAAAGGATTCTCCTTAGAGAAAACAATACATGATCTCATATATTAGTTACTGGCACAACTAAACAAAAAATGTTTTCAGTTATTATAGTTTGTGATGTTTCTACAGACTTTGGACCTATTTCATTCTCCCAAGTCTTCCAAAACGAGTTTGAGGCAGTTATCATGTTTAACTGTGCATAACTTGCTAATCACTTCTTAGTTTGGCCATTTTAAAGGATTCTCCTTAGAGAAAACAATACATGAGCTCATATATTAGTTACTGACAGAACTAAACAAAAAAATTTTTTCAGTTATTATAGTTTGTGATGTTTCTACAGACTTTGAACCTGTTTCATTCTCAAAAGTCTACTAAAATGTGTGTAGGAAGTTATCGTGTTTAACTGTGCATAACTTGTTAATCGCTTCTTAGTTTGACCATTTTAAAGGATTCTCCTTAACGAAAACAATACATGATCTCATATATTAGTTACGGGCAGAACTAAACAAAAAATGTTTTCAGTTATTATAGTTTGTGATGTTTCTACAGACTTTGATTGAGTAAATCACAATATGATACTTGGCAAACTAAGGTATTATGGCATTAGTTTTTGCATGAACGGATTCTTACCCTCATTACAAAAGACAGTGTCTCATTGACAGAATGCCACAGGTATGAAACTAGCCTAAGAGTGCATAATCACAAAAAGTGGGGTTCTAAAAGATTTGCATTAAATCCATCCTTATTCTAAACTTACACAAACATGCTTTCAATGACTTTATAGACCTCTTCAGCACTAATTTTTTGATGACATAAGCATGCCACTACTAATCAAGGGTCCAAACTCAGTGTTAACAGACACAGCTCAGATGATAGCTGATCAAGTCTACATCTAATCCATAGCAGGTATTTTGTCTCAGTCTCTCAAACACTCATGTTGTACAAATCTCAAACTAGTAATGGTATCTGCAGAAGCAGACTTTAACGATTATACCCAAAATGAAGTACAGCATGTAAAGTTTGATGAGGTTTCCAGTGGATAACAAAGTCAAAAGGAATCAACACACAAATAAGTTCATGAACAAACTCAGAGTAGCATACTCTGCCCTTACAAGGATTTGTCACTGTGAGTAGATAGTTACTTACATGTTCCACAGAACATTTTGCACGATATATTGTAATGATGTGGAACAAGTCATTTTACATTCACATCATAAATGAAATTGTATATACAGTTACATTCTGAAGTTTAGTAACTTTTTTCACTAACAGGGAACAGATATACAGGTGTGAGTTAGTAATTCCAACCCACCATCTTTTACACAATTCAGTAATAGAAAGTCTTCTACAGAATGGATGGAGTTTTCACTGAGAAAGTTTCTCAGTTTGTTACCAAATTTTATTTTGCTGTCTGCCAGACACTTTATATCACCTGACAAGTGTTCAAAATTTTTTTCTGCAGCAGTATGCACATTTTTTCATGCTAAAGACAACCTTAATGTGGTGTAATGAATGTCATTTTTCCTTCTGGTATTATAAATATGTACCTCAATATTCATTTTGAATTGTAGTGCATTAATTATAACAAACTTCACGAGGGAATAAATATATGGTAAAAAAATAGTCAGAATGCCCACCTCAAACACTTGTGCACAAGATGACCATGGGCGAGCACCAAATATTATACTTGCAGCATGTTTTGCGCAATGAAGACTTGCTTCCTTCAAGATGAGTTGTTCCATAATGTTTATCCATATGACATTATTGAATGAAAACATGTAAAATATATCGACTTACTGACTTGTCTCTCAGGAAGGTTTGCAATCATTCTAAACGCAAGTGTGGCTGAACTAAGTTGTTTTGGCATTTCCAAAATACGTTTTTTTCCAATTTAAATTCTCATCAGTATGGACACCTGAGAATTTAGAAGTGTCCACCCTATTTATTATTTCCTCACCAGGTGTTACACTTATTATTGGTGTAGTAGCTCTAGATGGAAATGAATATATTGTGTCGTTTTAATATTGAGGGTGTGATCATACAAGGAACTTGTCAGTGATACTTTCAGAAACTTTGTTTACTATTTCTTTTGTTTCTGCACATGTTCTGGGATTGATGGCAATACTAGTTTCATCTGCAGTAGGAACTAATTCTGCTTGTTGTATACTAAATGTAAGATTGTTGACACATATGAGAAACAGCAGTTGACCTACATAAATGGTTTCTCCCAAGACAAAATTATGTTCCTGGACCATATTGCTTAAACTGATAAGTATAACTTTCTGAGGCTATTTGTTGGATATAACACTATCCACTGGTTGACTATATTATCAATCCCATAAAACTTCAATTTATCTAGGAGAGTGTTGTGATTCACGCATTGAAATGCTTGCATAGTTTGCAGAAAATACTAACTGCTGTTGCTTTATTATTGTAAAATTTGCTGAGGGAATATGTAAATAGCATTTTCAGTAGAGAAACTCTTCAGAAATAGAAGCTGTGATTTGCTGAGTATGTTATTGTTTTTCAAATATGGTATTATTCTAGGCTACATCACTTTCTCAAAAATTTTGGAAATTGATGTCAGCATGTAGTTACTGACATCTCTCCTATCACTTTTCTTAAGGAGGGGTTTGTCAATGGCATGTTTCAGGCTCTCAAAAAATGTCTTGCATTAATGATGCATTATGTATTGAAAATAAGATAATGCTTATTATAAGGGAAAATCTTTAGTGCTCTATAAGAACCACCATCAAAACCAGATGAGCTCTTATTTTTGAGAGATTGTACAATTTCCTTAATTTCAGACGGACAACATGGTGCGTGATACATTCACTCAATGATGGAAGTTACATTTTCAACATACTGCTGTTATTTTGCTCTTGAACTGTTTATTCTGATGTTTTCTACTATATTTAAGAAAGGGTTATTAAATATATTTGCTACTTATGAATCATCACATATTGTCTTACCATTCAGTTTGGTAGAGATGTTATCCTGTTTTGTGGCCAGTTGCCCTGTCTCTCATTTCACGAAGTGTCATATAGCCTTAAGCACCCTGCCAGAATTACTGATTTGTTACATATATGCATGTTTTTTAATTTTTTAATAACTTTTTAAAGTAATTATGAGTACCTTTTGCATTGTACAACTACTGCAGGATCTCTACTTCTTCCAACCAAAAGGTAAATTTCCCTTTCCCTTTCATGAGATGCTTCAATCCATCTAGTGATCCACAGTTTTTTACCTGATTGTTTATTCTCTTTTCTGGTTAGCTTGTGCAGAAATCTTTTTTGAAATACCGGTATGCATTTATTGTGGAATAGATTAAATTATATGTTATCATTTGGTAAATACAATAGAATACATTAATATTTGTTCCATAGATCATGAATATGATATTTCTTAATGATGTGGAACATGTCAGTTTAACATATTTCCTTTACAGAATGTTTTTTTATTTTATTTTATTTATTTATTTTTGCAGTTACTACTTCATATTTAAAAATTCATCTACTGAGTAGAAACAGTTGTCATTCAGAAATTCTTTTAATTTGTTTTTCAATGTTGTTTAGCTATCAATCAGATATTAATGCAATTTGGCAAAAGACTGAAGATTTTTGTGGCAGCATAATTCACTCTTTTCTGTGAAATTTGGTCAGAGTCCATTTGCAGAGACCCATTTACAGAGTCAATTTTCTTAAAGACATTCCTTACAATTTCCCCACCTGATTCTTGTTTGTAGAGTGTGATTACTATACTTGAATCATCAGCAAAGAGAACTGCCTTTGCATCATTATCATACTTTAAGAACAATATGAGCCCAAGTCTGACCCCTGTCTTTCTTGATACATCTGCAGTTAGAGGACTCTGCTGATTTTTGTAGATAATCTGTACTGTTAATTTAAACCTTCTGCACTCTTCCAGTTACATATGAATCAAATCTTTCTGCACTGTCCCACTTGTACCATAATACTTAAGTTATCTAGAAGAATTTCATGATTAATACAGTTAAAAGCTTTAGAGAGTTCACAGAATATCTGAATAGGAGACGTTCAGTTATTCAGATTTCATTGTAAATTATGTCCCATGTCATCTTCTGTAAACTATTCTCAGAAAGTTGGTCCTGAAGTCATTAATTGTTCTAACTGATTTCCACAAAGGAGTATCCATGCTGTAAGGCACTATGTTATTTATCCAACTGCGCATCATGATCAGAAAAAGTATTTCTTACTGGGTAAACAGTTATTTCCTTGCTATGAGCTTCATTCTTGTCCTGTACCATCTGGGCTACTCTCCTTCTATGACTACTACCTAGGAACAAGACTGTTTTGTTCCAACTCCATGCTACGCTATGCAGGGACTTTGAGGATGTAGATCAGGTAATTATAGTTGGGAGAGCAGGAAACAGCCTGGCTATGAATCCAAGATATAGTATTAGGAGTGACCTGGACAAAATAGGAGCAGAAAGTGGACACATGAATGAGGGGTTTGTGGAGGTCTCTCAGCAGCATTATCAGCCATGGGTAACACTGCTGTATGGCATGTTAAGACTGAGCTGAACTGGATGCTCCACACAATCACAAAATCTCACATAATTGTTGTTCCAGTTGATGCTGTTGGTAGGTGGGAACACATTACACGTGACCTGTACCTAAATAGGAAGGGGAAATATAAATTAGCTTCTCTATTAGCAGATACTGTAAGGGGGGGCACAGTCACACAAGGGATGATCCCTATGGTTACTGGGACCAGGCAGACAGGTTTGTTAGATTAAATCCATGGTTAAGACACACAATAATCAAGAAAAATAGAATAAAAGAAGCTTCATGTACAGTAAATAGGGATAAAGCTAAGGATAGTATCAATTTACTTCATCAAAATATCAGAGGAATAAAAAATAAAGTAGATGAGCTGATACTGTGTTTAGATGATCACAAAAATAAGAATGAGGTTGATATACTTTGTCTGCCTTAACAATATGTATCTGTGGTGATGGAAGATGTCAGTATAAATGAGTATAATCTTACACTTGTAGACATTGCATGGAAAAGGAGGAGTTACATTTTACACGAAACAAAGGTATAAGTACAAGCAAATTTTGTGTCAATCAGAACTTCGAAGTTTCTGTATGTGAACTACAGCTAGATAATGTAGTGTGATATTAGCAACAGTGTACAGGTCCCTATTAGGAGATTGGGAGCTATTCATTAAAAAAAGAGGTTTTACTCCCTTGTTTGGCAGACAAAAAGAAGAAGTTATTAATCTGTGGTGATTTCAATGTAAACATTCTAAGCATTTCTGATAGGAAAAATTAATAGAAGTATTATTAATGACATATAACTTAGAATCAGTGATCAATTTCCCTACACATATAGCTCTAAAAGATAATGTATTTGTACAGCAAGAGGATGTAAAACTAATTCATGTTTTCCCTGTGATAAATGTATTATCAGACCATGATGCACAACTGATTAACTTAAATAGCTTAGCAGGGTGTACAGTTCAGAAACTATTAAGTAAAAGTGTAAGGCTGCTCAGCCCAGTATTCATAGAGCACTTCAGAGAAAGTTTGAGGAATGTTAATTGGTGAGCTGCACATAGTGAGACAAATGCCAATGATAAGTGCAACATATTTCTTGATAAATTTATATTCCTTTTTGAACACTGTTGCCTCAAAAAATTACTAAATGTAAAACCAAACAGTTTTCAAAGAAACCTTGGATCACTACAGATATTGAAGTGTCTTTAGAAAGGAAAAGAAAATTGTATGAGGCAGCAAGAATTAGTAAAGACCCAGAAGTAATTTTACGCTATAAATATTATTGCAACATACTGAGAAAAGTTGTCAGAAAATCAAAAATTATTTATATTAGAGTTGAAATTATCAACTCGGGCAATAAAATGAAATCAGTATGGAATTTTGTTAGAAGAGAGACAGGAAAAGTAACCACTGGGGTAGATAGTATTACTATTAAAGAAAATGATAGCATCTTCACCAAGAGCACGCAAGTAGCTAATGTACTGAACAACCATTTCTTAAGTGTAGGTAAATAAATTGGTGAGAATAGTTCAAAAGAAAAAGCCATGCATTACATGGAAGAGTCAGTTTTGAGAAACCCTGGTCAGATTAATTTTCGATTAACAACTGCTTGTTAAATAAGGAAAATCATTAAACCTTTGAAAAATAAATGTTCTGTTGCAGTAGATGACATCTCTAAGAAGATATTAAAACAATGTGAAGCAGTTACAGCTGACGTTCTGAGTCACATCTGAATGCATCACTAACTCAAGATATTTTCCCAAACAGGTCAAAATACGCCATTGTCAAACCTCTCTACTAATAGGGGACACCACTGATGTCAATAATTACCGACCAATATACTTTCTCATTGTAAGACATTTCCAGGGGCAGATGTGGACTCTGACCACAATCTAATGGTTATGACCTGTAGATTAAAACTGAAGAAACTGCAAAAAGGTGGGAATTTAAGGAGATGGGACCTGGATAAACTGAAAGAACCAGAGGTTGTAAAGAGTTTTAGGAAGAGCATAAGGGAACAATTGACAGGAATGGGGGAAAGAAATACAGTACAAGAAGAATGAGTAGCTTTGAGGGATGAAGTAGTGAAGGTAGCAGAGGATCAAGTAGGTAAAAAGACCAGGGTAATCCTTGGGTAACAGAAGAAATATTGAATTTAATTGATGAAAGGAGAAAATATAAAATGCAGTTAATGAAGCAGGCAAAAAGGAATACAAATGTCTCAAAAATGAGATCGACAGGAAGTGCAAAATGGCTAAGCAGGGATGGCTAGAGGACAAATGTAAGGATGTAGAGGCTTATCTCACTAGGGGTAAGATAGATACAGCCTACAGAAAAATTAAAGAGACCTTTGGAGATAAGAGAACCACTTGTATGAACATCAAGAGCTCAGATGGAAACCCAGTTCTAAGCAAAGAAGGGAAAGCAGAAAGGTGGAAGGAGTATATAGAGGGTCTATACAAGGGCGATGTACTTGAGGACAATATTATGGAAATGGAAGAGGATGTAGATGAAGATGAAATGGGAGATACGATACTGCGTGAAGAGTTTGACAGAGCACTGAGAGACGTGAGTCGAAACAAGGCCCCCTGAGTAGACAACATTCCATTGGAACTACTGACGGCCTTGGGAGAGCCAGTCCTGACAAAACTCTACCATCTGGTGAGCAAGATGTATGAAACAGGCGAAATACCCTCAGACTTCAAGCAGAATATCATAATTCCAAACCCAAAGAAAGCAGGTGTTGACAGATGTGAAAATTACCGAACAATCAGTTTAATAAGCCACAGCTGCAAAATACTAACATGAAATCTTTAAAGACGAATGGAAAAACTAGTAGAAGCCGACCTTGGGGAAGATCAGTTTGGAGTCCGTAGAAATCCTGGAACACGTGAGGCAATACTGACTTTACGACTTATCTTAGAAGAAAGATTAAGGAAAGGCAAACCTACGTTTCTAGCATTTGTAGACTTAGAGAAACCTTTTGACAATGTTGACTGGAATACTCTCTTTCAAATTCTAAAGGTGCCAGGGGTAAAATACAGGGAGCGAAAGGCTATTTACAATTTGTACAGAAACCAGATGGCAATTATAAGAGTCGAGGGACATGAAAGGGAAGCAGTGGTTGGGAAGGGAGTAAGACAGGGTTGTAGCCTCTCCCCGATGTTATTCAATCTGTATATTGAGCAAGCAGTAAAGGAAACAAAAGAAAAATTCGGAGTAGGTATTAAAATCCATGGAGAAGAAATAAAAACCTTGAGGTTTGCCGATGACACTGTAATTCTGTCAGAGATAGCAAAGGACCTGGAAGAGCAGTTGAACGGAATGGACAGTGTCTTGAAAGGAGGATATAAGATGAACATCAACAAAAGCAAAACAAGGATAATGGAATGTAGTCGAATTAAGTCGGGTGATGCTGAGGGAATTAGATTAGGAAATGAGACACTTAAAGTAGTAAAGGAGTTTTGCTATTTGGGGAGCAAAATAACTGATGATGGTCGAAGTAGAGAGGATATAAAATGTAGACTGGCAATGGCAAGGAAAGCGTTTCTGAAGAAGAGAAATTTGTTAACATCGAGTATAGATTTAAGTGTCAGGAAGTCATTTCTGAAAGTATTTGTATGGAGTGTAGCCATGTATGGAAGTGAAACATGGACAGTAAATAGTTTGGACAAGAAGAGAATAGAAGCTTTCGAAATGTGGTGCTACAGAAGAATGCTGAAGATTAGATGGATAAATCACATAACTAATGAGGAACTATTGAATAGGATTGGGGAGAAGAGAAGTTTGTGGCACAACTTGACCAGAAGAAGGGATCGGTTGGTAGGACATGTTCTGAGGCATCAAGGGATCACCAATTTAGTTTTGGATTGCAGCGTGGAGGGTAAAAATCGTAGGGGGAGACCAAGAGATGAATACACTAAGCAGATTCAGAAGGATGTAGGTTGTAGTAGGTACTGGGAGATGAAGAAGTTTGCACAGGATAGAGTAGCATGGAGAGCTGCATTAAACCAGTCTCAGGACTGAAGACCACAACAACATACTTTCTCACTGCAATTTCAAAAAACTGTAGAGAAAGTAATGTGCTCAAGAGTGGCTAGCCATCCCAGTAGTAATGGGATATTTCCAGAATGAGATTTTCACTCTGCAGCGGAATGTGCGCTGATATGAAACTTCCTGGGAGATTAAAACTGTGTGCCCGACCGAGACTCGAACTCGGGACCTTTGCCTTTCGCAGACAAGTGCTCTACCATCTGAGCTACCGAAGCACGACTCACGCCCGGTCCGCACAGCTTTACTTCTGCCAGTATCTCATCTCCTACCTTCCAAACTTTACAGAAGCTCTCCTGCGAACCTTGCAGAAGTAGCACTCCTGAAAGAAAGGATACTGCGGAGACATGGCTTAGCCACAGCCAGGGGGATGTTTCCAGAATGAGATTTTCACTCTGCAGTGGAG
The DNA here is from genome assembly GCF_021461395.2 of Schistocerca americana. Lineage (NCBI taxonomy): Eukaryota > Metazoa > Arthropoda > Insecta > Orthoptera > Acrididae > Schistocerca > Schistocerca americana. The sequence continues at coordinate 306,693,298 of NC_060124.1, read as the reverse complement.
TGTGCGCTGATATGAAACTTCCTAGCAGATTAAAACTGTGTGCCCGACCGAGACTCGAACTCGGGACCTTTGCCTTTCGCGGGCAAGTGCTCTACCATCTGAGCTACCGAAGCATGACGCTTCTGCCAGGAAGTTTCATATCACTGCACACTCCACTGCAGAGTGAAAATCTCTTTCTGGAAACATCCCCCAGGCTGTGGCTAAGCCATGTCTCCGCAGTATCCTTTCTTTCAGGAGTGCTAGTTCTGCAAGTTTCGCAGGAGAGCTTCTGTAAAGTTTGAAAGGTAGGAGACGAGATACTGGCAGAAGTAAAGCTGTATGGACCGGGCGTGAGTCGTGCTTCGGAGGCTCAGATGGTAGAGCACTTGCTTGCGAAAGGCAAAGGTCCCTAGTTCGAGTCTCGACGGGCACACAGTTTTAATCTGCCAGGAAGTTTCAGTAATGGGATACTTAGTAAATCACAGTTTGGATTTCAAAAATGCTTTCCCACTCAGAGAGCAATATACAATTTTACTGCCCACTTAATGGATCCTTTAAAAAGTTAAATGTCATCAACAGGAATTTTCTGTCACTTACTCAAAGTGTTAGATTGTGTGAACCATGACATTATGTTACAGAAATTACAATTGTATGGTATAAATGGTATAGCATGTGAGTCGTCAAAGTCATATCTACCTAAGAGCAAGCAAAAAGTTTCTTTATATGGTTTAAGTAATTTAAGGAAGTTTATCACTTTATATAACTGGTGTGAAATTACACAAGGTGTTCCACAGGGTTCGATCAAGGGTCCCCTTCTGTTTTTGATATATGTGAACGACCTCCCTTCTTACTTGAAAGAAGAAGCTAAACTGACACTGTTTGCTGATGATACAAGCATCATTAATAATCCAGTTAAAGGAACTCAAATAGAAAATGATACAAATAATGTCTTTGGGAAAGTTATTGATTAGTTTTTTTTTTTTAATGGGCTTGCTCTGAACTTTGAAGAAATACTGTACCTACAATTTTCTAATGCAAGGAGTACAGTTCCTTCAATAAATATAACACATCAACAGAAGTCAATAGATGGGGTAGAGCATACTATGTTTTTGGGTGTACATATAGTTGAGAATCTCAATTGGAAAATTCATCATTTGAATGTCCTAAAGCGACTAGGTTCAGCAACTTTTGCAATCAGAGTAATTGATAATTTTGAGGATATTGAAATTAGCAAGCTAGCATACTTTGAATACTTTCACTCTCTGATGTCATACAGAATACTATTTTGAGGTAACTCAACACTTAGACAAAAACTATTCACTGCTCAAAAGAAAATGGTTAGAATAATGTGTGGGGCTTATAGTCGCACATCTTGTAGGCATATCTTTAAAGCATAAGGAATTCTTACAACAGTCTCACAGTACATTTACTCGGTAATGAAATTTGTTCTCGACAACATGGACCAGTGTAAAAACAACATTGACATTCATGATTATAATACCTGAAGAAATAAATACACTATTCTCTACTTAACTTATCTTTGGCACAGAAATGGGTAAAATGTGTCGCAGTACAACTTTTCGATACATTACCAGATGAAATAAAATGTCTTGCAGACAGCAGTAACAGTTTTAAAAATAAATTGAAATCATATCTCCTTGACAACTCCTTCTGTTCCATAGATGAATTTTTGAATAAGAATAAATAAATCTATAGGTATAATACATGTATTTTGTGCCATTTAAGTGCATGAGGTAGGTAACAAAGATTTTAAGCATTTTTTTAAAAAAAGACCTTCATTCATGTGCGCATTTCTTATGCACTTGACACATTCCACATCATAACTGTTAGCATGAGATTGATCAATGGAACATGCAAGTAACTAACTAATTAACTCTCTCCATTAAGTTTCTTTGCTAGAAGTCAGCTGCACCCTAATGTGGCCTACAGCTGGATAACACTCTTCCCCTCCCATGTCAGGTAACAAGTCAGATTTATTTCGTTGATTATGGTGAAGAGCTATTCTCCTTTTATCTATTGCTTGTTACCTTTACTCAGTTCCAAAGATCATTTACCTACTTCAGCCAGCTAGTTCAAATTTCAAGCGATCTAATTCTGCCTGACATATCATAAACCACCAACCAGGTATACGGAGTAGGTGCCAGGTAAGCAACAAGGGACCCGCTCAGACATTGCATTATGAGAAACATGACAACGTTCAGAAGCATTACATTGTGGCATGTTACAGCTTTCAAGCATGCATGTATGCAACCCCTAAAAGGAAACATTGTCCCCTGTGTGCATTAATCTTTTTCATACTTGTAGCAATTGCTATAAAAGAGAACAGATTGATATGCTTTTCTAATAGCAGACGGAATTTTTGAAATTTTATTGTATTCTTATGCACATAGTTGATCAAATCTGCTAATTTCACAATAAATAAAGTCTTTCTTTTCAGTGAATAGATTAATTCCTTAGAATGTCTTTCAGACAAGTATGTAACCTATTTCATGGTATTTTACACATTTTGCTCATTTTAGATTCGATACTAACAAAAGCGCTTAATGTCATGATGTTATCAATGTGTTTTGCTATATCTGTTAAGGAATGTTTAAGTTAAATAGAACTCTACACAATTTCATAGTTTTGATTTTTCATTTTTTTCGGTAATTTATGTGGTAAATAAAGAACCTGTAAAAGAAAATGCAGTAAAATGTTAAAATTATCGGAGCTACAATTAATTTGACACAGCTCTGTTGCTGTTTTTTATCATTAGCAGAAAGAATTTGGGATTTTCACTTTTAGGATCCTTTTAACTAAGTTTCCAGTTTACTTATTGCTTATCGAGGATTTGCCCACAGCTGGTGCAAAGATACCTGTCATCTGAGGTAGGTGTGGCTTTGGCACATGCAGAATCTGCCTTGTGTGAATAAGTGAGTCTAGCCTACCAAGCAGGTCACGGGGTGCATAATGTTGGTATCTAACACTGAGGTACGGAGAATATTCGAGAACAGTAATATTTGTACACTCATGTCAGTTTTGTATGATTTGCATGTCAGCAGAGTGAGCCCAACTTGAGTGAGGTGTGCTTAATCACGTATTTGGCGAGTGGAAAATACGTGCAAACATTTATGATTGATTTATGAGTATTTTTATATTAAATGAGACAACAGACAATTTTTTGTGGTGACCTTGTGAAAACTGAAAGCAATGGATGCACAGAGGACACCGAGCATGGTACATCAGTGGTAATCACACTAGACTCAATTTGAAAGGATAGCGTTTAAAATATGGATGAGACCACCCTGACTTAGATTTATCTGTGATTTGCCCAATTCCTTTGAGGCAAATACCAGGATGATTCCTTCAAAACGGCATGGCTCATTTCCTTTCTCATCCTCAAAAAAACCTGTACTTATGCTCTATATCTAATGACCTCGATTTTGACAGGATGTTAAACCCTAAACTTCCTTTGTTCCTTTGCACTGATGTGTGGACAAACATTAGACAGTGTGGGGGCTTTCTTGTCTAAACATGAAGTACAATTCAGTTGGAGTTTAATATAAACTGTTGCTGATTAGAAGAAACATTTCTCGTCATTTCAATGCATTTTTGAAAAAGCTAATCAAAAAGAACTTTAAACAACCATGGAAAAAACGCATGGATCACAAGCTAAATCAACATATCTTTTGAAAGAAGATGTTAAATGTATTCGGCTAGAAGGAGCAGAGATTCTGCAGTAGTTAAACACTACAAAAGCCACTCAAAACTACCGTGAAAATTTATTAAAAATTAAGAAATTTGCGTATATGTAAGAAATCAGTAATTCTGACAACATGCTGAAGGCTACATGAAATTTAGTGAGATGAGAGACAGGGAAATCGGCCACAGGATAACATCACTACCGAACTGAATGAGGGACGATATATGATGATTCATAAGTAGCAAATATATTTAATAGTTTTCTTAAATATAACAGAAAACATCAGAACAAACAGTTCAAGAACAAAATCACTGCAGTACATCGAAAATGTAACTTTCATAATATTCACTCATATGAATGAATATATCACCAACTTCTCCTTCTGAAATTAAGGAAATTATACATTCTCTCGAAAATAAAAGTTCATCTGGTTTTGATGGTGGTTCTTATAGAGTACTAAAGATTTGTTCCCTTATAATAAGCACTATCTTATATTCAATACATAATGCATCACTAATACAAGGCATTTCTCCAGTGAGACTGAAATATACCATTGACAAACCCCTCTTTGAGAAATATGATAGGAGAGATGTCAGTAACTACATGCTGACATCATTTTCCAGAAGTTCCTCATGTTGCATATTGTAAATAATCCAATGCAGTTCAAAAAACAATTGTGCATATAAGTACCATACCTGAAGGAAAAATACCATTGCGTGTTTCCTATTAAGGCTGTCTTTACACAAAAAGAGGTGCATGATTGTGGAATAAAAATATTTGATCAAAGTAAAATTTGTAAGCAAACTAAAAAAGTTTCTCATTGAAAAAAATTTCTATTACTGTACTGTGTAAAAGTTTGTTGGTAAGAATTACTAACTTACAATGGTAAACATAGTTAAGAAGGGACTTTATAAATGTTCACCATGTAGCCATATTTAAAAATTAAGTTGTGAAGTATATGTAAAATTACTCAGTCTACATATTGCAGTTTGATGTGCAAACGATCAGCAGAACATGAAACTGACTAACTATGTATTAACAGCATCAGGTTATGTGGAGGAGTGAGAAAAGAAGTTTGATAGGGTATGTGTCACAAAGGTACCTCGTTAGGAACTCAGTAACTGTCAAACGTGACCTTTTGGAGTAAGTTATCCTTCAGTACCGTGCAAAAAGTCGATAGCCTAATGCAACATTAAAAATACAGTAAACTAATAGAATTCAGTATTCAGAACCAGTAATTTACCTAAATAATAGATAGGGAGACTTACAAGTGACGAGTCTCGATAGCCCAATGGCAGGTCCTCCAGCATTTCACTGATATGGGAAGGCTGGCGTGTTACAATGGGAACATGTGCCCCAGATGAATTGGCCGCTGTGTGCATCTCATCAACTGACTCGTCGTGTACACGAGCAGAATCTGATGCCATCTCATCCAAATCAGCTTCAATGTCTGTGTCGTTTACACTTCCCTGGTAACTCATTTTCAACTCTCTGAAAAACAGAAAACACACTTTATAGGTTATGGGTTCCGCCTTTTTGCCAACACACTGTTTTTTTTTTTTTTACCCAAAAATGTTAGAGCACGTCTGGGCCATCATCAGTGGGTTTTTGTTTATTGAAAAACTGTGAAAAGTGAACGTATTTTAGGTTGTAAGTAATTTAACAAAGTGAGTCTAAAGGAAGTTTTTCTTCGTTTTGCTTCTTATCGTGATTTTACATTATACGGTTTTGCAGGACCACTAGTATGGTTTCCTGCACTGATAGCTTGTCATCTGCAAACCAAAAGCTAAAAGTCTGGGTGAGTTAACGTATCCCCTGATTTTTGAAAAACTTGATTTTTGCATGTCAAATGTTTCGTGTATATATGTGTTACTATTAACGTTTTGTTGTGACTGATCCTTTTTCTTTTGTGTTCCAAGGACACTGTGCGCACATGTTAATGTACTTTGCGTAATTTCTTTCTTTATAAACGCCTTTTTATTACGTAAAACGCGGTGAGCACTATGTTTGTCCTACGAATACTGATTGAAAAGTGATGCATGTGAGTTGATATTTTCCTGATCTGTTGAGCTTATCTGTGGGTGTCTCCTATGTTCTGAGTTTTTTCTGTGCTGTATTGTCTGTCCTATATGCTGTTTGAAGTCCCTCTTTCTTCAATATATAGACTATTCTGTGGACGTTTTTGATACTGTAGGTGAATATGTGCCATTTTCTATTGTGTGTGAAGACTTCCAGCCCACATATTTTGCTTATGCTCTCTCAGTATTCAAATATCATGTAGTATTTTGGAAAACAGTGGTACAAGTTTTAAATCATTTTGAGTACAGAATTAATGGAAATAGTGGACCAAATGTCATCATGCAGGCAGCTGTTGAGGAAATATAAAATACTACCACTTCTTTGTATATACCTACCAGATAATGCTGTAATTGTAAAAGAAAAACTAAACAGTAGCACTCCACATGGCACCCATAATTCATCTGTAAATAGCTACTAAACATGAGAAATAAGCTATCCACATATACAAAGGACAAATACAGCACTATCGCATTCCTCATCCTGGCATCAAACTGTATAACGCATTACCCACTTCAACAAAAGTAATAACGGACATAAACAGTTTTAAATGAGTCTTGAAGGGTTACTTGATTGAGCACTGATTCAATGCAGTAATGGAGTATCCAAAAAATAAAACTGTAACATGAATTAAAATTGAATTTCTTAAATATATAAGAGGCATACAGTATTGTGTGATATCACTGTTGTTGACAAGATGTGTGGGAAAAATTTCAGAAATTGCGTTTAGTTATTAAGGCAAGATTCAGAATCTTTTTTACACTGCAGAGTCCTTGATTCACAGAACTAATAAATTATTTAAGACAAAAGGGTATTGCAATTTGCACTCAGATAAGTAAAGAATAATTAGTCCTATACATGTAGTCAGTAAGCCAAATTCAAGCCAATGTCAAGATTAACCTAACCTAACCTAAAGTCTTAATAGTGTTGCAGGGGTAATCAAACTTAGAAGTTCACAACAAGTAAGATGCGTAGTAGTACATTTACAAAATCATTTTGAGCGTGCTGAATTGTTGTAGTTTGTACATACCTGAGATATATGTTGCTACAGTGCTTAAAAGACGTTCGACAACAACTAGAAACACTTCTACAGATCGAATCTTTTCCTTCAGATAGATTTAGATTGTCCCTGTCTTTTACAATCACAGGACAGTCATCTCTTGCACTTTGGTTTCAGCTAACATAACTCCCGCCTTCCGCTGTACTGCTTCAAGTTAAGGCCAGAATATCGTTCCGGTGTTACTGACGTATGCCACGACGTCACCATGTAACGTTGATGGCTAAACTCTCTGTGCTGTAAGTCCCGCAATACTGGTTGGTCAGAAACAGTCTGAAAAGATCGGGAGGGTGTTGCAGGGACGAGTGTGGTGAGAAATAATTGTTAAGAAAAACATTCCATACGTTGTGCAATTTCAGTGTTACTTAGCACTGAAGTTAGCTAATCAGGTCGTTGCGCGCGCAAATTCAAGCACTTTTACACGTTAAAATGCTTCAAGACATAATTACCTGTTAATCTGGGAGATACATTGTTGAAATGTTCATTATCAGTTAAAATACGCCTTTTTTGGAAGACATAAATTTAAGCTACATGAGCAAAAACTAAGTGTTTTCGCTTTGAGGAAACCAAACGAAGGTCACGTTTGGCAGCACTGTCTCTGGCAGGCTGCTTGAATTTGGGCGCGTGACGATCTCATTGGCTAACTTCAATGTTAAATAACTGGGAAACGACGCAAAGTATCGATTTTTTCCTTACTATTTATTTCTCAGCACAGCTTCCCCTACAACATCCTTACAAGCTATCTACACTGCTTCTGCTCATCCTGCACACAAACCAAGGCTGTTTTAGGACGGGCAGAGACAGCGATTAAACAAATGAACTAAGTCTAAATTGTAGTAGAAATAAAGACAAGGAAAAATTATCACAAGAAAAAAGTAGGGCTATGAAATATGAAACAAAGATATTCAAGTAATGTAGGAGACACTGTCACAGATATACCAGATAATTTACTGGGCTTTCTGGAATAGCAGCTGAAGGATGGTGCCAACACATCAGTGAAGTAACACTTCGATATCCAGAGAAGAGCCAATCGACGATACTTCAGCATGTAAGGAATGTGAAAAATATTTTCTGAAAGTCATCACCTGCGTAACATTTAACTTCAGGTGGCATGAAAGATGCCAGCAAGCTAATCTAAAATTTATAAATGACAATTTTCCGTGGTCTTGTCGTGTTTGTGTACCTGAAGAAAAAGTGGATCTGATAAAAACTGTGAACTCGAAAGTCCAAATTATGAAGCAACATAACAGTGACATGGAAACTCTAAAGATAGGATTTCTATCATTGACAGAAGGAAAGGAGAAACTTCCTTGTGAAAAGTGATCGTATTCTCAAGCTGTTAAATATGCACACAACGTCACTCATTCTCAAAAGACAATACAAAGTGAGAGAAATGATCAAAATTAAGTGAAAAAGGATTCGACAGATATATACAGAACACGTGAAATTGACAGACATGTACAAACAGATTAATGTAAGAAATGTAAGTAAAACCTATGCTCATGAACAGAACTGAGTGTAACAAAACGAGTTTCTTTAAACTGGCAATCCTATTCCGAAAAATATCGATGCCCCAAACTGTTAAACCCATGTTCTACATAGCATTAGGATGCATCAGATGAATAAACACTTGAAAAACGTTTGAAGTACCAAACAAACCTCAAAGGAGGTTCCAATGTCTGCAAAGAAAATTATAGAGGTTTCTTTGCGAATTTGGGGACGAATTCTCTTCCTAGCAGAGTGAAAACGACGCCATAAACGAAACAAGAAATGCAATTAGAAAAGCCGAGAACATCCATTGCGAATTCAAGACGGTAATAAGTGCAGTTATGCACATCAAATCAGTGAGCAATATCTATACATACAGGATAATTGACTATGTGCTATATCAGGTGACACTTTAGGGGCAGTATTTCTAAATCATAATAAATGCATTACCAGTAATAACTTAAAACCAGACAAATTTCACTTGGGTAGTTAGGCTCTAAAGATTGCAGAAAACATTGACAGCTGTGTTTAAAAAAATAAATTAAAAAAATCCAAATGGATTTTTAGTTAATGTGGTAATAATTTTAAAAAATAGAAAAGATGATAGATCAGACCAGCGAGTAGAAAGGTTTAATGAGAAACAGGAATCTGAAACCAAAGTAGTAATAAATTCTCAACAAAGCAATCCAGAAAAATGATTTTATGCTATTTTACCAGAATGTTCGGTCACTATGCAAAAAGTGAATAGAACTGGAAATGGTCATTTCAGATTGATTCTTCTCTGTTGTGTTCTGAATGAGCACTGGTTAAGAGAAGATGTATTACATAAATTTTACATACTGCTGCTTGACAGATAAAATTTACTACAGATGCAGTATGGTCATAGCTTCCAAATAGATGAAAGTAGCAAAGCAAATATCAATATTGAACAGCCACGATTTACATATAGATAATCTTATTTTTGTAGGGTGCTTTATAATGGCAATTAAGCCAAAACAAGCCTGTCATGTAAAATATTAATTGTGTTAACTTATTGCAGTTGGTTTAAGAGCTTTCACTTACAGTATGTCTTATAATGACATATACTATCCTGTGGACCAACGGAACATAGGACTGTGAACTGACTGGCCACACTTGTAGAAACCAAAACCACTTCTTGGTAACTGCAGCTCAGTCAAAAGTGGTACACTGTAGCTGCAAACATTTACAACAGTTTAAGACGTTGAACTGTGGAACATACTGAAATACCTGCCATACAGTTACCAGCAATAAAACAATTGTGGTACGGATCTCCAGACTGATTTATTAACTTTCGTAATCACAATTACTGCAATGACATCACGATCGCTTATCCTCTTCTTATACAGACATTTTCGATAAGGTCCGGCTTATTTGTAGCCGAAAGGTCTAGGATATGTCCACTGTGTGTGAGCTGCCGAGCTAGCTTTTCAAGACAAGACAGCTTTTAGAAAACGTAGTCGAACATATTTCGCATGACTGTGTGTCTGTACCCCCCCCCCCCCCCCCCAACGCAAAAAATCCAGAGACACCCCAGTCTATACTCAGTAGATTAAAGTCGCCTCCGTCCGCAGCTCGTGGTCGTGCGGTAGCGTTCTCGTTTCCCATGCCCGGGTTCCCGGGTTCGATTCCCGGCGGGGTCAGGGATTTTCTCTGCCTCGTGATGACTGGGTGTTGTGTGCTGTCCTTAGATTAGTTAGGTTTATCTAGTTCTAAGTTCTAGGGGACTGATGACCATTGATGTTAAGTCCCATAGTGCTCAGAGCCATTTGAACCATTTTTGAAAGTCGCCTCCAGCTAGTATTGCATGATCTGGTTATTTACGTGCTATTTCAATGACTCTAGAACTTTCATGGCAGAATCGGTTGCCCGGTAAAAACATCCAACAATTAAATTGGTTTCGCCTACACCTGTTACAAATGACCAAATGTCTTCAGTTTTACACTCAACTTCGACCTCAATATAGACAAAATTTTTGTGAAGTTCAATGAACACTCCCCTTTCCGATATACTCGCTAAATATCTCAGAGTTTTCCACTTCGGGTTTCAGCCAGGTCGGTCCCAAGAATAATTTGAGCGTGAGAACTTCCCTGGAGGGCAGTAAATTCGGGAATTTGAATACTTCGACAGTTTACTGATAAAATTATGACAGCTGAGGTGTCCTTATTCTGAAAGCCGTTCGGTTTCCCTTGCTGCATATCGAACGGATTGTGTTCATCAGAGCACCGCAAACTACTGCCTAGCCTAAAAAAAACCTCTGTGCACTTTACAAGTACTCTTCTACCCGAGTAGTTGCTTTCTTTGTGTAGTGCACCCCTGTCCTATCAAAGGGGGTCCTACAAATCCCCAGACGATAACACAGGGTCTAGAAATCAGCTGCCAAGACCGTCACAGAGTCGACGAAGCCTTTGGTTGAGACCATCCACTTGGTTCCAATCCAAAGAACACCGATAATTCTGGGAACGACGCTGCAAACTGCGAGCTCTGCTGGCACCCCCTGCGCGAGGCCGGCAGCCTTCACCACCTCCGCCAGCCGCCTGTACGAACTTAGGACCGCCTCAGAACCTATGCGGTGGGCGTCACTGATGCCGACGTGAGCCACAATTTGCAGAGGACTGCACCCTGCTCGCTCGATAGCCTCAGACCAGGCCGCTGCCACAGCTCGCATGAGAACTCCCGGCAGACATACTGAGTGCACATTGGCTTTTTTCCTAGTCCTGAGTGATATCTTCCTAAGGGGCTCCATAACGCGCCAGCATTGAAACTCCCAATAATTAACAAATCCCTGCCCACGTGTTCCTGCTTGCACCCTGCTGAAGGACCGGTCACCTGTGCACTCAAGGGGTGAATGGGCCTTCCAACTCGAGCGACGCGAACGCGTTACCACCCGCCACTCACCTTGCTGTTGAGGACGGCTCCAATGTCGGGGACACTAGGAGGTACCACGGAAGCGTAGCCCGTGGACAAAATAAACGACACCTGTGGTGACCCACGCGACGCGCCAGATTCTCCGCCACCACTACACTCTGAAGGAGCGGCCTGAAGGTGATTGACCGTAGCCAAAACACATTCAGCTGTTCGCAAACTGCGGCCAGCTCCTCCTGCGCCCGCAAAAAGCATGCACTCATCTTAGCCATCCTAGTAAGACTAACTGAAGAAGTGAGCAATAAAAGAAGACAGAGTTCTAGATATGCAACTTGCTACACTCCCGATGTGTCACCAATGGACGCTGATGCACTAATGAGATGTGTAGCTGGCGGTTCAGTGAGCAACTATTGCACTTCAGACTAAATGAATTTACGAATACAAAAACTCGAAATTAAACCTCTTAAAAAGAAAAACACGAACGAAATTTAATAAGTATGTTACAAGGAAAACACAGAAAGGTAAACACTTAACTTGCCGCTCTGTAGTTGTAGTATATCAGCCGAGAGCTGCAGCCTGACTGACTGGCTTCCTAAACGAGCGGAAGTGGCTGATATCTAGCGGACGTACACATGGCTACAGCCACTGAATGACGCTGGTGATAACACAGGTCCCGCTTTCCGACAACACGTTTCCCTCCTTCGGCTGCGCTATCTTTCGCCTTTACATCAATTTAAAATGATCGTTTCAGTAATCAAGTTTATTCGGATATTCTTTGGTGATAAAACATCAAACATGGGCGTCTGAGGCCTAGATTCGCTTCTGTGACCGACCTTGGTTTCGAACGACAGTCCGCGGTTCCTTTTAGAAATGGTCACTGCGAGCTCTCAATACGGCAACAAATGGATATTAAATTTCAGCTCCCCCATGAATTCACGCCTCTTATCGTCATATAAAATTTGACAAGCTCCTTTCCAGAAGGTACCAAATCCGAAAAATTGAAAAATGTAATAACATGTGGCAGTACTACTCAGAAACATTACCTATGTATTAAAAACTTGTTATTTATGCCAAAACATAACGTATCCGTTATATATTTCCCCCTAAGAGTTGCTGTTCATGATGAAGAGTACCAAATTCAGTCTTATTTCGTTTCCAAGGAGTACCAAATCCCAGCAGCCAATCGTTGTTGGTAATGACGTCACAAACAATATGTACACATGACTCAAAATGGACTTAGGTCCACGGCCAAGCTCAGAGGGAGGGTAAAACTGTCACTCTTTGTATAAAAATGTAATAAAATCTGATGTACACAAATGCAAAAATAGCAAGGCGGAGCTGAATAAACTTAGGCTAAACTCAATAACCATTACTAGTAGCTAGAGCAGCAGTGGACGTAGTCAACACTTCCATTAGTAATTCTGATGCAGTTTGCTCTTGTCTTTTATTTCCCGAACTGTCCGCCTGCTTAGCTGCGAGGTAAAGTGCTCGCTTCCCATGCAAGCGTGGCCGGGTTCGATTCCCGGCCGGGTTGGAGATGTTCTCCTCTCGGGGACTGGGTGTTGTGTTGTCATCATCATCATCATCATCATCCTCATCAGCGGCGCACAAGTCGCCCGATGTGGCGTCGACTGAAATAAGACTTGCACTTGGCGGCCCAGCTTTTCCGGATGGGCCTCCCGGCCAACGATGCCATACGCTCATTTCATTTCCAACTCCCAAACTCTCGAACTTGTGAAGGTACTTTGAAAATATCTGCTCCCATGAGGGCACTGCGTGACATCTTTACACCTCGTGTCATCATTGCTCCTTGAGTCTCATTGATAAATAAATACTATTTCCTCGTATTTGTTTAAATTGTCACTGGCTCTCTCATATGCTTCCTTATGGAACCTCCTGTCATCGTTAATGTTACTGATTCGGAGTACCTACGTCTAAAATTTGAATTCTCGTGCGTTTTCGCACTTCAGTCACTATGTTCTCAACTTACGAAGTTCAGTAATAAACGCAATGTGGCTTCTTAAAGTAGCACTGGACTGACTTGGTTTGAAACACGTAAGTTGTGTCTGGCTTTAGACCGACACATGAAATTAACTTGTCTCAAGAATATGTAGTTGGTGTTCAAGTGTAAAGTGTATCATGACACTAATCATAATAATATAATAATCAGATTTTCACTATTGGGCTTACTTGTAGTACTGCCCCATGTGATTCATCCTCAGCGTTTGCCGTGGTTAGATCAGTGTGTGTATGTGATTACCCAAGAGACCAGGGTGCTGAGGTCATCGGTCCCTAAACTTACACACTGCTTAAACTAACTTATACTAAGAACAACACACACACCCATACCCGAGGGCTTGAACTCCGGCGGAAGGGGCCGCGCAATCCGTGACATGGCGCCTCTAACCACGCGGCGACTGGGCGCACCAGTTACCTCAGTCTTCCAATGTGAGATTTTACGATACAATAGGGCAGAACATACAGATGCAAAGAGTATCTCCAGTGTCGTGGGACCAGTACTAATCATCAAAAATCTGTAACAGCTTTGGTACTGAGTTTGATCAGTAAAGGTCGATTATGTCTCGAAATACGTTATTCCAGTGTGTTTACGGCGTAGCGCCGTATACCGATCCCGCCTTGGAGGCGGTTAAGTGGGAGATGTGTCTCAGAGCCGGAGAGTGGCAGATGGTGACGCGAGACTGGACGCGCACGTTATGTATCAGCCGATAGAGGACAGTATTGCATCGGGGACTGTGATTTAGTTTCGATTGTGCCCACTAGAGTGCACTAAAGTAATAGAATGTTTTTCATAAACTGTTCTAGTATTTTCATAAAGTGTTATTATGTCTTTTTGTGTATGTAAAATGTCATGAACGTGTTTTAGGAGTATGAATGATGCGTGAGTGTGGTTTAAGGTTAATATGAAGATAATTGTTAAACGAGTTACGTAGTGGGATTTAGTGTGGGAACATTTCGAAGAAGTATGGATGTGGACAAAGGGGATTTTTGTAGAATAGATTTGTAAAGCAAATTTATGCTAAAAAACTTTATGCATAAACAAAACTTCAGCATATTAGATAATTACGTCGGTAAAAAGTGCAATCGTTAGATTTACTGTATTGTGATTGGCTATTGATGAAAAGTGCGGACTGACGCGTGAGGATGTTGTTTTGCTATTGGCTGTTGAGTAAACAGACCAATGGTAAAGCAATATTCTTCGCGCTCCTTTCTGTGCTAGTAGAGAAGATTAGAGTACTCTAGAGAGGAGTCGGGGCCTATCCATCAAACAGTTAGAACGTGTGTAGTAGTAGTTCCGATGGAAATGATAAGTTGCCGGATCTGGTGTGTTGTAAAGTGACGGCATAATTATTCCGATGGGTGTGTAGAAATTTCGGAATTTTTAAGTGAATTTTGTGACAAGAAAAGACATAAATTCCGCGTGGCGTATTGAGCTGGTCGGTGGCTAAAAACTGTGACTGCATTAGGTACTGACAGACTTTAAATTTGTCGAGCTTTCTCAATCAAACACAATCCGTATTTTTGTAGCTATTACGTTTTCGGGAAATGCAACACCATAAACTTGCTAACGTGAGTGAAAGGGATTGTGAGTGACTGTGTTAAGACTAGCACGGGCTTGGCAGTGATACTTGTTCACCTAAGTTTCAGAATATATTAATTAAGGACAGAATTTCCAACCTTTCATTTCGTGTGAAAACTTTCTCCCGAAACATAGATTTGTGACTTTAACAGCAGCCTGGTTCACGTCGAAGTACAGTAGGTTTCGCTCGGCCACCCTACTGATGATACGCTGAGACAATGTTCACAGGTAGGTGCAGGTTCGTTACAAAGGGACGGAAGGAACCGCGCCGCCGCATGTTGTACTAGTGTTATTTCGTTCAAAAGGTCAATTTAACTTGACGTGATTGTCTAGCAGGGACTGCGTAATTCCGGCCTTAGGAGGTAGTTCCGCTACGGGCTCAAAGTTTGTAAAACGTCTTCAGTCACAGTTTCTACCAGCAACTTCGGTGTATGTACTGCAACGCGCCTAGGGTAAGCATATTAAGAAGGAATATTGAGTCACTTGCGTGTTAAATTGTGTATAGCTGCGTATATTAGCAAACTTTATAAGGTCGATTGTGATGGGTCGCTAGGGCACTCTGTAGCGTATGGGTCGTGGCGCAGTGTTGCTTATCGGCGCTTGATACGTGCAATCTCAGTGCCGCCGAGTTGCGCAACCGCCCTGGCGGCTGTGGCGGTTTCCCGCTTCGGCTCCACAGGCAGCTGTTACGAAGAATATTCACTACTAGTAGGCGGCAATATTCCGTTTTATTAGGCAGTATCAAAACCTACACTGATTCGTGGTACGCGCAGGTGGCGTCCATGGAATTCCTGTTTATGCTAATATAGAAATATTTCAATCAATATTTAGTAATTTTGAATTTGAAGATCAATAGCCTCAAGAATCTCGTATAATGATTACACAAACTCACTTCAGAAAGTTTAGACTTTTCCTAAGAAACTAACACATAAATAACCTATTTCATCTTGGTCTGATAGCAAAAATAGTGAGGGTAGTCCGGAACAGGGATTGTTTGGATTAGAGTTCATCATAACCGTAATTTTATTTGCAATGCTGTTGTGGTTCAAATATTTCATGCCAGGTTCGGATATTTGCTTATCTTCCTCGCAGCGGCCGAATCAATAATATGCATACAGTAGCAGGGCCCTTGTTCGTATATGGACCTCCATTAACCAACTAGGACAGGATGATAAATAAGGCAATCCAAGCCAACAGGAGGTGTCTTAGCAGGGTGGACAAAATTATGTTCAGCCAATAACTAAATTTACCACAGTATTAGTTCGTGGAAATTAAATGGCTAAGTCATGTTACTTGTATAACCCAATAAAATCTTTTCAAAGAGTCGTGGTTAGTGGACATTATTATTCAAAAGGCTTACGAGAAAGCCACGAAAGAGCATTGAACATTCCAGGAAAGGAGTCATGAATAGTTTATTCGCTATACGACAGTGGTACAGGGTATTAATTTGTCGATCATTACTCTAAATGAGCGATCGATTCATCATCAAATCTTTGCGTTTCACTTTTCTTTTCCATTATTTCCAAAGAAGGACATTACGATGTAACTGTAATAGGAATGAAACCGTGTTTTTCGTATCGGGTGATAGTATTAGGAATGTACGACAGGTTGAGTTGGAGGCTACGTTCCAGTTTGCATTCCTCGTAATTGCAAGTGTACGGCTTAGGGCGTGGCCGAACGAAGACGCGGGACGTCCTTTGTGCCGGGATTGGCTAAGTTCCGCGTGACGTTTACATTCTTTATGATGGCCGCCACACGATGGAGAAGGGGAGATCACTAATTCACGCTCCTTGTGATGTATCTATGTGGCGTACATCACAAAATTTATTGTTGTTCTCAGTTTATAACTAGACTCTTGCGTCCTAATGGGATAACATTATGGTGTTCTCTAGGTAATCCACGGCTGCAAAGCGCCAACACGTTTCTCCTAATATTCCTTATGGTAGTGTACTACATATCTCGGCACTGGCGAAAGTAAACTTCCTTTGGTTGACTCCGTAGTTCAGAAACATGTTCACATTACTGCAAAGACATGGATTACAGCGTGTGGAAAATTTCATTAAGACTAATTCCCTCCAAAACAATTCATTAAAAGAGTACAAAATGGTTGCGAATTATGCCACCTACTTCAGAGTCGGTTTTCTAAATAATTTGAACAAATACAGTTACCTTACATAGCATTTGCTGTTTCAGTGAGTGTTCTTCAGTTAATTATAAGTCTTCGTAACTGGCTTTTCTTTTTAGACCTGGCTGTCTGATTATTCAATTAATGAAACACACCAAATGAACAATGAATCCTCTGCAAGCGCATGGTCATTATCTGTGGTCGTGATCGGCTATCTGGTATATTCAAAAGGTCATTGCTTAGCTATGTAGTAGATTGACTGAGACTGGAGGGATAACTGTGTGGCGGTACAGTGTCAAGCTCTCTATATATCAGCAGAAACAATGTGAAACCTCAGTAGAATATCTTCTTCTATGAGTATTATTCAACCATCTCATTATAATGAATTCGTTGAGCGTCACTGTGAATCACATGGAAAGATAAAACTGATAACCTTTCTACTAGAAAGTAATTCATATCCTTTGCATACACACAGACACTTGAGTGAGGCTCGTATAGACCGTAAGTGTTGCTGTGAAGTTAATTATTGGTAAGTATATGAGAGGCACTCCGTAATATTTTAACAGCTAATCCGTTTTGCTTATACTCATCAATTCTAATATTTGGTTGTCACAAAACTGTACTGTGCTCAGTTCAGAATCATTTAGATCGAACGGAAAAAACGTAGTAAAACTTGCTATATCCCATCTTCCTTAGTACGGAGTTTTGCTAAATACAGTCCAGGTCATTCATAGCTTGACAGTTGCCATCCGTTTGACTCGACGGATAATCTTCTCATAGGCCTAATAGTAGCTTCACAGTTTGCCCCCGACTGCTTAGCACAAATTGCCACAGTTGTAATAGCTTCTGCTGTTCGATAGATCATCACTTTAATCGTTTTGTCTTTTAAGACAACTCATTTCATTTTCCACTGCTCTAGCTACCAATCCTTAACGCTATGACTTATTCTGCAACATAGCGCACTTGTGTGTGATAAAGTGGTGCAAGCATCTTCTTCTCTCATTTTGAGGGGTAGCATGCATCTGTTTTGCAATTGAATCTGTTTGTCTGATACATGTTTATATACACGATTCAAATAATAAAACAGACTGGTTCTCCAGATATCGTCCTTCTCGGTTGTGCTATAATATTAATCCCAGCTCAATTCATCTGCCTAGAGGCGGAACCACTGTATTCCTGAGAAAGAATTCCCCCCAAGTGTATTCAGACGCATCTGTGGAAAGAATAAATGGTTTTCCAAAATATGAGTAGATTAATAAAGGTGAACTCGTTAAACCGCCCTTAATTTATCTCATAGCTATTTCACATACATCTGTCCACTCAAATTCAGTACCCTTTTTAACAACTTCGTCAGTGGCTTGGCTATCAGAGCATAGTCCTCCACAAAAGGGCGATAATAATTTTCTAGTCCCAGAAATGATTGCAACTCCGTCTGCACTAACGACAAGTCCCAGCTACTGGACCTGTGACTTACCAAATGAACACTTCCCTATCTTCAAACATAGTTGTGGATTTTGCAACCTACACAACACACTCCTTAATCTCTCTGCGTGTTCCTCAGTTGTTCTTAAAAAAATTATTATGTCATCTAGAAACACGAGACACATAGTAGGCTTCAAACCTCTCAATAGTAAAAAAAAATGGTTCAAATGGCTCTGAACGCTATGGGACAACTTCTGAGGTCATGAGTCCCGTAGAACTTAGAACTACTTAAACCTAACTAACCTAAGGACATCACACACATCCATGCCGGAGGCAGGATTCGAACCTGTGGCCGTAGCAGTCGCGCGGTTCCAGACTGTAGCGCCTAGAACCGATCGGCCACACCGGTCCGCTCTCAATAGTAAGTTTGCGAAACTCTGAAAAGTGGCAGGCGCATTCCTTAGACCAAAAGGCATACAGAGAAACTCATATAGTCCAGTAGCAACCAAGAAAGCAATTCTGCGTTGATCTTGTGATGCAATAGGAATTTGGTGGGTCCGCGAGCGCATGTCAATAGTGGTAAAATACTTACAATTCCCTAATAGGTCCAATGTTCCGTCGATATGGAGTAGATGGTAAGTGTCAGGGGTGGTGACTTTGTTTACCGCTCTCATATTGACATACAGAATATAGGATTTCTCTCCATTAAATGATTTCTTTTGGGATCACGACGACAGGTGATGACCATGCGCTTGCGGAGGGTTGGATTATCCCTGCAGCGAACTGCTGTTGCTTCAACAAATGATTGTAAATGATACGATAATCCATAAGGTTTCTGAGCGATCGGTATAGCATCTCCCGTGGTAATTGTGTGCTGTACAAGGTCGGTTGCTGGAAAATACTGCCGTCCCTCGAGTAACCACGCATATTCCTCCAAAACTGCCTGACTTAGGCAAACGAGCCAATTTCTATCGCAACTTAACAGAAGCGTAATGGCATGAACCTCTGTTACTGGCAGAATTATTCCTCCCACCTTGCTTAAACTGTTCTTCAAATTGAACTTCTGTTTCCATAACCTCTTCCCCAACTACCAACATCGTCCTACGTGGAATCTCGATGTCTCGTTGACCGAAATTGTCAACACAAACTGGTACTCTTTACTTTGTGCCTGAAACTTTCGGTTTGCTTATGCCTCTCTTAACACTGATTTTCAACCAGCGGAGAACGTCGTTCTGGCTGAGCGGATCGACCTGAAAGTCAGATCTCGGCGGTATACGAGTTTTCACATCAATCCAGAGATTTTTTGCCGTACTTCCTCTGAGTCTGACAGGGGTGGTATCTTTTGACGCTCACGTACGCGGTTCTATTGGAGCTTATGGAAGAGGCCTCGTACCTCATATTCCTCACAACTGAGACGCGCTTACTGCCAAAACAGTGTGGTGCTTCACTGAACTGAACAGTTTGCATCTTGTAATCTATTAGCGCCTAAAAACGGTGCAGGAAGTCATTCGCTAAAATGATATCAAAATCGCGTCAGTGTCTCCTCACTACTTCCATGTCAAACCCGTATTTTTTTGCCGTCGATTTGTAAATCGACAAAGTGAGTTCCAGCCGGTATTATTATCTCCTCACCTAATCCGCTTATATTACACGCACGCCCTTCGTGTTGGGATACAAATAAATCACTTATGTGAGCTCCGGCATCTACTAACATATGGACAGTCTTTCCTCTGAGCTTAACTTCTGGTATTAAATTCGCCACCTCATTACACCTTCCCTTTTTTACTGGATTGATGGATTGATAGCTCTGGCTGGGGGCGGGTGGGGGGGGGGGGGGGTGGAGGAGGGACAGGGGATGGCAGGACTTGCCTCTAGGTCATTCCCCCATTATGTATTGTTCCACTGAGGCCTCCCATTCCTTCTATCATTTTGCAGAGAATCCCTCTGTTCAAAACTTTGTCTTTTGTGTTGTAGACATTTATCGCTTGGCTGCCCGATTGTGCGGAATTTTCTGCAACAAGAAGCGCGACAACGCTCTGCAACGTGTTTTGACTTTTCGCATCGCTGAAAACTCTCGGCCCGATTCATTACTGCGTGTAGGGGTCGAAACGAATCGCCATGCTTCTTCGCGTATTAAGGCTAATCGAACTGCCTTATGCAGAGAGGTGGGGGAGACTAGTTTTATCTCACTGCCGATCTACGGATTAATTTCCCGTATAAATACTTGAACTGCTGTAGCTTCGGCTCCTCGATTAGCTAGTCATTACGAGTTTGGTACTTCGCTAAGGCATAAGTGCGGCAAGTATAGTGCTGATGCGATCAGCAAATGCATCAAAATTCTTTCCTTTCTTCTGTCGCGGTGTCGATAGTCGATCTCAGTAATAACTGACATGCCATTTGTTGGAGTAGCGCTCCGCTAACCCCATCGCCACGACAAAAGTGACTGTGTCACGTAACTCATCGACTCTTCATGCGTGTGTGCATCGGAGGAAAGGTTTAATTTTTTGTTTCAGAGAAAGTTATCCGCCCAGGAACATGTTTGTCCTACATCACAGACATTTAGGAGGGTCGTGGTGACATTTTCAGTGAGAGTACTGGCAACATTGACATGACATGACACGGATCCCAAGTAGCGGCTTTGGAGGAGCTCTGCAGCAGTCATTATTAATGCCTGCCGGGTTTCACGGCGGAAGTCATACAAAGCTTCATCAAGCTATCTCTATAAATTTAATTTGTCAAGTGCCAGTTGATTAAGCTGCTTTTGTAAGGGAGCGAAACGAGCTGCCACAGCATTTGAAGCAGCAGCAACTGCAGAAGCTGTTTCTGGCCGCTCTGGTAAGGTACGCGGATGTGTATCAGGCATAGTTGCAATATTAGGGACAACATTTCTGCAGACGAAGGATTTTCCCAAAGAGGGGTCTCAACAGTAACCTATACTAGACAAGCAGCGACGAGTCCCCACGGCAGAGGCTCGGAGCACAGGCGATGAAGGAAAGTAAGGGCGGATCGCAGCGGCAGTTACATTAACATCCGGCGTCGACGGAGGCAGTAGGGAAGACGGCTGTGTCGACGGGTCAGCCGTATTGCGGCGCCGGGCGTCGAGACGACGAAGGCGGCTTCGGCAGCATCCACATACAGCGAGAGGCGGCATGCGCTCTCGGCGGTGCTATAGGATGGTGCGGCTACGAAGGAGCAGCATGGTCGGCAGCGCGCGCCAGACTGCGCCCGCAACGACGAGAAGATTGCGACAGCAGCTTGGCGCGGTCTCGAGCCCAAACAGGACACCAAAGTTTTCTGTCATTGGCCAGGTTACAAGATGACTACCAGGCTAGGGGCTCTGCCAACTCGTATCCATCAAATTAAAGTGGGTGTAATTTGGAAAGAAAACGTGTCTACCGGACCTAACGGAGAGCTAACCCCACTTCAGCTGACACCCTATGTTCGTGCAAACCTTGGTTCGGATGGCAAAATGAGCG
This sequence comes from Schistocerca americana, assembly GCF_021461395.2. Classification (NCBI taxonomy): domain Eukaryota; kingdom Metazoa; phylum Arthropoda; class Insecta; order Orthoptera; family Acrididae; genus Schistocerca; species Schistocerca americana. The sequence continues at coordinate 306,671,491 of NC_060124.1, read as the reverse complement.
GGAAGCGGGTCGTCCAGTGGTGTTAGGAGAAAACCTTCGAAAGAAAAGACTGTTTCCAGACATCAGTCGAGATTTTATTCCTCAGAAAGCCTACGCCTAAGAGGTACACTAAATTCAAACTCGCTACAGCAACAGGAGGCTGACGCATTTAAAATGAGAGGCATTGGGCCCCAAAGGGCGGAACTAGTAAACACGTACGGTCGCGGTCCGAGCTGGCAAACGAGACGGCGTTCTCAGTACCGACGCATTCTCACCAACCTGTCTGGCGCACACCACCTGATGCCCCCAGTCGTCCTGTTTGTGGGCAGAGGGCGCTTGAATGGGTGTTTCTCCGTCAGTGGTAGTCAAGATAGCGCCTCTATTCTTGAGACAATGTTCACGTGAACTGAGGGTGAGTGTTACACAAAACATCTGGTACCATGCTGACTCAGGCTCTGCCACTGTCTTGCCAATGAGGCAGTACCATATGTCATATGAAAGACAATTAAAATTAAAATTCGAAAACACTTTTAAAAACCGTTTTTTCTCAATAAAACGGCTCACCATGCACAAATGCATACATTAATTTTACAAAAAATTATACAACCACATTATGCATTCTCTAATACATGGTGAGTTATTATGGAAAACACAACCGTAATTTCTTTTTTAAGTCAGAGTTTCAAAAACTCAGTATCTTACTACAACTTATTATATGTTACATTTATCGATGTAAATACGAGTATATGTAGTATGGACTGTAACTAAATATTAATAATGTATAACATTACATTGTTCATCTATCATTATGATATCGTTTTGAAATCATAAACAACTGCTCCATATGAAAAAATCTGAAAAATCTTAAATATTATCACACCTAAGTATATATTATATTTGTCAGTATACATTACTATACCTAAATATATCAAATATTACCAAACATGAACAGTGTGTAACTTGCCAAAAACTCATTGTAACACCATATTTATCTAGTTAATTATTGGCACCTGAAAATCAGCTGACTTACTCAACAGCAGCAGGAATCTTAATCTATAAATTCAATAAAAAAGCAATCTACTACACACACATCTATAGATGTTATAATAAATACTTCTACAGTCTGTTCTACAAGATCTGAAAAATACATTCACAGTATGGAAAACTGTAGACATAGTTAGCTCATGAAGCGTTTGTGTAAAAATACATAAACACATGCTCTGTATGTAGAAAATATGAAGCATTCAAATTTATGAGATGCATACTTTGTATGCAAAAATGTGAAAGCAAAGTGATCACATGCAAACTTTTATAGGATAACTTTCTAAACACCAACTGTTCACATTCATTGTATGCATTCTACATACAACAGCTTTATAAAGACCAGTCATTGGCACATATTCTATGCAGCCTATGTGCAAGAGTTTTATAAAAGCTAATCTGCACACACACACACACACACACACACACACACACACACACACACACACACACACATGTACAACACACACATACACACAAACACAAATTTATGAATGCATCTATACACATTGTTATAAATGGTTCATACTACTCTGCAAACACACACTCAGACATGGAAAATGAATACATTCATCATGACTGTCAAGTGAATAGCGTGAGTATGGCAGGGTTTTGACTGCATCCTCACAAATCAATCTTCTATCCTCTTAGTATGACAAATAAATTCTCAGTTCTGAAACTATATAAACCAAATTACTCTTAAATCGAAACTTAACCTGTCACATCATATGTTGTGCACCTGCATTGTCATTTCAGGTAATTGTCAGTCGAAAGACTCCATGTAACTGAACGACTCACACACTTAGCATGTCATAGTGTCTGACCTGCTTGTCCACAATATGCATACATTTTTGATTGGAGGCCCACAAACTCGACAACCTGTCATCCATTTTTTTTCTTTCCCCCAGCCAATAACTTTATTGTTTGCTGTATCTATGCAATGAGGATTATCAGCTTCATATTCAGGCGTGTTGACTGCATTGCAGTGATACCTTATCACTTCATACTGATCATAAATCTTCATCCAGTAAATGAAGCTGTTTGTATTAATAGAAAATTACTTTCTTCAAAATCAACTGTGGCAAACTCATTATGGAACTGGTAAACGTGGAGTTCTGACATGTCTAATACACACATACCAATACAAATAGGTTTTGTAAACAGCATCAACCATTTGGCATCTCCAGAGCTGTAAATTCGTTATGGAGGTAGTTGCCCATTTAAAAGCTGGCATGGGGATGTACTGTCTAGTGCCAAACAGGCCATCTCAGCTACTGACTAAATGAATTTTACCGTGATTCCTAATATTCTGCATTGTTTTCACAAAAATCGTGTTATCATTAATTCATAAAACCTTTTTTGAAAACTACGTGTGCAGAAGTTCTTTTTTTTATTCTTCTTTGTTAACAGCTTGTGGTGGGAATAGTTTCACAGAATCTGATGCTCTGGACATAGTAGCAAACTGCTGTTCATGTCATGGAAACTAATGGGACACATCAGGTATAGCCTCCAAGATATATCCTTCACAATCATCACCTTCCAGAGCTGAGAAATAAGGTAAGCAGGCGATTTCATCTTCAGACAGCGATCGAAACCCTCTAATAGGTAGACACTGTTTCATGGTATGTCCATACATATTGTTATCATCTAAGTATAGGATTTAACTTGAAACATGGGTGATTTCTTCGCAGATTATTTGGCTTAGTGTGTCTAGTTATACGTAACACCCTCACCCATAGAACAGAAACATCATTTAAAAGTTCAAGTTTCATATGTGTCTTTAAGCATGGCATCCCAGACCAACTCAGGTGTGGTGTAGTAAAAACGGGTTCAAGATGTACGTTTCCAGGCATACTCTGTAATTTTTCAAACATCAGCTAGGAAGTGTACTTTTGTGTCCATGTAAAGCATAGCCCTTTAACCCAAGCTGCAAGAATCAAATTCCCACCAAACTCTCACCACATTCCTGCATCCTGCCTCCATTATGGTATCACAGGTAAATGCAAATACATTGGGCAGCGTGGTTTCATTGCGTTTCTCCATCGAATCCAGATATTCGTTGAAGAAACTCACTTCTCCATAATAAGCTTGAACTTTCGATCATAAGGCTGTGCAGCTTGCATATTCATATTCTCCAAATGTTGTTGTTGTTGTTGTCTTCAGTCCTGAGACTGGTTTAATGCAGCTCTCCATGCTACTCTGACCTGTGCAAGCTTCTTCATCTCCCAGTACCTACTGCAACCTACATCCTTTTGAATCTGCTTGATGTATTCATCTCTTGGTCTCCCTCTACGATTTTTACCCTCCACGCTACCCTCCAATACTAAATTTGTGATCCCCTGATGCCTCAGAACATGTCCTACTAACCGATCCCTTCTTCTAGTCGAGTTGTGCCACAAACTTCTCTTCTCCCCAATCCTATTCAATACCTCCTCATTAGTTATGTGATCTACCCATCTAATCTTCAGCATTCTTCTGTAGCACCACATTTCGAAAGCTTCTATTCTCTTCTTCTCTAAACTATTTATCGCCCATGTTTCAATTCCATACATGGCTACACTCCATACAAACACTTTCAGAAACGACTTCCTGACACTTAAATCTATACTCGATGTTAACATAGTTCTCTTCTTCAGAAAGGCTTCCCTTGCCATTGCCAGTCTACATTTTATATCCTCTCTACTTCGATCATCATCAGTTTTTTTTTCTCCCCAAATAAGAAAACTCCTTTACTACTTTAAGTGTCTCATTTCCTAATCTAATTCCCTCAGCATCACCCGACTTAATTCGACTACATTCCATTATCCTCGTTTTGCTTTTTTTGATGTTCATCTTATATCCTCCCCCGGGTTCCCGGGTTCGATTCCCGGCGGGGTCAGGGATTTTCTCTGCCTCGTGATGGCTGGGTGTTGTGTGCTGTCCTTGTAGTTCTAAGTTCTATGGGACTGATGACCATAGATGTTAAGTCCCATAGTGCTCAGAGCCATTTTTATATCCTCCCTTCAAGACACTATCCATTCCGTTCAACTGCTCTTCCAAGTCCTTTGCTCTCTCTGACAGAATTACAATGTCATCAGCGAACCTCAAAGTTTTTATTTCTTCTCCATGGATTTTAATTCCTACTCCGAATTTTTCTTTTGTTTCTTTCTCTGCTTGCTCAATATACAGATTGAATAACATCGGGGAGAGGCTACAACCCTTTCTCACTGCCTTCCCAACCACTGCTTCCCTTTCATACCAATCGACTCTTAAAACTGCCATCTCGTTTGTGTACAAATTGTAAATAGCCTTTCGCTCCCTGTATTTTACCCCTGCTACCTTTAGAATTTGAAAGAGAGTATTCCAGTCAACATTGTCAAAAGCTTTCTGTAAGTCTACAAGTGCTAGAAACGTGGGTTTGCCTTTCCTTAATCTAGCTTCTAAGATAAGTCGTAAGGTCAGTATTGCCTCACGTGTTCCAATATTTTTACGGAATCCAAACTGATCTTCCCCGAGGTCGGCCTCTACTAGTTTTTCCATTCGTCTGTAAAGAATTTGCGTTAGTATTTTGCAGCACTGACTTATTAAACTGATAGTTCGGTAATTTTCACATCTGTCAACACTTGCTTTTTTTGGGATTGGAATTATTACATTCTTCTTGAAGTCTGAGGGTATTTCACCTGCCTCATACATCTTGCTCACCAGATAGTAGAGTTTTGTCAGGACTGGCTCTCCCAATGCTGTCAGTAGTTCCAAGGAAATGCTGTCTACTCCCGGGGCCTTGTTTCGACTCAAGTCTTTCAGTGCTCTGTCAAACTCTTCACGCAGAATCATATCTCCCATTTCATCTTCATCTACATCCTCTTCCATTTCCATAATATTGTCCTCAAGTACATCGCCCTTGTATAGACCCTCTATATACTCCTTCCACCTTTCTGCTTTCTCTTCTTTGCTTAGAACTGTGTTACCATCTGAGCTCTTGATGTTCACGCAAGTGGTTCTATTATCTCCAAAGGTCTCTTTAATTTTCCTGTAGGCAGTATCCATCTTACCCCTACTGAGATCAGCCTCTACATCCTTACATTTGTCCTCTAGCCAACCCTGCTTAGCCATTTTGCACTTCCTGTCGATCTCATTTTTGAGACGTTTGTATTTCACTTTGCCTGATTCATTTACTGCGTTTTTATATTTTCTCGTTTCATCAATTAAATTCAATATTTCTTCTGTTACCCAAGGATTTCTACTAGACCTCGTCCTTTTACCTACTTGATCCTCTGCTGCCTTCACTACTTCATCCCTCAAAGCTACCCATTGTTCTTCTACTGTATTTCTTTTCCCCATTCCTGTCAATTGTTCCCTTACGCTCTCCCTGAAACTCTGTACAACCTCTGGTTTAGTCAGTTTATCCATGTCCCATCTCCTCAAATTCCCACCTTTTTGCAGTTTCTTCAGTTTTAATCTACAGTTCATAACTAATAGATTGTGGTCAGAGTCCACATCTGCCCCTGGAAATGTCTTACAATTTAAAACCTGGTTCCTAAATCTCTGTCTTACCATTATATAATCCATCTGAAACCTGTCAGTATCTCCAGGCTTCTTCCATGTATACAACCTTCTTTTATGATTCTTGAACCAAGTGTTAGCTGTGATTAAGTTGTGCTCTGTGCAAAATTCAACCAGGCGGCTTCCTCTTTCATTTCTTACCCCCAATCCATATTCACCTACTACGTTTCCTTCTCTCCATTTTCCTACTACCGAATTCCAGTCACCCATGACTATTAAATTTTCATCTCCCATCACTATCTGAATAATTTCTTTTATTTCATCATACATTTCTTCAATTTCTTCGTCATTGGCAGAGCTAGTTGGCATATAAACTTGCACTACTGTAGTAGGTGTGGGCTTCGTGTCTATCTTGGCCACAATAATGCGTTCACTATGCTGTTTGTAGTAGCTTACCTGCATTCCTCTTTTTTCATTCATTATTAAACCTACTCCTGCATTACCCCTATTTGACTTTGTATTTATAACCCTGTATTCACCTGACCAAAAGTCTTGTTCCTCCCACCACTGAACTTCACTAATTCCCACTATATCTAACTTTAACCTATCCATTTCCTTTTTTAAATTTTCTAACCTACCTGCCCAATTAAGGGATCTGACATTTCACGCTCTGATCCATAGAACGCCAGTTTTCTTTCTCCTGACAACGACTTCCTCCTGAGTAGTCCCCGCCCGGAGATCCGAATGGGGGACTATTTTACCTTCAGAATATTTTACCCAAGAGGACGCCATTATCATTTAACCATACAGTAAAGCTGCATGCCCTCGGGAAAAATAATGGCTGTAATTTCCCCTTGCTTTCAACCGTTCGCAGTACCAGCACAGCAAGGCCGTTTTGGTTAGTGTTACAAGGCCAGATCAGTCAATCATCCAGACTGTTGCCCCTGCAACTACTGAAAAGGCTGCTGCCCCTCTTCAGGAACCACACGTTTGTCTGGCCTCTCAACAGATACCCCTCCGATGTGGTTGCACCTACGGTACGGCTATCTGTATCGCTGAGGCACGCAAGCCTCCCAACCAATGGCAAGGTCCATGGTTCCAAATGTATAGATTCAAAAAGTTTCTGAAGCGGAGTCTCCATTTATATTATGGATGAAAACTGATATTTAATGACCAGGTTGATAATTCACGTGGTATGGATTGTTCACTGCCCCATGAAATTTGCTGGTGAGATGGCACTGATCCATCACCAGTGTCTCGATAGGCTGAAATAGTGGCAGCTCACAAAAAGACCAGTTATGTCATTGTTATACAGTTCCAAAACTTCTTGAGTTTACATTAGAGGAATCATGGAGTGATAAGCCGCATCACCTTCCTCTGGAAGCGATTTAAGCTCAGAGAGTACCCTTTTGCAGAGTCTTCCCAGATATATGATCTATGCAATTTACAATCACAGTTACACACAAGGGTAACATGAGGTGCTGTGACGAAAGGTACATGCCAAACTGTGAGAATTATGTGAGTGACGGTGGCGCTATTCCCACATCCCGTTACAGGAATGAGAAGACGTTCAAGATCAGTATAAACTACAAAAGCTGCTCACTCCTTGTGTTGAATTTTCCTAAATTCTAGTAACTTGTTAGCTTTGGTAGGGATATAAACATGTACCAGCTCCTGGATAGATCAAATCCTCTGTGCAGTCATTTGACCACTAGGATAAAATTCGATGAGGCTCCTAGCTCAGATTCATTGCTGATGAATGTCTTTAGTCAGTTGGGAGAACATTAGTTCAGACATGCTTCTGATCCACCAGTAATGCTGTAAGGAACTGGTAGCTGTGAGTACCAGATTAGCAAGTTTTATGTGCTGACATACACATAAGAAGAAATGGAGTGGACTAACAATTTTATGTTTAGTTTCATTTCAAGATTTAGTTTTTGCAGGCTGTACATGTGAACTGAAACTTGGGGGTTTTGCCTCTCAGTTTGAAATGTCCTGGAGTTTTACAGAGTAATCATTACTAGTAAAACTGTAAAATTCATAAATATCATGCACATGATATTTACAGATATGCCCTGGGTATTGCCAATATTTCTCTCACAAGCCAGAAGGGACCAAGAAAAGCATGCATTATCGTTATTCTTCACATTCATAATGTCCTTTTTACTAGCTATATCACTTGAAACATGGATATATGAAGAACCTCCACACATAGTATCAAATACACGTATGTGTTGTGCCATAGGATACAAACTAACACTTTTCTGGACTGTGTCTCCTGAAATTGGGAGAAATGGATCGCTGTTTAAGATTGATATATCATGTAGCAAGTGAGGTGCCGTACAATATCACATCAGTTTTCCATCACAAATGTATGTGGACAGCAGTAATGCCACCATTCCTGTTTACCACGATAAATTCACAGGAAAGGGAATTGTGGCTCTTTATAGTGGGATATCACAGATCATTAATGATTTAGGAAATGTCAAATCCCAAACACTTTGATATGCATTCAGGACCATGATTAGATTTGTATCCAAATCGAGTTCTTAAAGTGTGCATCATTGCTGCTATTTTCAAATCCCCCCCAGATTACTAGAAATGGTAGGCCTGTAGCATCACACTTGTCTACTTTATTGTTATGCTTATTTTCAGTAGAGCATGCTGAGAAGATGCTGCTGGCTGATTGAAAAGATTTGCATTTAAGCATCCTTGAAGACACTGATACGTGGTGATGGTGATGTTGACCAGAACGAGCATTTGGGTGTTGAATTGGATTCCCTATAGGTTGTTGCATTGGCACTGGACTAGAGACTCAGCAGGTGACAGCAGCAGTGGTGACCAGACTGAGCAGCCTGCTGGTCAGTTGGATTGTTGTACTGCTTGTGACATCTCTGGAAAAAAGTATGCAATATAGTATTGTATAAACAACCTTCATTGCGTTTGTACTACACAGGAACTATAACTTGGCAAACAGACTCCTCATTCTAATCAATAACTGATGAGCCCGTTACTTCATGTACCCCACCTCTCCCTGCATCAAGTCCTATCCACTCTGTCCACACCACCTCCGAGCAATATACCAACTTATAATCTGCAGTAGTAAATAGTCTGATACAAACTGTACTTTAGGAGTATTTTCCCATTTCCAATGACCGAAATAACAATTCTAACACATTGTGATCGTCTTTCAATTCAGGTAGCTTTTACTGCAGCGATTCTACATGTCACTCGATACCAGCAGATGCATCTTTAGTAATCGTCTGATCATTGACATCTACAAAATGATTCATTGTATTAGACTGTAAATTTTACATACACATGAACTGAAAAAATCAAATTGAATAAATTGTAGATGGTGAGGTAGGTGTAGTGAATGAAAAACAACTTTTAGAGTTATAAAACAGTTATTTTAAAAAATACAGAATATTATGTCTCCATTAATGGTCCTGGAGTTTAGATCTGCATGTCTTGTAGTTTGCATCTGTGATGTATGAGAAAACAATTCTTAAACTATAAATAAAAAATGGAACATGAATTTAAAAACTATTATCCATCACTTACCACCTTTCACCACCCACCACTGCCAAGTTTTCTTTAATTATATTCAAATGAGAGCTGAGAGTCCTGTTTAGCTGCCTATGCAACAGTAGCAGGCCATTTTGTGGCTCTTCACTATGAACTATATAGAATTGATACTTAGATTATATGGAGCTCTGTTTAGCCATATATGCAACAGTAGCAGACTGTTTTCTAGATCTTACTTGGAATAATGCTTCCCTCAATATACTGTTCATTGTGACTGGTTGTGGTGGAGAAGCAATCGCCACAAAAGCCTCATCAACACTTCGAGCATTTCAGTTGTAACATAAAACGGACAAATCACACACACACACAGAGACAGACACACACACACACACACACACACACACACACACACACACACACACACACACACACATACATACACATATGCACATACACGAATGGAAGAAACATATTATTGATATTTACATAGAAAACTTCCTATCCTCCCCAACAACCAGAACTGGGCTTTCGGATGCTCTGATTGGGCTCAACAACAACTGCTTGCAGTAGTGGGATACTGGAAGCAAAAGCCTCATTCTCATCTCCATGCACCATGCCAACTGTAACATAGATAGGATTAATAGTAGATAATTAACATCCACAAACACATGAGTTGAGAAAATGCTGTTAGTACTTCTAAGAAACATTACCCCTTCATCAATGGATGTGGTCACAAACGGATATGGACATGCGGCCTCGCCATTGTCCATAGCTATAAATGTAAGATATGAATAGAGACTTTTCAGTTTGTAAATACTACTACAGTCCACTTCGTTTCAGATAAAAGAGCTGTCTTATTACTAATGTGAAATGGAAATTTTGGCTTCAGGCACCACTGTCGTTTGTAGTGGAAACGATCCCACAAATACATCTGCAAATACAAACTGAAAAGAATTCTCACTGTCCATCAGCATCTCAACTGTAACATACATGGAAAGAATCATCAAACAATGAGCAAATCGCATCCACACATAATATTTAAAATATATTTCAATTACTGACAATACAAATCCTGATGTAACCCCACAAGCTTACTATTGCTGCATTTAGAATTTCTTGATGGTGAATTTTTCAAAAAGGATTGACTCACTATCTGGCTGGCTGAAAATACGAGACCATAGCCACCTCTGCAGCTTGCTTATACATCCTCATATGATGTCATTGAATTCCTAGCTGCAAAAATAACAATCATGGAACAAGGAAAGAGTCCATATTGAACTGTAAGGTATACAACATTGAATAAAAAGATATCCTCATATGATGTCATTGAATTCCTAGCTGCAAAAATAACAATCATGGAACAAGGAAAGAGTCCATATTGAACTGTAAGGTATACAACATTGAATAAAAAGATACATATAATATTGAAACAATTTATTCACTAATAACAACAATACATTTCTTCTTTGACCTTATTAAATTGCATATCAAGTAATGACTAAATCATTTATTCACCATCCAAATTTATTACAACAAGACAATTTCGTATGAATTCATAAATTTCGTCTTCTCATTCAAGGTTTTTTGTTGATACATTTTTGTGGACTGCTCTCATCAGAGTCACTTTTTCATCATCTTTACACACATAATAGTGTTCACATGTTCAAAGTTCCTAAGTGTGTATAGAATATCAGTGTAATTTATTCCTGTATCATACTAGTGCAATTCATGACAGTTTTTCATCAACCACATGGCACTTCTACTAGTCTTGTGACACTGAACATCTCTGAACTATTTTTTCAGTGCAACATTCGTATTAGAAGTTTTAATAAAACACCCATCAGTTCGAAATGTCATGAAGGCGATGTTTTTCGTGGTAAATTCACAATTTTCGCCACTAAACACTAAGGTGTCTGCAACCTTAAAGTTCCATTGTGGAATGGTTTACAAGTTCTTTCTGTATAATTGTTTGTCCTGTGCTGGTGATTGGTGATTATCAAGTCGCCCTCTTGCGCCTTTTGCATTTTAACTGTCCAAGCGACTGCTGAGACTCTCCATGCAAGGAACGCTAAGGCTGTAAGGCCTGCTAACGTAAGTTTGGCTATGGGAAACACTCCATTGATGTTTTAGTTATTTGTAGAACCCGATGTGATTTAACTTGTGTTTTCCTTTTTTCTTCTTTATGACTCGTTTAACTGTTGTCAGAGAGAGAGAATACATGTTGTCACACTCTCTTGACGTTTTGTTGGACAATGAGCAACATTTATAGCTCGCTGAAATTTTATTGTAGCAACCAGTTTGATATTGCACATATTATTTTATTAACTACTAATGCTGCAGTACACTGCCCATGCCAATATCTCCTCTATAGGAATATGGAGTTCTACTGGTAGTCAAGTAGATTATCACGTCAACAACCGATGCATTCTGTTTGTCCCATGCTATGAAACTTCTTGCTCCTTATTATATATGACATCCTTGATGTCACCCCATCTGTTGCGTGGTGATGGAGTCTGAAGCCTTTAAGGGGACATTGTATATCCTATGCTGCCAATGTTAAATTATCTTGGAAACTTTTTAAGACATTAACCTACAATTTTCCATAATTATTTTGTGCACCTTTCTAGATAGACTGAACTAGAATTATTACTAAAATTGTATTGTGGGGCATGATATCTCTTTTATTTCAAATATTCACTTTTCTGACAGAACTTTGTAAATAAATGAACATAAAAACAAACCAGCTTAGGATACTTTAATTCTTCTAGTTCCATATGTGTTGAATCTCACACTTGGCGTGCTGTGAAAATCTCATGTCTGTATCAGCAGTACGTTTCTAGAAAACAGATCATTTAGTGCAAAAAATGTAGTTCAGAGATATAGAACTTCAAAACTTTTTATTACAAATTCTTACACAGACTTTCATTTCTATGTCTTTTATGCACTAGAATTGTCTTGGCCCTTAGTCTGTGTCTTCATCGGTGTCACAACAGCCCATTGCTTACCACCTCCTTCTCTTTCTTGCTTGTTTTGTCATTTGCTGAGCAACTATCTCTGCTTCATGTACATGAAGTTCAGCCAGTTCCCTTAGTCCTTTAGCTGTGTTCTGTCCAAATATTACGCCTGACTTCTCCAGAACCTTAAGTCTTTCATAGTTCCCATTGTTAAAATTTATTACTGCATCAGACACTGCTAACTTTAGAGGCATAATCCAAGAAATACATTTTTAGGCACACATCACCACACAACATTATCGAAGGACTCATCCACATACAGGGTCTTCCCATGTAAACACTTTTTTAGTAGCTCTGGATTTGCCAAATCTCTGTAAAGAGGTTTGATTTCCTCCATTACTGCAACAGGAAGAAAATGTTTATGTGTGAATTCATGCAGGGTGACAGAAAATTCAGCTTGCCTATATTTACACCAAGTGCGTGGTGGAGGTGGACACAAAGCATGACATGGCTTTTCATCTGTTGATTTTCGATGAAAGGAAGTGCTCCACACAGCTCTTTTCATCTTCTCTAAATTGTCACAGTTATCTCTAATGGTCTTCCCATAATATCCCTCTAATTCCTCAATTTCTTTGTCCATTAGTCTACCAGCATGTTTCGGTGTCTTGCCATCAGACAGTTTTGTGTTACCCGGCTTGGTTTTTAGGTTATGCAGATGCGTTCCCATCCCTTTCTTGACATGTCATACACATTCAAGTTTTTGTATAGGAACATCATATGCCTTACTGTTTTTTACTGCAATGAAAGCCTTGCTGTCTCCATCACCTAAGTAATTCACATATCTCACACCTCTCCTTCTGAAACCACTGGAAAATGTTAACTGCTCGTTTTACCTCCATTCCTCCACTTGTGGCATCATAATTTGTTATACACTGCTGCTTGTGAAGTAATCTGTTCTGGCTCACTGCACAACCTTGGCAGTACTTATTGAGAACTTCAAAATCGAAAATTTTTCCAGTGTCAATACTTATTGCAGATGTAAAACCATTTTTAGAACTAAACCCACGATTTTGCCAGGATCCATCCACAGAAATACTGACGTCTGTGTGAACCTCATTTTGTTCAACGGCTTCTGATGTAGGAGCAACCATTGAATCTTCAGCCACAGCGTTTACAGAGTCCCCAATTGCTGTTACGTATTTCGTATACCTACAAGGTGGTTTTGTCAAATTCAATGCAGTGCAGAGAACATTGCCAGCCCTTACACCTTTACGAATGCATTTAAGGCCATAGAACAGTCTCACATTAGTTTCACACAACTCATTACTTGAGCACTTTGATGAAGTATGAGACGCTTTTTCGTTTTTGCACTGTTGACATTTAATAATTAATTTAAGCACAACACCTATTCTAGCTCCAATACCCTCATAAAGTTTAACTTCGCCACCACAAAGACAGCAAGAGACAGTTTCAGAAAGAACCTGTGGAAGGATTTGCTGATCAATAATGACGTTGTTCATAATATCATTACTTTTACCACTGTCACCCGTTTCTAAAGTTACTTTCCTTTTCGATGCAATAGGGGCCATGGTCACTTCAAAAACATTATCGTGGTTTTCTTCACTGTTAGCACACGTTTTTTCAAGTACTTCAGAAGAAAATGCAGGTCTCAAATATCTATTACCCGCAAATTTGCGTTTCTTGAAGTTGCTTTTACGCATAGGCATTTTATTTACTTATAAAAAGCAATAGAAGTTACCTTACTACAAAAATTGCCCATAATCACACAACTTTCAACGAAAACTAGTATCAGAAACAAAGGACTTATTTGTTTATTCGTAATGCCAACGTCTGAGACGTAGGCGCAAAACAAAGAAATTCACTGTGTAGTTCCCAAGATATGACTGCCCAACTGTAGCAGTATATGCATAGCCACGAATTTTGACAGTTACATGTCAATGTTCAAAATATTATTTGAAGGTATCGTAATTGCCTGATTTTAGTGTATTATATGCGAAAATGTTCACGAAGGTCCAAAGTACATTATGGAGTAGAAAACAGAAAATGTCAAATTTCAACAAATTTCAAGTACAAAGTCCCCTTAACCAATGTCTCACCTAATGATATGCTCTGTAACACACATGTCTGCTTCATTAGTTTTCAGTAGTTCTACTGTGTAGGAACTGTCCGGTATTTCATTTCCTCTGCTGTCTTTTAAGATATAAACGCACAGTTTTGGTCATTTCACCTTGCAGACTGTAAATATATTAGGTGGCCAGTTACACAAGTATGATTTTTCATATGAAGTGATGTATTTGGAAATACAAACGAAATCATCAATATTAAATTTCTGTTTGGATCTAATATGACTGTATACCATATTTAGAAGCTCATTATCATGAATGTCAATAGGTTTAATATTTATTGTTTGATGTGTGGTTCGATTATAATGCTAAATGATTTGTGGAAGTATGTCAGTCCATTTATATTATACACAAAGATTGAACTGCTCACACATACGTTTTTCATTGTTCTTTCCAGTCAGTCTATGACTGATGCTTTTGTCTGTCAGAAAGTGGAATGATAATGTATTCCATATCTATGCATTAAGGCATTAAAGCATTGACTCTGAAACTCTCAAGGTTCTGTCTGTAAGTTGTCCAGAATGCAACATGTAGCAGTTTGAAGAAATTGTTCAAACACCCTTCGCAGTTTTTGTTTTCACAGGTATGTCCCAAACATATTTTGAGTAGGTTTCATTGACCATTAAAATATAATTGAAACTTTTATTCTTGTACTGCTACAAGATATGCCTGCCAAAAATCTTCTAAATCTCTAATTAAAGGAAGTCTACCTGGGAATTTTTCTATGTAGGTTTCTGTAGTTCTTTGAGAACTGTTTCCATAATTACTCTATGATGGGCCTTTTGTGAAACTCAGAAATAGGTGGAATGATCTCTTTCGTATACACCATATTACTCTAAAAATGTTGATGCTAAAAAGTCTACTACACAGTTAGAATTATCATAATGTATATACTCCTTGTTCATTGTCTTATGGTGAATGTCGATTGTGGTACCATTAATACCATATTACCATCTAGTAAAGATTTAATAATTCAAGACAATTTCTTACTGTGATTGTTTTTATACAGCTCTCGTTTTTCTTGCATACCTTAGTCATATATAATATTTATGCATACATCTTTAAATCGAGTGGTAATTTATTGCCTATTTCTGCCCTTTTTTAAGAATACTATGCCCAGTACACTGAACGATGATTGTAACTCTGTTGTTTTAATATGTATTGCATTTCTAGTTAAGTTTATTGGACAACTATTCTGCCATGTCCTGCTACAGTGCCACATGTCCTATCCAAATCGAGATTATGTGTTACTTTATAATATTCATTATCATATTAACATCTGGTTGACCACACTTTTATTAAACAATTGCGATATTCTTTAAATGGTCCAATGACAACTCAAAAAATTCTCTTTGAGGTTCTGTTCCAGACTCAATATTTTAGTTCCTAATTGCCTTAATTTTTGACGAATTCTTGTTATGCCCTGATAATTTTGTGTTTTGTCAACACGCTGCCATGTACAAAACAAACTTTGAGTCTTACACAGCTTATACATAGCACTTCAGACTAGTTGGGGGAGAGTCTGCTTTTATTTCTCTCTCACTGTAGACTTACGTTTGTAGTCAGTGTATTGATTGTCCTCTCAGTTTCATCGACCCTTGCAACCAATATTTTGTATCATCTCAAAATGGCTTTCTATGGTTGTTTATCTCTTTCAGACTTTTATTAATCGACTGAAAGTTTGCATGGACAAATAGAAGAATGTTATTTTGTGGACCCTCTTGGGTCTAGTATTTGAGATTCTAGCAAACTTCTCCATAGGACAATGTTTAATGAGATATTTACACCAGTATCTTGATACTTGTACCAAGGTTTGACGTATGTTTGCTGTTGATAATTTCTGGAAACGAAGTGTCACAGATTTCCTCTTGAGAATATTCTGAGTGATCCACGTCCAAGTTGTTGGGAGACTCTAGAGGCGACACTTCTCTCTGGTATCTCTCTCTCTCTTTTTCTCTAGCGAATATTCTTAGCTGACTACCACAAAAAATGCAGTGTGTCTTACATTCGTTCACGGGGTTGTGTGTGAAACAGGTGGAAATTATCTGGCGTGTGTTTTTCTAATTGGGTGTTGTTACTGTACAGTTATTAACTTCGAGTTTATTTAGTCAATTTTTCATTTTACTACTTTCATCTAATAATACTGAATGGCCTTTCACCACACTGTTTCTATCAGTCATATTATGTTTTACCTCTGTTGCTTTTTAAGAATATCCAATAACTCATCTCTGGTTCGTTTACAAAGATGAATCATTTGCTCATACTTATCCATGATGTGTTACATACTGAGAATGTATGCTGTCTTTTGTGTTAAATATGCTTGGCAATATTCCTAGTGCTGACCAGGATCTATTTCCAAAGTTTTGTCAACTGCTATGAAGCCATACTTATTATGTTTGAAACAGTTTGTACAAATACTTTTAATGTCATTGAAAGATATATCCCTACTGACATTTACATCCTAAATATGTTTTATGTTGTAGTTGCCCTGTTTAAAGGTTAAAATAATTTATAGGTTATCTTGTACCAACTATGTAAGTGTCTTTGACTATGTTAGTGAAGTATAATAAATATCAGTTGCCTTATGCCACCTAAAGCGAAAATAATTTGTTATCTGCTGTTGGTTTCCAGTAGCAACATCGTCAAAAAAGAACACCAAATCCGATTTTCCTTTGTATAGTGGTGGCACTTTGGTACTATCACTGTACTTACCATATGTCACTCCTTTAATGCCATCAACATACCTTTTAATAACTGATGTTTAGGTTTGACTAGAAATTTGGACAGTTTGTATACAGTCTCAAACTGTCTGGATGAGTTTGTAGCGACTTTATTACATTTGTTATGCCCCAACTTGATGAGCCAACAGTAACTTCCTGTATGTCATCAGTTAGGAAAGAGTCGTTTCTTTTATTCTTGTTTTTTTTTTTCTACATGTTATATGAACAGTAGGCAACTATTAGTTCTTTGTGAATAATTATCGCTTGATTTTTATTTTAATCTTGAGATGCCAAATTGAATGTTTTACTTCTGATGAAGGGACTCTTATTAGTTGGAGAAACCTAGGTCAAAAGACTTCATTTTTGCGACCAAGGGCAGTTATTGCTTCAATTTTACTTCTTAAACTGTCGCTGACAACGCAGCCTAGTTCAAAATCTTAACATTAATATACATAGGGTTTTATAGGAATAAGGAAACACTTCATGATTTATACACATTTTCAAGCAGAACATAAATCGGAATGTCTGGTTACACTTTATTCAGTCTGATTGATGTCACAATGAGCTAGTTCTGTTAAATCTGTAAATAGATTTTCATCAATACTTAGGAAATATAATCGCAAAGTAATACATTCACCAATACCTTGCTGTTTAGCATAACTTGAAAACATTAAATTCTTATCTTTCTTTCTTGAATGAGTGTACACTAATTTTTGTTGAATATTTTTACTGACTGGTAAAAATCTCTACTGCAAACAGTGTAATGTTGCAACTACACTTCTGGAGCTTCAGTATTTCAACTACTCATTATTGCAGTTTGCACAGAGATTCCACAAAGGTGCGCCCCCTTATCGATTGATGATATCGCTCTACTGCTGCAGAATTGAGGATTTTCAGTTACTGCAACTGGCTCAAAAAGACAATCAAGTAGCGTTCCATCATTAACTCTTTTCATACTACCTGTGTTTCAAGTTATACGAATAACTGAAAACTACTACTTCTAGGTCAGGTAGCAGTCGTGTTTGCTTCACCAGTGGATACTTATTTGTATCATTTGAAACAATAACAATAACAAATGAGTAAAGATATATGCATGAATAGATGGATAGTATATATAACGTAGCATTACTTACATTATTCATGTTGTTGTCGTTTTGTCAATAGATACTTGCAGGTTTCAATTGAATCATGTTGTAGTGGTGGTGGCTTTGTTGGAGGGTGCATGTAAGTATCATATGAAACAATAACAACGATAATGAATAACAAAAATTACATGTGCATATGTATAATTTTACAGTCTTATATGACATTGAAATTTTATATATTTTGGGACACAGAGACTGTACACTTCATGTTCACCCTTTAGTTGTTTCCCTTTAACCGAAAACGCTTCTTCATGGTCGTTACTAATAATTATTATTAACATACCACATTATGCACACACTAGTGGAACAATTTGAAACTGTATGTACCTCTGCACCTACCACAGCTGTCTGCTCAGGGTTCTAGCTGGCAGGTGGTGTACCAATGCAGGTGTCAGCTCTAGAGGCAATGCAGTGATTACTGCTAGGTGGCAAGAGCGCCCATATGAAGGTTTGTAGGGGGGCAGGGGAGGGACAAACTGAGAGCATGAAGTATTTTTAAATGTAATAATAAATTTCCAGTTCCAACTATGTTGAAAACCTGCCTGATACCGACTTTCAAATCTTATTTTTAAGAAAAACACCTGACTATACAACATTTTTTCCATTTCTTGAAACCTGGGGAGGATCACAGCTTGACCATGCACCCAGATATGCGTGCCCTTGCTAGGCAGTGCTGCCTGTATCACGACTGCATACTTTCTTCCCAAAAAAAAAATCACATCTATGTTATAGACTATTATTTTAGTACCACATAGCTATGTTTTCATACCCTTTAATACAGCATTTTATAGATTGTAATTCGTCTTGTTAATCACCTAACTGCAATTCATTCCTGTACTCAGTTTTCACATTTTATGTTGTTATAAGACAGCCATTTCTGCAATGCACTGATGGGTCGGCTACAGATTTACAGTGGCTGAAGATACTCAGTAGTGCACATTATACAGGTATCACCTAGAATATTTTATTGCAGCACCTGCTGAAGTGACGCACTACTGCTTGCCTTTAATAGCAATTGCCCCAGGGAGGTGGTGGTATCATAGTAATATTTCTTATGATGGTTTGACTGGCTAAAGCTGCTCTTTAGTGCATACTACCACAGCTGTACTTTCGTAGTTTCAGTCCTTCTTGATGTGTTGTGTGCAGAGGAAATGTATTTCCTTTTTTTTTTTTACATAGCACTTGAAGCGCTTGAATTTTCCAAATCCTGAGAAAATAGTTCATGTTCCAGTGAAAGAAGATCATAGAGTTAAAATGAATTAAGTCATTCAGTCAGTCAGAATAATTTCAGTAAGTAAATAAAATAAGTTTTAAAAATCCAGGGTGTCACAGTGGGAGCAGTTATGGTTTGTCCTAATCATACATATCTCAGCATTTTGGTTAACGCTAGTCGCCATAATAGGGTTAATGGAAGTCGCCATCTACTGGTCACTATGCTATTTCATGGAAGCATCATGCAGTTTCCACAGTGTGGCTATTTAGCATTATCAGAAGATGACAACAAAAATTTTATACTCCACGATAAAGTTAATATCCTTGCATAGAGTCACTATAATGTTTGACTGAAAGTGCATAGTTGAAAGCAAAGCAATCATTTCTTATGTATGCGAATGTGCATTACTACTGTACTGTAATGTTTGGCGCTATCAGGACACAAAGGCGAACACCTTGTAATTCAAGATAAATTCAGTAGCTTAGCATAGATTCACTATAATGTTTGCCTTACCTAAATGAATGTGTATTACTCTTGTTCAGCATTCCATTCCATCAAAGTATCTTGTAGTTTTCACTGTGTGACAGTAGAAGATGACGAACATTTTGAACTGCAAGATGAAGCCAATAACTTAATTTTTGGATTACTTTGATATCAGATGAGCTTTTGACATGGAAATAAGATTATTTACTTTGCTGATTCTTAGGCTGTGGGTTAGATCTGCAGTAGCGTTCATGAGTGTTTCACCAATAGACATTCAGAACGAGATGCTATACAGTCTGAAATGTAGGAGTGCTGCTTTTTGTGACCATCTGCTGTTGTCATTATTTATACATTCTGAAATGTAGGAGTGCTGCTTTTTGTAGACATATGCTTTTGTCATTATATAATTTGCTAACTCTTGGTGCACTTTAGGCTATGTGTTAGATTAGTGGTAGTACTCATGTGTGTTTTGCAAACAGTTTTTATATATTTAGATGAATGTAATGTTGTTAAGAAGCGAGCTGTATGCTTTCCAATACAGATAATTTATATGTGGAAATATTTAATTTAAAGTTCCATTGCACTTGAAAAGTGTGGTAGAGATATCGAATTTTCTGTTCTGGAGTTGTGGGAGTAACATATTAATTGATCATCCTTATCGACAAGTGCATTTTAAGCTACATGTTAGATTTTCAGTAGGTGCATGTGTGTTTTGCAGGTAGGTGTTCTGATCACACTGCTATATTTTATGCACTCAAAGATGTACAGTGAACGCCTTTTTGAGAGCATAAAATGTTGTCAGTGTTTACTTTGCTAATTCTGGGTGCACTTTAAACTGTAAATTAGGTCTGCAATGGTATTCACATGTTTGTTTTGCAACTAATTTATTTGAAATTAATACATGCTTCAAATATCAGATGATGGTCATCAACTAACCCAAAATTTGGTTATGTAGTGTCAATAAGCTAACTATGTGTGTTTTAATCAGCTATACAAACCATTTAGAAGTGTAATGTGTACTACAGTCGATCTTTTTTAACATGTGCTGCTTAACCTAAAGGTTTTATTAGTAATTACAGTATGTGCCTCAATAAGTAATAAAGAACTTTTAGATGAGAAAATATTTAATTTGAGAGTCATTGCTCTTTCAAAGTGTGTTTTGTGCTTCGGATCTTGCATATTATGAAAAATAATACAATTTCTTTGGGGCAAAGTTCGATTTTCTGGGATCTATAATTATACTTGCTAGTAGTCTGCATCCTTTTGATATGTGATCTCTGTCTCCATCTTTGCTGATGTTTCATCTGTCACCATCTTTTGTATTGTTGTGTGTAAACACAGCAGCAGTTCTCATTGTGTATTACAGTTTAAGTAATAGATTGTAATAAAAACACCATGTTCTTTCCTTCCTAAAATAGTGCCTGGTAATGTTGTGTGTGTGAGAATGGTGTTCTTTACATCATGTACTTTTGTTAGATATTGGTGTAATTTAGTAGTTGACTATAGGAAATACTGTCTGTAAACGTTTGAGAGAGCCTTGGTACTGTAATTCACATTAGAATGAAATTATCACTCTGCAGTGGAGTGTGGGTTGATAAGAATCTTCCCGGGAGATTAAAATTGTGTGCGGGACTGAGACTCGAACTCGAGAACTTTGCAATTCCCGGGTAAGTGCTCTACCAACTGAAGTTTGGTAGGAGACGAGGTACTGGCGGAAGTGAAGCTGTGAGGAGGCATCGTGAGTCGTGCTTGGGTAGCTCAGATGGTAGAGCACTTGCCTGCAAATGGCAAAAATCCCAAGTTCGAGTCTCGCTCAGGCAAAAAGCTTTAATCTGCCAGGAATTTGAAGCTTTGTTGGATCTTAAACAAAGTATGGTTCAATTATAAAATGGTTCAAATTGCTCTAAGCACTATGGTACTTAACAACTGAGGTCATCAGTCACCTAGAAGTAGAACTACTTAAACCTAACTAACCTAAAGACAACACACACATCCATGCCCAAGGCAGGATTCGAACCTGCGACCATTGCAGCAGTGTGGTTCCAGACTGGCTTCAATTGTAGGCGAACTTTGTACTTTCATCGGTGCAGCCATCTGTTACTGGTGTCAGTCAACAGAAGCATAAACTGGCAGTTGGTTTTATTTCACAGTTTGAAGTTCTGCAGAATAGTATTCCAAATAAATCTCGTCTTTAGCATTACTAATTCGTTAATTACTTTCCACAAGCAGACATAACTACTCGTATCCCATTGTGAACACTACACAGTTTCCAAGGAAATTTACATGTGTGGCTGGCAAGAAAGTCTGTCAAAATTTTTTGTGGTCAGAAATGAAAACATAGTATAGAATAGTGTGTGGTTCAAATATTTTTCAGCACAGCCAAGACAGATGCTGTGAGACTATATTGTAATTTCAGTTTAATGACTGTGAAAATACTACACTCTGAATGGATCTCTCATGTTCATGACAGCTAAAATACTAAGCTCTGATTGGAGAAGAGGGAGGTTTTCCAAACCACAACTGGGCTAGTTTCACTATCTTACTTTTTTTATTTCCTCATTATCAAAACTGCTCTAGTTCCACATTTTTGGAATTTTATTGGTTGTTTCATTCTAATGGCTCGTAAAATACTAGGCTGTGATTGGTTTGAAAGGGGAGAGATGAGAGGAGGCTGAGGTTAGGCATTACAAACCATAACTTGGCTAGTTACAACCCTTTGGATATTTAAACATTTTATTTATTTATTTACTGAAATTATTTTTTCACTGGCTGCCTCATTGAGTAGTAATGAGGGGGTGGGGGGCGGGAGGGAGTGTGGTTCGATTATGTCATTTATAGGATGTTAATGTCACTTACAAGATTGCCCCTGCATGTAGGCAACCTCCTCTAAACCTTGTACTCTTCAAGGTCAAGTGGGCGCCATCTTGGATTGTAGTGTAAGTGGTAACACATAGTTCAATATGGTACCGAATTTAAATGTGGAGTGTGTCGGACAGTACATACCTAATTTATAAACGTGTGTAAGAATATCGCTACTGATGTTTAAAGTGACTAAAGGTAAATGTACAAGGCGTTATTGGTACTCTTATTACTATCAAATTAAGGAATGCAGCTACATATATCATTTAAAACCTTCTGTACATCTGCAAAATTCAGTCCAACAAGAAGTTTTAGTATATCAGAAAGGTAAATAAATAAAAGCATCGACTGTATTGCGACACATATAAAACTCAGGACCTGGACAACAGGTGCACAAGAACAAAGAAACTGGTAAAAAGACAATGGGATTCTGTCAGTCTAGTGAATGTGATACTGAAAATTAAATAATGAATATACTGATTGTCATAAATAAGGCGTTTCATACACAACACTTTGCGCCAAGTGAGAAATGCAGTGAATTCTCTCACTTACGTGGAAATACTCATCTAAGTAAAGATGTCACCTTCTGAGGCCTGCATGGACTGTATCGTATGCCGTTCAGACGAATATTTTTCTTATGCTTCCCTTGCTAAAATTAATGACGTCTTCAGTTTAGTGATCTCAACATCGAAAACACGACGAGAGGAATTCGTCGAAACGTGCAGTCAAAAGACTTTCATCCATGTGTGAAGCCAAGAAAGATTCGGTGAGGCAGCTCGTCGAAAACTACTTGACAGTCTTCTTGAAAGTCTATCCGTCGTACCTGGCATCCGAATGGGATCGAGCGATTCGAGCATTCACACTAAGGGTGTTGCTCGGTGCGAACATTCGACAAGAATTGAAAATCGTTGCATCTCCACATAAAAAGACAGTATTTGCAGTATCATGAGTTGAAATCGTATTCTATACTCTAATGAAGCTTCCACAGTATTTTATCGGTCATCTTTTGTTCTCGAAGGGTTCTTTTATATAAAGATGGTACACCGCCGTAGCCTAGTGGTAAGTGGGTCTCCTACAATGTGGAGGACGTGGCTTCACTTGCGGGTGCTACCAGGGTGTTTGCATCGTATCAGGACTCTGCTGATGGGGGTGGAGGGGAGCAAGGAGAGTGAGAAGTAGCGGCTCGACGGGCTGGAGATGTCGACATCGGCTGCGAGACAATTGTGCTGATCCCATGTCCATCCACACTGTATCCAAGGGATTCCTTGCAGCATAACATGACACTGTGGCCTCTTTTCATCTCGGCTGTAAGGCAACTGCAGGAACTGAAAATCCTTTCTCAAACATTTCTTATTTATTGTTTGGGAAGAGAATGAAACGTTTGATAAAATTTACACAATCTTATGCTAAATAACATAAGTTTTTTCATGATCAAGATCAAAAAATTATCTCCCATATTTACTCCTGACGCTAAGTTTTAAATTTCGTTGTCGTGCTGCTAAACTGTCTTACATAATTCTGAACACATCAAGAACGGCATCATCGAGTCAGTTCATTCTTTTTTGGGGAACAAATGCACAAAATATGAACACACTTTCCAAACTCCATAAAAGAGCAATAACCAAAAATAGTAGTCGAGCTCACTGTAAAGATCTGTTCAAAACAGTGGGGGTTTTGTCTGCTCCATGTGAATACATTTACCAGTCGGTTGTTCACATCAAAAATAACATTGGTAATTACTGGACAAAAAGCTCTGTCTATGACCATTGAACAAGAGATAGACTCAACTTACATTTACCAAGAAAAAAACAAACATAAAACTCAAAATAGCATTTTCTACCAAGGAATAAAACTGCACAATAAATTACCAAAAGAGATTAAAGAAATTGTAAAAATACACTTATTTAAAAAGGAAGCTAAATGTACCTATTATGCAATATATTTTACAGGACTACTTAGATAAAACAGAGTAGAGGTTTGGTAAAAAAAAGTTATACAAATAAATAATAATAGTGATTACAAAACATCCAACATTCCGCATAACACCTTCACATTATGTTTTTTCTCTTCGCTTTTCCTTATTTTTTTCCTTTTCTGTAAAAATTTACCCCCCAGCTATGCATAGCACTATAGTAACACCTCTTCCTCTTTCTGGGCTCAGCATCTCGCTCATTATGGAGGAATGCTGACTAAGTTTTTCAGGATAGCAAGTGGGAAGTTTCGGTACAGAAAATGGCCCAGAGATCACCAGCGTGTGTGTGTCTGTGTGTGTAGTGAGTGAAGTGTTATGAAACAATGTTTGTATTTTGTGTGCCGTGACTGACACCGAGATATCAGTGGTGTTGCATTGCATTATTTAATAAGTTATTTGTAAAAAGAGCATTGTATACCAAGAGTAAATCTAATGATTGTCTCTAACTACAAGTTAAATGCATGTGTATACGATTTAGCTTATTTTAAATTGTAAACACTTCGACATGTCCTATATCCTTGCAAAAAGACATCTACAGATGAATAAAGCTACTACTACTACTACTACTATTACTGCTACTGATGGTAGTAGTGACGTTATGCGCACGGCAAGCGTCATAAATGCAAACCGAGTTTGCTTTCCATCGGATACTGGACGGGAAATATAGTATACATGAATATATAGTACATGCATGCAGGAAATTGGCTTTTATTTAGAGTGCTTGTTACAGAGTTTTTCTCTTCCTGCCCTGCCTCTATGATAAATAATATCCGAAACACTATGACAGCTTACCATAGCAGCAATAAAATGTCTTCGACAAACATCGAGAGGAAGAGACAGAGAGATTCCAGCAGACAATTCCGTAACACTTTTGATGCTAATTCCCACTCCCAAAGCTGGAAGAAGACCACAACAAATGCTGCGGTATTTTCCAACGAACTGATTCCCCTGCGTCCAGATATGCTGAGTTTGTAAGATATACATAGTTAACAACCGATTTTGTTCATCAGATTGGACATTTGAGGTTTTTTGTGCTGCCGGTGATTTTTTCCATTGCACGAAAAAAAATTAGTTTTGTATCATTCAGATTCCATAGAAAAAAAGGGAATCCGCTCCCCTAGGACTGTACTCACGTGAGTATCAATCAAAAATTTTTCAGTAAGGTATGTGAATCAGTTATTTTCAACTTCATTATCATATTTGTTGTATTAAATTCAACATTTCAATCAGTAATATTTGTATGTATAGTATTCGTAACGCATGACGAGAAAAGCAATTTTTTTATAACTTTACACTTTGATGAAGTGCTTTTTTTAGCCATGCTAACCTAAGGTGGTTTGAGATACAACATGAAGAGCATACTGCTTCTGTCAGTGGTTTTTTGTAAATTATTTGCTGTAGTCCTCCGTGATACTGACGTCTCTTTCCACCGGATCTTTTACAACTAGGAGTGCAGAGTTGACGAAATCTACATTTTTATGACACTGTGATGCATCTGTTTTATGGATATCGACACTGAACCCAAATCTGATTAAAACAGCCTTTTTTTATAGAAGTAAACTGTTCAATCCCATTACTGATGATTTCTGGGATTTTATTGATTCCTACTTGAAACCTTTTAAAATTTTTATATGATGGTTCCGTTTCACGATTCAATGCACTAACGATTTTTATTTTTGAAGCAGAAGACAAAGTCAGGATATAGGCAACCTTGTAAAACCTCACAAGAAATGTTACTGTCAGACTGATATTTATAAGGCTTTCGACATTTCCTCATCTTGGAAACCATTCAGAATGGCGCATATGTCCATACGAATTTTTTTGCTTCGAATGATCGTTCCTGTCACATCCCTGGATACTGACCATTCATGCTGGGACACCTGTGTATCCATTCTAAAATCACTTCATCCTGACAACTTCTTATATTCTGCAGGCGAGTATTTAGTTAAACGTAGTACCAAAGAAAACTTGAGATTGCTTTGGTATTAGTCTTTGTTTCACTTGTAATATTAGGAGTGACAAACACTGATATATTCATTTGTATTAAAGTTAAGCCACTGTGCTGTTTCGTGTTTTGCCAGTGGTCAGCGTTCTTCCATACACAGGAACAAATCGTTTGTGTATTTCCTGTAAACTGAGTTGTCCTACATCATTTCAGTACAAATCATGGAAATTGCGCACAAATATGAATGTAACGACGACACTAACTGCTTTCGTATCACCCAAGAGTTATCGTCTGATGCTAAATACTTAGGGAAGCGGTTTTGTGAATGCATACGAATGGTCGCTAGTGTTGTGATGCTGATGAAAACAATTAAAGTGATGTTTTGTAATTTTGTTTTGAAAACTAGTTTACATGCCAAGATCGCATTATTAACACAGTTACTCTATTACTAGTTTCGGCAGTCTGTAGTGCCGTCCTCAGATCCATAAAACCGATCAGTCGTAGTTACATTATATAATGATTTTACCACTCTGTTAGATAAAGACTATACAGTATGCATAAAAAAGTCGAAAATTACAATGCCATAATGCCAGAACTAAAATCGAGCAATTGCGGTACTATAGTCATTTTGGCAAATAAACTGATTTTCAAAAGAAGACTAAAATACGAAATTACAGATCACCTTCTGCACTGAATGATCATGTCAGGTAACCATAAGTACACCGAGCATCCAGAAGGGTGAGTACGTTTGTTCCAAATAACAGACATACTGACGGGAACGGAAAGTGCGTCACTCAGAGCAAACCCTACCAATCACATGCTCCAGTACTGCGTTTTCTGCGAGATACGTTGATTGCAGTACATTCTGGCTATCGCATCTGCCTATCTTTACTAGAAATATTGAGGTTGTTATCGCAACACAGTATGGCCACAGAACATGCATGTGCTGCTTATCCTCATCTTTCGGACGTTCTGTGGTGTTTAGCTATAAATCTCCTTTCTGTTTCTGGAGGCCAGATCCACGTCAGTGCGTCCTTAGGTGAAGATCACAGGAAGCCACGATTCGTGAGGCTCTTACCTCTTCCAAATCTAGTGATAATGGCGTGGGGAGCTATTAGATATGACCGCAGGACTGAACCAGTAAATCCAGGAGAGATGGATAATTCTAGCTAATTTGTGGCAAGAATGGCAAACCACGTAGCAGTACTCTAAAAGAACTTGCTACCAAATGGTATATTTCAGCGGGATAATGTTTGATCTATATTGTATTTGTCACCATAGATACCCTGAGGATGTACGAATCTGGGAGCCCAGTCCCGATTTGTTAGCCATAAGGCATTTCTAGTATGCGATGCCAAGGTGTGCTTTATTACGGGGTGTAATGTCGATCTATCGAAGTGGCTGCATTCTCACATGGAGAGGAAGATGGAGGGAGCTGTATATATGTGAAAGCAGCAATGGTTTGTATTTGTGAATTAAGCTTCGCTGATACAACGATTCTGGAAAAAAATATAGTATTTTTGCATTTGCTACATGTGTGGTGAGCCACGCTGGCTCATGTATTGAATGTTGTGGCGGAGTGGCTCTCGCGAATATGATTCAGTGGGACAGTATCTGTTCTGTTTATAAACAATAGTTATTTTGTGATCAGATTTTGCGTCGTATTTTATTTTCAAACGTATGTGGAAGATTTGACCTTTGTATGACCATGCTGAGGGCAGCACGTATTTCATGTAGCTCTGTGGTCTACGTAAATCTTTTGCGTTCTTGAGGCACAGTAATATTTACGAGGTTAACACAAAAATTATACCTTTATTTCAAATCATACATTTCGTAAATTATACAATGGATGTAGCAGAATGAGACACACTTCTGATGCCAATTATAGTGAATGGTATGAAAGGATGTGGGCGGGGGTTCCCTGCATAAGACGGATACGGATGCAGCAGGGGAAGACAGTAAGTACAAAAACTTCTTTATTACTGTTTCTTTACAATCATTGGCCGTTGAAGTTGCTAACGTCCATGGCGAACGAGGCTATTACACTGTCTCAGCGTTCCTCGGTACCTTTGTCTCCAGCACTACCTTGCTACATTGCACTCCCGCTGTGACCCATGCTGAATCGCTGGAGTCCCTTGTTTTCTGGCCCATAGTGGATCGGCCAGCTGCGGTCCCACGGCTACAAATACGGTAGACTCGGCTCCGCCGCAGCAACACAGAGTTCCTCCGTTGGGACCTATGTAGAGCAGGAGAGTGTGGGTGGAGGGGGGGGGGGGGACTGGTTGGATCCCCGATCATAGATTCATGAAGACAGCAGATCTCACGAGCGCCCGTACGCTCAGGTGGTGGGCAGAGGTCCGGAGTCTGGTGACGGTAGAGACGACCATATCATCGGCGTTGCGTTGGCCAGGACAGGCTGTATTTCACACTGCTACCCGACTGTTCAACGACGGTCTGGTTGTGAGCGGATTTAAATGCAGATGCTGCAGGCTGACCCTGCGGAAATGTGTCGTTATTGTGTCAACATGGAAGCGGTCTGGAACAGAGTGGAAGACTGAAACGGTTGGCGGCTGGCGGCAGTCAGTTTAACCGAAGAGGCTTTTTGAAGGCTTGTCCCAATGGCATTGACACACAGAACAGTATTATGGAAGTAGCCGTTTTTGCTTCGGAGCGTTCAGCTGGCAGGGCGACTACTTGTGGTGGTCGATGCCTGTTTCCTGGTGCACTGTTCTTGGCTCCAAGCCCTGTTACTGCCCATCCCATTTTAACACACTTAAATGAAGTACAATTTCCATGAAATAGTAGATGTGATCAACCGTAAGGCCCTTGCCTGAATGCTTTATACGGAAGTGACAAAACTAAATATATTCGTGTCAAATTCAACCAATGTTTCTCTCAGCATTACTTCTGCTATAACAGGTATTCAGAAATAAGCCACTGTACGAATTAATAAGTTATTTTAAGATCACAGACGGTCAGTCTGCGAGACCTTCGAGAAAGCAGCTGCACCAAGTACTGGTTTCATGCTTTGTGGTACTGTGGTATTACAGGCTCATCAAAGGGAAGCATTATCATTTTGTATGTAAATGCTCGTGTTACACGACCAATTTTGTCAAAACTGCTACTTACCATAATTAAACTCCAGTTAAATTCCAATAAGTTAGTAAATCCAGGCAATATAAATTAACCCCAAGCTAGAAATAGGAGTACAAGTATAATTAACAACTAGCAATAACAACGCGCGTTACCGAAGAGGAGGAGGAGGAGGAGGCTGCCTTACACCCACCCCAAAAAGTTGAGAAACAGGACATTTCGTTAACTGTTGCTGAATTATATGAACAACATACTTCTTAAAGAGATACTGATGTCTAAGTAGGTTCCAGAACATGAACATAACTTTTAACAGAATCTTAGCAATATCAACACACTTTCAACTACAGGACTACCGACAAAAAAATTATAAATGCAAATTTCCTTCATTCTTGTTGACTTTTACTCTCGACATACTTTTTAAAGAGGTATTGACACGTACGTAAGGCCATCAACCTGGAAATTTTGAATACCACATTCACTGGGGAAAGTGACATCTACCACTGAGACTTCAATATTTTTAGTCAACTTTAACTGAAAAATTTGAAACATATATGGAATTTGGTATAAGAATTCATTAAAAATAATAAATATTTTTTCGAAACTTTAAAATGTAAAATAACTGACTAGATTAAAATATTTTCAGAAGGTGGGTGTAAAGTATCCCTCACACCCCTCCAGTTGGTATTGGAGAGTTAAAGTTAATGTCAATGATTGACATATCCAATAACTATAATTCCATATTAAATTCTCCTTCTGGAGGTATGTTTAAATGTAGCTGGGGAGCTTATTGAGTATAAGCCGAACAGTCGCCATACAAAGATGGGAGATGGCCGGCATCTGCCCATTAAGTGTGGGCCACAGGCCTTTTCAAAGGACAAACACCGCCGTTTTTCAATGTCAATAAACTTCGCCAGCACCAGTATACTATAAGATGGCCGTGATAGACCAACAAAGAAACACTGTCATGGTGATGAGAGAGCAGTTAGGAAGTTCTGGACAGTACACTTCATGCGGGATTAGCTCCACAAAAATGGCGCCATCTGTGTTGTGTCCTAAGCAATTCTACTTCTTTCTGGAAGCGGTGTGTCGAACTTACTTCCATCCGAGACTCCTAAGGAGGGACTGCAGCTGAGAGAGGGACTTCGATTCCAGGCTCTGAGGGAGAGCAGCCTTCGTTGTACGCCAGATGAATTACAGTTTTCAACCACCGCAGCCACCACTCACACGCACTTTATCGTTAAGTATGATGACCCACCGCATCATTCGCAAACCAAGTGTTAGGATGTACGCAGAGTTTTTAGACTGAGTTTAGGACTATTGCGTTTCTAATTCGAAGGTATTCATCAGAAATTTCGAAATCAACATGTATGCAATCAAGATAGTGAATGCACGATCCTTTCTGTAGTTCTTTCTCTCCTCCCTGATCGACATTTCGTGACCATTTTGTAACTTCCGCCAACTTAATCGTCCCCCTAAAGTTCTGTTGAATTAAACATGTTCACCTCAACCGCATAACCACGTTACCCGATCCTTTCCAAGGTTCTTTTATTGTAATTTCCTTGTAACTTGAGCTAACGTACAGGGTGAAGAAAAAAATTCGCCCTCGAAAGGCAGCATGCGGTTCCTCATCCAGACTGAAGACAAACGTTTCTCCAGCAAAATCAGATGAGCTGCATGAAGACGAGGTTCTGGCAACACTGTCATATCGTGCAGCGCATCGGAATGCACAGAGGAACATGTATGCGTGCATCAGAGTATCAGCCATCGTAACTGCCTGTCTAGACCCCTAGGACATCAGACACACACCCAGTATTGATTTACAGTACGAATCATCGTCGGTTGCCTTTCTGTCTTTAGACGTGATTTCCCCAGTTCTCGTCGTTTATAAGCAGGACATCATTTTCTCACATCACAGTCGTCTCTCACACGACAATACGATCCATTAAATTGCGTTCATGTATCTACTAACCGCGCAGTGGACAACCATAACAGATTCTCACAGGTTCTTGTAGTGCGGTTTGCCGATGGCGTACATAGACGATGATTACGTCGATATGCTTTTGGCGCTGGATTTTTTCCGATAGCTAGCGTGCTGCTCGTGCATACTGCACGGTACCCTCAAGTGCGGCATCCCAATATAAATGTTTTTCGCCGCCGGGAGCAACGTCTTCGGGAAACCGTAATCTTCGTCCACAGGTAATAGACAGATGTTGTCCAAGGACTAGACGTGCTCCACAGAGGACGCATTTCCTGGAACGTTTCATCAGTCACCCCCGCGAAATATTGATGTTGCAAGGCAGTTCCATATATCTCAAAGACTGTTATTCAAGTGTTGCACAATGAAGAACTGCATCCACATTATTACAGATTAACTCAACACCAGCGGCCAGAGGACCACATTCGGCGAGTGAAAGACAACGAAAATTTCATGAGTGACCTGATACGGACTGACGAATCTAGCTGAACTCGTGCAGGTTTCTTCAACCGCTGCAACAGCCATTATTCGCCGGACCACAACATGTCACCCGCGAACGTGGTTCTCAGGCACGCTTTGGGATAAATCTGTGAACTGGAATCGTGAGAGAACCGCTTTTGGGCCCTTACCTATTGCCGGACAAGTCAAACGCGCTCCTGTAACGTACGTTTCTTTGCAATACTTTGCCTGAAGCATTACAAAATGTTCCACTTGGTGTTCGGCGACAGCTATTGTTTCAGCATGGTGGCGCACCTTCACACTTTGGAACGAATGTGCGTGACTACTTAAATGAAGCGTTTCCAGGGAAATGGATTAATCGTGGATATCCAATGCTTTGGCCTTCAGGTACTCCAAGCCTTAATCTACAAGATTTTTGTAAGTGGTGGCACTTAAAGAAACAAATTTATTGTATTTCAGCCATGGATGTACACAACCTAATAGCTCGCGTGCATGCCGCTTCGTCACTGGTAGATGTAGGTGTATTGAGTAGGGACCAGAAAACTGTGATCCAATGAGTAGCCAAGTGTTTGCAAAAAATGGTTCAAATGGCTCTGAGCACTATGGGACTTAACATCTGTGGTCATCAGTCGCCTAGAACTTAGAACTACTTAAACCTAACTAACCTAAGGACATCACACACATCCATGCCCGAGGCAGGATTCGAACCTGCGACCGTAGCGGCCGCGCGGTTCCAGACTGTAGCGCCTGGAACCGCTCGGCCACTCTGGCCGGCAAGTGTTTGCTAATGCAACATGGTCGCTTTGAACATCTTATCTAAATCGACGTTGCCCGTGCGTGTACTTGTCGGCATTGTAAATATAAAACTGGAAGTCAAACTTACTCAAAAATGTTCAAATGTGTGTGAAATCTTACGGGACTTAACTGCTAAGGTCATCAGTCCATAAGCTTACACACTACTTAATCTAAATTATCTTAAGGAAAAATACACACACCCGTGCCCGAGGGAGGACTTGAACCTCCGTCGTCAAACTTACTAAATGGAATTACTGTACGTAGTATAATGTGCAATCTAGGGTAGGTTATTACTTCCTATTGTCTTTATTTGTGTCGTCGACGAAAACTGCGGTCGTTTATGTTTGTGAGAAGTTCACGTTATCTCTTAATGTTTAAATAAAAGTGACAGTGACAGGCATAAATCCGCAAGATACCGCGTTGTGGACGTGTGAATTGGATACAGTTTGACGTTCTAACTGAAAAGATGAACGTTCCCCGCGATCACGACTCGAACATCACGTATTTACACATCCGCTTAGCATGGCTTTCCTTCGTCTCACCGAACTAATGGCACAGCTCGGGCGAGTGCGGAGTTCGCGCTACCTGTCCTTGGCCACGCTGCACGCAGTTGCAGCGTTGTCAGAGCCGCGTTTTTTAAATCGCACTCCCATTAAACCTACTGGCGGGACTAGGTTTTGCTACATACATTTTTGTCTTGAAGTGGTATGAGGAATCGCATGCCGACCACCAAGTGTGGCAATTTTTCTGCACCCAGTACGATATATGTAACGAGTTCATGTCCATATGCACTTGTGTCTAACCAGACGTTCACAGCAAGCTGTAATAAATACGGTTGTATGGTGACCAGTGTTTCTACATCTACATGTCTACATCTACATGTCTACATCTACATGGATACTCTGCAAATCACATTTAAATGCCTGGCAGAGGGTTCATCGAACCACCTTCATAATTCTCTATTATTCCAATATCGTATAGCGCGCGAAAAGAATCAACACCTATATCTTTCCGGTGTCATCAAAATATTTTCGCATTCGAAGGAGGAACTTGGTGATTGGAATTTCGTGAGAAGATTCGGTCGCAACGAAAAATGCCTTTCTTTTAATGATGTCCAGCCCAAATCTCGCATCATTTCTGCGACACTCTCTCCCATATTTCGCGATAATCCAAAACGTGCTGCCTTTTTTGAACATTTTCGATGTACTCCGTCAGTCCCATACCGCACAGCAGTATTCTAAAAGAGGACGGACAATCGAAGTGTCGGCAGTCTCCTTAGTAGATCTGTTACATTTTCTAAGTGTCCTGCCAATGAAACGCAGTCTTTGGTTACCCTTCCCCACAACATTTTCTATATGTTCCTTCCAATTTAAGTTGTTCGTAATTGTAATACCTAGGTATTTAGTTGAATTTACGGCTTTTAGATCAGACTGATTTATCGTGTAACCGAAGTTTAACGAATTCCTTTTAGCACTCGTACGGATGACCTCACACTTTTCGTTATTTAGGGTCAACTGCCAATTTTCGCACCGTTCAGGTATCTTTTCTAAATCGTTTTGTTATTTGTTGTGATCTTCTGATGACTTTATTAGTCGATAAATGACAGCGTCTTCTGCAAACAACCGAAGACGGCTGCTCAGATTGTCTCCCAAATCGTTTATATTGATAAGGAACAGCAAAGAGCCTATCACACTACCTTGGAAAACGCCAGAAATCATTTCTATGTTACTCGATGACCTTCCATCAGTTACTACGAACTGTGATCTCTCTGACAGGAAATCACAGATCCAGTCACATAACTGACACGATATTCCATAAGCACGCAATGTCACTACAAGCCGCTTGTGTGGTACACTGCCAAAAGCCTTCCGGAAATCCAGAAATACGGAATCGTTCTGAAATCCCTTGTCAATAGCACTCAACACTTCATGTGAATAAAGAGATAGTTGTGTCTCACAGAAACGATTTTTTCTAAACCCATGTTGACTGTGTGTCAATAGACAGCTTTCTTCGAGGTAATTCATAAAATTTTAACACAACGTATGTTCCAAAATACTGCTGCATATCGTCGTTAACGAATGGGCCTGTAATTTAGTGGATTGCTTCTACCACCTTTCTTGAATATTGGCGTGACCTGTGCAACTTTCCAGTCTCTGGGTGCGGATCTTTCATCGAGCGAACGGTTGTATATGACTGTTAAGTATAGAGCTAATGCATCGTCATACTCCGAAAGGAACCTAATTGGTAAACAGTCTGGGCCAGAACACTTGCTTTTATTAAGTGATTTGAGTTGCTTCACTACTATGAGGATATTTACTTCTACGTTACTCATGTTGGCAGTTGTTCCTTGATTCGAATTCTGAAATATCTACTTCGTCTTCTTTTTTGAAGGCATTTCGGAAGGTATGTTTAGTAACTCTGCACTGTCTTCGATAATATCTCCATTGCTATTGCGCAGAGAAAGCATTGATTGTTTCTTGCCGCTAACATACTTTACATACGACCAGAATCTCTTTGGATTTTCTGCCAGATTTTGAGACAGTGTTTCGTTGTGGAAACTGTTGTAAGCATCTCGCATTTAAGTTCCTGAGAAGGGGCAGCAGCCTTTTCAGTAGTTGCAGGGACAGCAGTCTGGATGACTGACTGATCTGGCCTTGTAATATCGACCAAGACGGCCTTGCAGTGCTGGTGCTTTGCACGGCTGACAGCAAGGGAAAACTACAGCCATAATTGTTCCCGAGGGCATGTAGCTCTACTGTATGGTTACATGATGATGGTACCCTCTTGGTTAAAATATTCTGAAGGTAAAATAGTCCCCAACTCGGGTCTCCGGGCGGGGACTACTCAGGTGGAGAGAAATTGGTGTTCTACAGATCGGAGCATGGAATGTCAGATCCCCTAATCGGCAGGATAGGTTAGAAAATTTAAAACAGGAAATTTATAGGTTAAATCTAGATGTAGTGCGAATTAGTGAAGTTCGGTGCCAGGAAGAACAGCACTTCTGGTCAGGTGAATGGAGGGTTATACATTTAAAATGCTGGAATAGGTTTAATAATGAATAAAAATAGGAACACGAGTAAGCTACTATGAACGGCATAGTGAATGCATTATTGTAGCCAAGATAGACATGAAGCACACACCCACAACAGTAGTACAAGCCTATATGTCAACTAGCTGCGCAGATGAGGAGGAGATTGAGGAAATGTATGATTAGATAAAATAAATTATTCAGATTATTAAGGGAGACGAAAATCTAATTGTCATGGCGGACTGGAATTCTATAGTAGGAAAAAGAAGAGAGGAAAAAGTAGTAGGTAAGTACGAAATGGGGGAAAGGAATGCAAGAGGAAGCCATCTGGCACAATTTTGCTAAGAGCATAATTTAATCACAGGTTTAGTTTAAGAATCATGAAAGAAGGTTGTAAATGTGGAAGAAACCTGGAGACACTGGAAGGTTTCATATTGATTAAATAATGGTAAGACAGTGATATCGGAACCAGGTTTAAATTGGTAAAACATTTCCAGGAGCTAATGTGGACTCCAAGCACAGTCTACTTGTTATGAACTGCAGATTAAAGCAGAAGAAACTGGAAAAGGCAGGCATTTTACAAGATGGGACCTGGATAAGCTGAAAGAACAAGAGGTTGCAGAGAGATTGAGAAGGAGCAATAGGGAACGACTGAGAAGGATTAGGGAAGGGAATACAGTAGATGAAGGTAGCTTTGAGAGACAAAATAGCGAAGGCAGCAGAGAATCAAGTAGGTAAGAAGACGAGGGCTGGTAAAAATCCCTCGGGAACACAAGAGATATTGAATTTGATCGATGCAAGGAGAAAATATAACAATGCAATAAACGAGGCGGGTGAAAGGGAATACAAATGCCTAAAAATGACATCGTCGGGAGGTGCAAAATGGCTAAGCAGGAATGGCTAGAGGACAAATGCAAAGGTGTAGAATCATACATCACCAGTGGTATGGTAGATGCTGCATACAGGAAGATTAAAGAGATGTTTGGAGAAATGAGAACCACCTATACGAATATCGAGAGCTCAGAGGCAAAACCAGTCCCAAGCAAAGAAGGGAAAGCAGAAAGATGGAAGGAGTATATATGGGGTCTATACAAGGGAGATGTACTTGAGGGCAACATTATGGAAATGAAAGAGGGCGTAGAAGAAGATGAGAAGTGAGATATGATACTGCGTGAAGAATTTGACAAAGCGCTGAAAGATCTAAGTGGAAACAAGATCCCGGGAGTAGACAAAATTGCATTAGAACTACTGATAATCTTGGGAGAACCAGTGATGACAAAAATCTTCCATCTGGAGAGCAAGATGTACAAGACAAGTGAAATACCCGTAGACGTCAAGAAGAATATACTAATTCCAGTTGCAAAGAAAGCAGGTGCTGACAGATGTGAAAATTACTGAACCATCAATTTAGTCAGTTCAAAAAATGTTCGAATGTGTGTGAAATCTTATGGGACTTAACTGCTAAGGTTATCAGTCCATAAGCTTACACACTACTTAACGTAAATTATCCTATGGACAAACACACACACACATGCCCGAGGGAGAACTCGAACCTCCGCCGGGACCAGCCGCACAGTCCAGGACTTGAGCGCCTAGACCGCTCGGCTACTCCTGCGCGGCAGTTTAGTCAGTCACGGTTGCGAAATACTAACACGAATAATTTACAGAAGAATGGAAAAACTGGTAGAAGTCGACCTTGGGGAAGATCAGTTTGAATTCAGGAGAAATGTAGGAACACGTGAGGTAATACTGACCCTGCGACTTCTCATAGAAGATAGGCAAGGAAAGATAAACCTGCATTTATAGCATTTGTAGAATTAGGAAAAGCTTTTGACAATGTTGATTTGAACATTCTCTTTCAAATTTTAAAGGTGGCGGGGTAAAATACAGGGAACGAAAGACTATTTACAATTGGTACAGAAGCCAGATGGCAGTTATAACAGTCGAGGGGCGTGAAAGGGAAGCAGTGGTTGAGAAAGGATTGAGACTGGGTTGTAGCCTATCCCTGATGTTATTCAACCTGTATACTGAGCAAGTAGTAAAGTAAAGAAATGAAAAATGTGGAGTAGGAATTAAAGTCAAGGGAGGAGAAATAAAAACTTTGAGATTTGCCGATGTCAATGTAATTTTTTCAGAGACAGCAGAGGACTTGGAAGATCAGTTGAGCGTAATGAACAGTGGCTTAAAAGAAGAACATGATATGAACATCAACAAAGGAAAACGAGATAATGGAATGTACTCGAATTTAATCAGGTATAAGGAGATTGTTTGTGTTGTTGCCCACAGACGATAATTACACGAAATATTTGTCAAGATTTGTAAGCAGTGGGTCCTTGAGGTACAGAATCACGTGAACACCGAGAAGTAAGTTAAAACAGTTTATTAACAAAAGACTGATTATAAACACGCACGCTGCAGGCACCCATCATCACTGTGACATCCTAACACCGCTAGTTACGGTCGTATCGAAGGGCTCCATGGTGAGATAAGAAGAGAGATGTATTCGTGCCCGACGCCGCGATAGCTTTACGGCGCGCTGCCGACAGCGGCCAGTTAAGGCGGCCCTGTGGCGCACTGCATTCCAAGGTCGGTCGGCTGGCGAGCGCGTGTTATGCACTGTACGTGCAAACCCGTAGACCCTTACACTGGTGATGCTGAGGGAATTAGATTAGTAAGTGAGACATATAAAGCAGTAGATGGCTTTTGCTATTTGGGAAGCAAAATAACTAATGATAGTCGAAGTAGGGGGGAAGTAAAATGTAAACAGGCAATGGAAGAAAACTGTTTATGGAGAACAGAAATATATTAACATTGAGTATCGATTTAAGTGTCAGGAAGTCCTTTCTGAAAGTATCTGTGTGAATTTTAGCCATGTATGGAAGTGAAACATGGACGACAAACGGTTTAGACAAGAAGGGAATAGAAGCTTTCGAGATATGGTGCTACAGAAGAATGCTGAAAATTTGTTGGGTAGATCATGTAACTAATGAGGAGGTTCTGAACAGAACTGGGAAGAAGAGGAATTTGTGGTACGGCCTGACTAGACGAAGGGATCAGTTGGTAAGACACATTCTGTGACACAAAGAGATCACCATTCTAGTGCTGGAGGGAAGCGTGGAGAGGACAAATTGTAGAAGCATACCAAGAGATGAATACAGTAAGCAGATTCCGGTGGATATAGGTTGCAGTAGTTACTCGGAGATGAAGAGGCTTGCACAGGATAGAGCTGAATGGAGAGTTACATCAAACCAGTCTTCGGACTGAAGACTGCAACAACAACAACATCTGCCGGGCCGCTTGAATTTGCGAGCGTGACGGCCTCACAGGCTATATATGTACAGGGTGAACCTTAAGGAAACCGACAAACTACAGGGACGGATTCCTGAGTGGAAATGGAGGAAAGAAGGTCTAATGAACATGTGTTCGGATGTGCATCGTTGACAAATGACAAATGAAAGTTCCTCTGACCACATGACGTGTTTTCCTTGTGTGTTGCAAGCTATGTGATTGACACTGCTTTGTGTAAGCAGCAGAATGGTCCGGTATTCATATCGGGAACAAGCTGAGGTGGTGTTCGTGTACGGCCAGACAGATGGAAACGATCGAGAGGCAGCACAGCTATATCGAAACAAGTACCCGCACAGACACCAACCACATCAAACACATTTCAAGCCCTTTTTGGGCGTTTGTGTTATCATGAATCCTTTCAGACAGACGGACGTGCAGGGTGGCGTACACGAGATTTGGAGGAGCGAGTTCCAAATGGTTCAAATGGCTCTAAGCACTATGGGACTTAACATCTGAAGTCATCAGTCCCCTAGACTTAGAACTACTTAAACGTAACTAACCTAAGGAGATCACACACATCCATGCCCTAGGCAGGATTCGAACCTGCGACCGTAGCAGCAGTGCGGTTCCGGACTGAAGCGCCTAGAACCGCTCGGCCGCAGTGGCCGGCGAGGATCGAGTTCTTCAGCATAGTGAGGCAAACAGTTCCCAGTACAAGCTCCAGGCAAGTGGTCCGCCAACGCGGTAATAGCCAGAGTACTATTATGTGTATCCTGCATGACAACCGCTATTATCCCTATCGCCACGGAGGGCACTTTGAAATTCTGTTGTGTCATGCATGCGCTGCAGCTGTGTACTGTGCCGGGACGATTTGTTGGCGTGGCTCGCAGACCGTCCGTTACGGGACACAGGTTCATAGGACCTTTTTTCTTCCATTTACAGTCAGGAAGCTGTCGCTACAGTTTGTCGATTTTATTAAAGTTCATTCTGTATGTATGTATACGGATAGTAAACCTATGTAATTTTCTCGGTAGAACTTCGCCACACACAATAACACAAATGGCGTATTTTTGGTGTACAAAGTCATACAAAGTGACTCACAGGACCAAATTTAGTGTCTCTTTCCTTGTTAACTATGGTTAACTTAAGCGGTTCTCATAGCTTGTAGTATGGTTTACTGTTTTGCTTAACATTGTTGTACACCAAACTACTTTTTTATGTAAAAATACTATCTGTAGGACCAAAATTCAGTTGCGGTACCATGGTCGTTACATTACAATTTTTTTCTTATACCAGATTTTTGCAACTTATGTTTGTATAACACTTTCTTGCCTCTCTCTTACATTATATTAATTGATTGGTATTTCTATTACTTTCATTACAGCCTTTTTTGTAGCAGTCACAGTTATTATTATATTTTCATTCAATTTGGCACTTTAAACAGTGCATGCAGTTACGACACCTGGTGATTGTCAACAAGCGCTCTGGCGTTCTGCTGTCGCTATTGCAGCGCAGCACGATGTAGGCAGTCCCATCGGTCAGCGGTCGCCTTAAGAAGTCTCCACAAGCCGGATGCATTATTATGATTTCAATGTCTCAACATACTGAATGTATTCAGCACTGATTTTAACCGACATCGCCATGTTGGCGTAACTATTTTTTTTATTCCTGTGATCTTTTTATACACTGACATCCAGGTATGATTATGTAGGCTGTATTTGATACCTATGTAAATAAGACAGCTCTGTTTGGTTTAATGCTACTTTATGTAGGATACATAATGCGTATATTTATGTCTTTCCGTCATAAAACAGGTCTGACGAGCGTCATCACAGACGGAAATCGACAGAAAATTGATTTACGTTTGTGATCAGGCACTGGAATTAATCAGAACTAGAATCAGTATTCCCCCGGATCGTTGTTTCCGGGCTTTGCGACGATGATGCAACTCATACATACAGTTTGGTGTATAATATTTTAGACGGGTGCCTGATGATGGCAACTTTGCTGCCGAAACACGTTACGCTTAAGTTAATATTGCTGTTAAACCTGACGGAAACAAGAAATTGTGTTATTTTTTGTAAAATACAGAAGACAGTCGCGGAGCTAAGACATTTTCATATGCATACACAATATAAAATAAAAATGTTGGTATGTATATATGTATGTACATATGAATATTCCACATCTCCTGCTAAAGCACTGGACCAGTTTCAACCAAACTTGGCACACATATTACTTACTGTCAGCGAAGACACTGTCTGACACGTGCGTTGCGATTACACACAATAGTAAAGAAGTAATAAATTAGAAGGTTATGCCTATGCGGCGTCAAGCCTGGCGCGTCGTTGGCTACATTACGTTTTCACCCCAACCCGCACCCCTTAGGTAGGTAGCTGGTTCTTGCCGCCACAGTGGTTCTTCGCTGACAGTAAGTAATATGTGTACCAAGTATGGTTGAAACCGGTCCAATGCTTTAGCAGGAGATGTGGAATATTCAAATGTGCATACATAGATACATACCAACATTTTTATTTTATAGTGTGTATGCATATGAAACTGTCTTAGCTCCGCGACTGTCTTCTATATTTTACAAAAAATAACACAATTACTTATTTCCGTCAGGTTTAACAGCAAAGTTACTTAAGCATAACGTGTTTCGACAGCAAAGTTCCCATCATCAGGCACCCCTCAAAAAAATTATACACCAAACTGTATGCATGAGTTGCATCATCGTCGCAAAGCCCGGAAACAACGATCCGGGGAACACTGATTATAGTTCTGATTAATACTAGTGCCTGATCACAAACGTAAATCAATTTTCTGTCGATTTCCGTCTGTGATGACGCTCATCAGTTATGTGTTATGACGGAAAGTCATAAATACACGTACAATGTATCCTACATGAGGTAGCATTAAACCAAACAGAGCTGCCTTATTTGCATAGGTATCAAATACAGCCTACATAATCATACCTGGATGTCAGTGTATAAAAAAAATCACTGGAATAAAAAAATTTACGCAAACCTGGCGATGTCGGTTAAAAACAGTGCGGAATACATTCAGCATGTCGAGAGATTGAAATCATAATAGTTCATCCGGCATGTGGAGACTTCTTAAGGCAACCACTGACCGATGGGACTGTCGACATCGTTCTGCGCTGCAGTAGTGACAGCAGAACGCCAGAGAACTTGATGATAATCACCAGGTGTCGTAACTGCACGCACTGTTTAAAGTGCCAAATTTAATAAAGATATAATATTAACTGCGACTGCTACAAAAAAGGCTGTAATGAAACCAGTAGAAATACTAATCAATTAATATAATGTAAGAGAGAGGCAAGACAGTGTTCTGACAAACATAAGTTGCCAAAAATCTGATACAAGAAAAAAATTGTAATGTAGCGACCATGGTACCGCAACTGAATTTTGGTCCTACAGATAGTATTTTTACATAAAAAAGTAATTTGGTGTACAACAATGTTAAGCAAAACAGTAAACCATACTCCAG
The DNA here is from genome assembly GCF_021461395.2 of Schistocerca americana. NCBI lineage: Eukaryota > Metazoa > Arthropoda > Insecta > Orthoptera > Acrididae > Schistocerca > Schistocerca americana. The sequence continues at coordinate 306,628,878 of NC_060124.1, read as the reverse complement.
GTAATGAGAACCGCATAAGTTAACAATGGTTAACTCAAGAAGGAAACAGAGATACTGTGGAGCTAAGACACAGCTGCCTCCTGTTGCGGTTGGGGGCGATAACGTGGAGAGAAAACGGGGAGAGGAAGAGATAGACAGACAGGGAGGTGAAGGAGAAGATGGTGGAAGATGTGGGGAGGAGAAGATGGACACAGGAGGAAGGCGCGGATGGACAGAGGGGTGAGGTGGAGATGATTTGGGAATGGGGGGGGGGGGGCGGCGTGATGGAGGTGGCGGACAGAGATAGGAGGGAGAAGGAGGTAAACGGAGAAGAGACGGACAGAGATAGGGGGAAGGAGGAAATGGACTAATATAATTTTAATGAAGACATACCTGGGCAACACCGCGTACTCAGCTACTAACATAGATAAAAAGAATGTTTAAAGTAATATATTTTTCTTTCAGTATCCTGTTCTTTGCTTAGAACGTGCTTAATGCTGTGCAATTTTTTGACGGTTCGCCTTGATAAATTTAATAACGACAGTACTGTCTTCTTCTTCTTGTACTTTTGTCCTGGATCTGTCGGCATGGTTATTAATGGGTTTGGCTTGGTTCCCTTCCTGTCGTCGTCCCATCACCGACCAACCCCCCCCTCCCCCCAGTACGGAATACGTGGATGAAATGGTTCAAATGGCTCTGAGAACTATGGGACGTAACATATGTGGTCATCAGTCCCCTAGAACTTAGAACTACTTAAACCTAACTAACCTAAGGACATCACACACAGCCATGCCCGAGACAGGATTCGAACCTGCGACCGTAGCGGTCACGCGGTTCCAAACTGAAGCGCCTAGAACCGCACGGCCACACCGGCCGGCAATACGTGGATTCCAAACTGCCTTCTAGTAGTGTCATTTATGTGAAAGCGAGCGGAAGTTTTGTAAATGTTTATGATTCGTGTGACTGATGTGGGACTCGGGTACCTTCCCGGTATTCACCTACCGGAATGTGGGAAACCACCTAAACGCCACATCAACGCAGCTGGCACAGCGGCCGTCGTCGTTAATAGTCCCCTAGGCGGCTACAATATGGGACGAGCGCACCTTCCCATCCCAGAAGTGGTGCTTGAACACATATGGCTATCTAGGTGGGTAACGGCAATATCTATTTTCAGATGAATCTATATGGTTCCAGAGACTTTTCCAACTCTCAGACATCTATGACGTATATATGCAGACTGTAATAACGTGTATAACTTTGTACCAAGGCCAGGATTCTAACCTGGGTCTCCTATTCACTAGGGAGAAGTACTACTAACCACTATACCACCTTGGCACACTAGCTTTGCACAACTACACAGTTTACCATAGCACGGCTCCCTCCCCAATCCACATTTCCAGCCACGCGGTGTAGCCGCTACTGTCACTGAGTTGCTGCTTTGCCTGAACGTGAGCGGGGTTAGCAGAGCGTTTCGAATTATCGCTTCTCGTAGTATCTTTGCTCGACCGCTATTACTTCCTGGTCGTTGTCTGTCGTAAGGAGTTCGGGTTGTGAGTTCGGATCGCCAGTTCGGGTTGTGAGTTCGGTTCTGACAGTCAGTGGGAACACGTCTGGAGTGCAGTCCGGACCTGCCAGTCGGGGAGTTGCAATGCAACACTAGCGCAGTCGGGTTGGAGCAAGAGTGAGGTCTGCATCGACGTGGCTCGCCCGACCATTGCCGCCGTGCATCATCACTTGAACCGGGCCACGGTCTTGGTGGAAAGTCGGTCAGTCGTCCTACTGGACGACGTGTTTTGGCTCGCCGATCGTTCATGAGTCGGCTGTGTGTGTCTGCATGGACTCCTGATTTGTCTTCGTGCGTGCTTAGTGACTGTTGGGCATCGTTCAGGTGTTCGTGCAGTGTTTGTCAGGTTGTGTGTGTAGTTGGTGTTATTTCCTTGACATTTTAAATGTTGTCCGCGTAGTGCTTCTGAGTGGTCAGGCTTCTCATCGGGCGGCGTGTAACCGGCTGGTTCTCCGAGCGCTTCTGGGCCCCTTCAGTTACCATCTTGTGGAACTTGTGTCGTTCCTTTCCTACTGCAGGGATGTCGTTTAGCCAGTGGGCGTGTTTCCTCTGCATGGTTGGGTCCGAGCCAGTATTTTCGCCGTCGTGTGTCTGGAAGTGAGTGGTAGACGCACCAGCAGTGTAGTCGTGACGGAGCAGCAGTCGCGGAGCGACCAGCAGGCAGTCGGTCGGTTGTTGCGGACGAGGGAAGTTATCTCCGGACGGTGCAGTCGACTGGGGCCGCTGGCGGTCCCTGTGCAGTGTCGGAGCGTGTGTAAAGCTGTCCCATCGCTACGAGCTTCGTGGTTCACCGATCCAGGACGTCAAAGTTGGGTAGTGGTTTCATCTACCCAAGCCACGTCCATTCATGTTGTGGCACCTCGTTTCGGTGGTTTGCTGTTGGGGAGGCTTTCCTGTGAGCAACACCGAGTGTTTCTACTGCTGAAACTTAGCCGCCATTCGGTGAAATTAACTGTTTTGGTCGACTACAATTTGAGTGCATCAGTGGAATTTTCTATCTTGTGGCTGTTAGCGTTCTGGTTACCTGGCCTGGCCATTAAAGTAATTTCAGGCAGCGTCCTTTCCTCACCTATTGTCACTGTCCATCAAGGTGTGTAATTTTGACAGTTAATACATACTACATTGAAGATTATCACGTTTGTAACCTTTCCGGTTTGAGTTCTCATGTACTGATTGACGGGAAGCAAGTTCATAATGGTTCAAATGGCTCTAAGTGCTATGGGACTTAACATCTGAGGTCATCAGTCCCCTAGACTCAGAAATACTTAAACCTAACAAACCTAACGACATCACACACATCCATGCCCGAGGCAGGATTCGAACCTGCGACCGTAGCAGCCGCGTGGTTCCGGACTGAAGCGCCTAGAACCGCTCGGCCACCGCGGCCGGCGGGAAGCAAGTCGTTGTGTCGGTTGATCCATGGCTATCCCCTGGTTGGGTTCCGACGGATCAAGTATAGTAGGGCTCACCACCTGTCTCGTCTAATTGAACGAGAGCAGACCGACCTCCCTGAAGGCTTCTGAGTGCCACCTGTGTTAAATTATTTGTTGTCAGCTACTTTAAATTGAAGGCTTATGGTTATTTTTTATTTTCTTAAAAATTTTGCATGATTAATTTTTAAATTTATCTTTCAAGCTTAAACATTGCGGCCTGCTGCCTTTAAAAGATTATGGTAATATATTTTAACATTTTGAAACTTAATTGTGGCCTTCAACCATTTGTATTGCACTTTGCAAATGTTTGATGGGTTTCTTTAATTATTTTATTGCTATCTTAATTGAATTTTTATCTTGTTGATTTGTTAAGATTTCTTGTTTGGATGCCTTCAGCCGTGAAAGAGTTGCATTCAGTAAAGGTCCGGCTATGTGCCGCTTTGGTTGTGAAATTATTCAGTTACAATAAATGACAATTAGAAGGAGGAACTGACCTCAACCTTTGGCCCATTCCACAATCCTATTACTTGTTTTGACCAGCGCGTTTAGTGGGCCTATCAACGGGGATAACAACAGGGCTGAGGCGTGAATGGGAATCTGGATTGGGGAGGGAGGCGTGCTATGGTGGCCCATGTGGTTGTGCAGAAAGCCTCCTGGGCATGGTGGCGTAGTGGCTAGCTCGTCTGCCCAGTGAGCAGGAGATCTGGATTCGAATCCTGGCGTTGGTACTAATTTTCATTCGTCGCTTCAGTCTGCACGTATGCACTATCTATTTTATGTTAAAGGAATTCAAGACTCAATTCGCAGAACTGTGCACTATTTAACAATCCACTCTGCTACCTTTAACCACGACAATAGCGGAACTCATAACTCGTCCTCTAGTGTAATGTGCTGATTGCGGAGCTCTCTTAAGTCGTGTGAAGCAGTTCCTAGTTTCGTCGATTGGGGAGCGGACGTACAAAGGACGAACGCTGCAAATTGCGTTGTTTTTTTTTTCCGCGATGACAGCGGGGCGTTGGCGGAGCGGTGACAGGCGTCGCGGCTCGGCCGAATCAATATGGGCGCAGCTGAGCCCGGCTCTGCCGGACCAACTTTGCGCAAACGAGTGTCGGAACTCTACTCGCAGGGCGCCCGGCGCGGCGGCGACCCCCACCCGCTCATCGATCTGCTGTCCGGTCGCGTGGCGGCGCGTAGCCTGCACCGGCTTCCCAGTGGAAAAGGTCGCCCTCGGCTGTCATGAGGGCACACCAGTCCATGTACACAAACTTCATATAAGATGTCATAGTACAATGAGATCACGGAAACCATGCGATGCCTCCTAATGTCGTGGCAGACCTTTCGGCCGCCGTAGTGCAGCAACTCGATATGGCATGGACTCAACAAGTCGGTGGAAGTTCCCTGCAGAAATACTGAGCCATGCTGATTTTGCAGCCATCCATAATTACGGAAGTTTTGCCGGCGCAGGGTTTTGTGCACGAACTAACCTCCCGACCACGTCCCAGAAATGTTCGATGGTATTGATATCGGACGATCTGAGTGGCCAAATCATTCGCTTGAATTGTCGAGGTGGTTTTTCAAAGCAATCGCGAACAATTGTGGTCCGATGGTACATTGGTACATTGTCATCTATGAAAAACTCCAAGGTTGTTTGGAAACGTGAAGTCCATGAATGGATGCAACTGGTCTCCAACTAATCGAACATAACCACTTCCCGTCAATGATCGGTTCAATTGGAACAGAGGACTCAGCCAGTTCCACGTAAACATAATCCATACCATTACGGAGTCACCACCAGGTTAAACAGTGCCCTGTTGACAACTTGGGTCCATAGCTTCATGGGGTGTGTGCCACATCTAACCCTAACATCAGCTCTTACCAAACTAAATTGGGGCTCATCTGATCAGACCACGGTTTTACAGTCGTATAGCGCCCAACCGATGTGGTCACGAGCACAGGAGAGCCGCTACAGGTGATGTCGTGCTGTTAGCAAAGGCACTCGTGTCGGTCGTCTGCTGCCATAGCCCATTATCGCCAGATTTCGGCGCACTGTCCTAATGGATACGTTCGTCGTACGTCCCACATTGATTCCTGCGGATACTTCAATCAGTGCTGCTTGTCTGTTAGCACTGACAAATCTACATAAACGCTGCTGTACTTTGTCGTTAAGTGATGGCCACTTCATTGTACATGGTGAAATTTGGTGTAATTTGGTACCTTCATGCAAACTTTTGACACTGTGGATCACGGAGTATTGAATTCCCTAACGATTTCCCGAACGGAATGTCTCATGCGTGTAGCTCAAAATGCCTTTCCACGTTGAAAGTCTGCTAATCCCCATCATGCGGCCATAGTCAGGTCGGAAACACTTTCACATGAATCACCAGAGTATAAATGACAGCTCCACCAATGCACAGATCTTTTACATTTTGTGCACGCGACACTACCGCTATGTTTATAGGTGCATATCTCTATCCCATGAATTTTGTCACCTGAATATATTTGTTGTGGTCTTCAGCCCGAAGACTGGTCTGAGGCAGCTGTAGTCGCTATCGCTAGTTTATCCTGTGGAAGGATACCTGCATACCTACTGCAACCTGCATCCTTTCCGACATGCTCGCCGTAGCCACGTCTCCGCTCCCTGTACAAATTTTACCTCCTGCACCTCCCTCCGTTACCAGATTTCTGAATCCTTGATGTCTTATGATTAGGGACAGGAATATTTTGTGACAACGATAACATGAAAAATAAAGCGAAAATTAGCGGTTTATAGCAAAATAACGCGAAATTGGCGATTTTTACGAAATATCACGAAATTTGTCATTTTTCCTTGTGAAAACTGTTATAAATCACATGACGGCAATTTACCAATATTCGTAACGGATAGTTGCTGAGTGTTAAAACTGAATTTTGCTTTCATTACTCCTCAAGGCCCCTGCTAATGCATAGCTTTAAAACGACTGTTTGTTTCCCACGTAACGCTTTAAAACGACAGTTCGTTTCCCACGTAACTAACTATGGCGCAACATCAAAAATATCTTAATTGTCAATATACGCAGTATTTGGCAATAAACACACTGAAATTGGCAAAAAATAAAATCAAAATTCCCAAAAACTGGTCTGTCAGAAACGTTTTACATAGTTAAATGGCAAAAATGACACCGAATGTTTGCAAAAAATAACACAGAATTTGGCAAAAAATAAAACTGAAATAGGCAAAAAACAACACCAAAATCGTAAAAAAAGTAAACAAGAAACTGTTGACAGTGCAAAGAGCGGGTCCGAGCGTGCCTTCACTTGACTGCCACTGTCAGCGATGTCTCTGGCTGTGACCGTGATGACAGTGCAGCAGTGCAGCTGACAGTTTCGTGGAGGTGGCCATGACCTCCCTCCAGCGAGCAGGAAGCTCTCTGCTCTGGCGGCGGCTGCTTTTGTGACTCAGGGCAGGCTGCCCTGTACAGTGGTCTAACAGCAGACCCTGTACTGCATTCCAGGATGTCCCTCCAGGCGTCACAGACTCGTGGTGTGGGCTGTGATATTGAGACGAGAATATTCTAGTACACAAATGGCTGAGAATTTGTGCACTACACTATATGTCCGTTTAGGGCTTAAAGCAGGTTCTCTAAGCATTTGCGTGGTGGCAAGAGAGGAAAGGCTTCCGTCCTTCCACTAGTATAATGCATCGTAATCTACTGCTTGTACCGGATCCAGCTGGTTCTGCTTCGCTACACCTGTCGACCATGTTTTGCTTCGCAATGCATAAGATACTTGCCTGCCTGCAGCTGGCTCTCTGACAACTCATTTCTGCTCTGGCGCACTTTTTGACCGAATACGGTTGATACGCTACATTGCCCTCCTTTCGATCAACACATGGTTGCTCGGGTCGACCAAACTATATTATCCTTTACACTAGAGTTCCTGGCGACTGGTCCTTCTGGTCCTGATTCGCATCTTGAAAATTATTCTAACAACTGGTTTCCTTAATCCTAACAATATTACATATTTCTACAGCATCTCAAACGTCATGAACATATTCTTGCACAATAACTTCTAACTCTCTATTCCAAACTTACAAGCTAAAGTGAATCAATTATACTTAATACTTCCACCCTGAGCATTCAACTTCCTTCCGCTACTTTTATGCTTTGGGTATCCAATCCACTGGACTCTGAACAACGGCTTGTGCTTCGTCTTCTACATACCAAAACAAGGAATACACTCAGCACAACAAGCGCCGCTTCAGTGGCTGGTATGACAATAGTCAATGTTATCTCTTTCCAGCACTGATTTTTCAGATATCAATTTATATGCTGTAATAAGGTTCCCAGGGAGCCCAGGGAGACTCGTCCCTACTGCTGTCAGAAGCGCGTTGACAGACTGCATTAATTCCGGTACTAGAGTTTCAATCAAGATGGTTAGATCTACGTCAGGTAGCACTTCCATGGGCTCCTCTGACCAATACAAACACGGCTGCTTAATATTCAGGTGAGTTATTCCTGAAATGGCGGCGACCAGGTGGAAAGAATGCCTTATTGTCCCGCATGCTGTTCCATTTAATAACAGACCACTCCCATTTAATTCTAGCCTCTTCGCGGACATGCGGTCCCCTTGCTCGAAAGAACTAGCCACTACTAGCATCTTATCAAGGTAGAGTACAACCAATGCACCTCAACCTGTTGAAAGTACAAATCCGGCTCGATCACTTCTTTATTTCATTCCCTTAGCTTCATCTGTCCCATTAGCAATTTCACTGTGCAAGAATCCTGCCCCTCTCTAATTACCATACTCGGACAGACTGTGATTTCCCATCAGTAGCATTTTTTAACTTTGCTTCCTGCATTTATACATATCTTCCCTTTTCTTATAAATTTCTTCAAAATCCCCCACTAGATAGGATACGCTTGAATTACGCAGCACTCATAACGTGCTTGTTTCTCTGGCGTAGAAACGGAAACGTAAACTTTTGCCCCATCAGTTCTCACCCGTGGTGGTGGTGTGGTGGTGTGTTGGGACTTATGGGCGCTCAACATCGAGGTCATCAGCGCCCTGACACACATTAAAAGGCACGAATGTGGACAGACCTAAGAAAACTAAAGCACACACTCAAAGAAAGCAGGAAAAGAAGGAAAATGCTACATAAGAAAGTAAAACCTAAGGAAAGGGGAAACATAGCAACAAGAACGTCACAGGAAATTGTTATTGGCTGGCCACTTACATAAAATATGGGCGAGCTTCTCACACAATGAGCAAATTAAAATCCTCTCCCTAAAATCTTTGTAAAAACATTTGACAGGGCACAGAACTTTAAAACTTTAGCCACATTCGTCCGAGTGTTGCCTAAAAGAGATGGCAGGTCCGCTGGCAAGTCAGCAGCGACCCGCTGGTCAGAAAATAAAGCGCAATCCAATAAAACGTGGAGCACAGTGACCTGGACGCCGCAAGCACCACACATTGGAGGGTCCTCTCGCCGGAGCAGGAAGCCATGCGTTCTCACCCGTACTGCGGCTACCTTGAAATGTGAAGGAAAGTTTTTGTGCTTGGGTTCTAAAACCAACGCCAACTCCGCCGATATTTTCTTCTGTACTTTTCTTACACCCTCTAAATACCGCTCCGGTGGTGAGAAGTTTACCCCTAGCTGACCTCTTACAAAAAAATGGTTCAAATGGCTCTGAGCACTATGGGACTTAACTTCTGCGGTCATCAGTCCCCTAGAACTTAGAACTACTTAAACCTAACTAACCTAAGGACATCACACACATCCATGCCCGAGGCAGGATTCGAACCTGCGACCGTAGCAACAGCGGGGTTCCGGACTGAAGCGCCTAGAACCGCTCGGCCACAACGACCGGCTATCTTCTATGGACTGCAACCATTTTGTCATTACTACCTATCTAAGACTTCTACTTCGGTTTATAGTTCCCTGATACTCTGACTAACTGCCTCTTCTGTAACTCTGGCACACCGCTTTACTACTGGAGCCAGTTTCTTACTCGTGTGTTTTTCTATACGTCTTTCTGTAAACTTGCAATCTGGATAGTGTGCCAGTCTCTCAAGGATTTGTTCCCTTTTGCCCACCGTTTAACGTCTTCTCCGGAGTCGTTCCCTCTTAGAATGTCTTTCTCATCAGCAGTGCCAAATAAGCTGACCTCCAGCATCGATCCAACACCTCTTCTTCGTGTATGAGGAATAACTCCCAGTACTAGGCCATCTTATTCCTCAATTTCTCGTACGCTCCATGTGTTCTCTCACATACCCCACCTCTTCGTCTGAGTATCCTGTACCTTTCCGTCCCCTGACGGAATTTGTCGCATGCTTCATCCACTCTTCTCATCTCGTTACGCATCTCCCACATTGGATGTCACCTGCATCACCCAACGACAACTGGTGATCACAAAGTCTTCTTGCTTGACGAACAGCACTACCCCTTCAAGGTGCTGGTTCCGTAACGCTTCCACCCCAACGAAGATCAGTAGGTCCACTGTGAGCCGCATCATCTCGCCTTCTCTACACCTCACATACAGGCAGGAATACCTATTATTCTTTGCTGCTCCACATCTGCTTGTACTAACAATACACTAGATCTATACCTAACCTACCAAAAAATTAGCTGCTCCACAGCTGCTTGTACTAACAGTACACTAGATCTATACCTAACCTAAAAAAAAATTTAATAACTATCTCCTTCGCCTTAATCCATAAGGGTTCCTCGTTACCGTTTCATTCACAACCTCTTGTTTATGTTACGATACCTTTGCCTTCATCCTCCCTTTCCGGTACGTATCTCCTGGCCCTGGAATAACTTCCGGATTTCCTTGGGAAGGTTTCAACCACCCTACATGCACAATTGTCGTTCTCGTCGGCAACTGAGTCTTTGACATTTATTGGCGACACTGTCTCTGCCACTTGGTGTGGCCGATGATACTTTGCAAAAATCTTCTTTGTCTTTCCGTTCGGCGTATGAATCACCCACTGACAAACCTTATGTTGTGGCATTCTTGCTGTACGGCCCACTGCTTCTTCCTGTTTCTCCAGTGGTCATGTATTTGTCCCCGTAATCTATTCCAAATTTTCCTAATTACTCTGAAAAATTTCTTGGCAAACTCTACAGTCTTCTCTTTCCTCAGTTTCAATGTCTCGAACAGTGATGGAATGTTAGCACCATATACTGCTTCATATGGCGACAATCCTGTATTCGTATGCTGTTTTGAGTTGTAGGCAGAGACGACGTACTTCAAATACATATACCTTATGGTATTGTCCTTTGCACCTTTACATTCTTCCATTGGTTTGTGGATGAAGAGGACTTGTACTTCACTTCTTTACATATAAAAAATTACACAGTTTCTTAAATATATCTGACATGACGCTTGTTCCCTGGTCTGTTACTATTGTTTCATGCACTCCAAACTTCTGTGTCCAATTGTCCACAGGTGTTTGTGCCACTGTTGCTACCTGCTGGTTTGGCAACGGGACCATTTCTGCTTATCTCGGAAAATGATCTATGATTGTGACTACATACTTTTTCCCTGCAAGTGTTTTGTTAAATGGACTTTAAACATAAATCCCCACAATGCTTCAGGTAACCTCTTTCGACACAAATCCGCTCTATGTATGCGCTATATGCAATTCCGCACACACAGGTTTACGTCCTTCTGCATATTCCTCCACCAAAACGTTTCTGCCAATCTTCTCCTGGTAGACCTGCAAACTCCATGACTCACTAATATGTGATCATGTGCATCTTGTCGCATTATGTTCCTTAGCTTCGCTAGTTCCACTACCCGTGGTCCCAACCTGGTTTCTCTGCACAGTAACCCATCCTGCATACAAAATTGGAACTGATTAAAATAATGCTTACATTCATCTGGTCTCTGTGTAGTTTACCCAATATACACTCCTGGAAATGGAAAAAAGAGCACATTGACACCGGTGTGTCAGACCCACCATACTTGCTCCGGACACTGCGAGAGGGCTGTACAAGCAATGATCACACGCACGGCACAGCGGACACACCAGGACACCGCGGTGTTGGCCGTCGAATGGCGCTAGCTGCGCAGCATTTGTGCACCGCCGCCGTCAGTGTCAGCCAGTTTGCCGTGGCATACGGAGCTCCATCGCAGTCTTTCAAAAAAAATGGTTCAAATGGCTCTGAGCACTATGGGACTCAACTGCTGAGGTCATTAGTCCCCTAGAACTTAGAACTAGTTAAACCTAACTAACCTAAGGACATCACAAACATCCATGCCCGAGGCAGGATTCGAACCTGCGACCGTAGCGGTCTTGCGGTTCCAGACTGCAGCGCCTTTAACCGCACGGCCACTTCGGCCGGCCATCGCAGTCTTTAACACTGGTAGCATGCCGCGACAGCGTGGACGTGAACCGTATGTGCAGTTGACGGACTTTGAGCGAGGGCGTATAGTGGGCATGCGGGAGGCCGGGTGGACGTACCGCCGAATTGCTCAACACGTGGGGCGTCGTCTCACGCGGTCTACACGTCCAGCACGAACGCTGGTCCAACTGAGGCGCCAGGTGGAAATGGCATGGCAAGCCGTTCCACAGGACTACATCCAGCATCTCTACGATCGTCTCCATGGGAGAATAGCAGCCTGCATTGCTGCGAAAGGTGGATATACACTGTACTAGTGCCGACATTGTGCATGCTCTGTTGTCTGTGTCTATGTGCCTGTGGTTCTGTCAGTGTGATCATGTGATGTATCTGACCCCAGGAATGTGTCAATAAAGTTTCCCCTTCCTGGGACAATGAATTCACGGTGTTCTTATTTCAATTTCCAGGAGTGTATAATACTGCTACTTTTCTACTTAAGCTATCTGCATTTCCGTGCTTCTTCCCAGTTTTATGTGTGACTTTCAAATCAAATTCACATAGCATTACTGCCCTCAAGGACAACCTACTAGAAAGATACTTTAACCCCAACAACCATTTAATGCCACATGATCTATTGTTACTCTAAATATTTTACTGTAGAGATAACATTTGAAATACGTGATTCCATAAATGAGACTTAACGCCTCTTTGTGGAATAATTTCTTTCTGCAGAATTTAGTTGTACAGGATGTTCTATAACTTCTACCTCTTATGACAACACACAGCCAAGTGCATCATTTGAGGCATCACCTGATAAAACAAATTTTTTATTACAGTCCGGAAATACCAATGCCAGACTCGATGTTAAAGCTTCTTTTAGCTCATCAAAACCATGCTGGCACTGTCTGACCACACAAATTGAGTACCGTTTCTGAAGAACTATGTCAACGATCTGGCAACATCCACAATTCCTTTTACCAACCGGCGGTAATTGTTCGTGACTGTTAAGAATGATTGCAACTCCCTTACAGGTTCTGGTAGCGGAAAGCCACGTACAGCTCTAATTAATCTTGGATCTGTCTTAAACTTATCTTTGCTTATGATATGACCCAGGTATACTGCCTCTTCCATCACAAAATTACACTTTTCTGTACTCAGTATTAACTTCGCTGCTTTTAACCTTGGTAATACTTCCCTTAATCGTTGTATATGTTGTTCCGTATCACTCCCACAGAAGATTATGTCATCGAGATACACTATCCATTGTCGTGGTTTTAAACCTCTGAGTACTCCTCCATCCATCAATCTCTGAAACACTGCAGGTGCATTTTTTAATCCGAATGGCATTCCTCTGATAAAATGCTGTTTTGTGTCAATCCTCTCGAGCAACCTCTATCTGGTGATAACCACTTATCAAATCCATTGTTGAAAAATATTTGCATTGCACTAAATGTTCCAAGGTTTCTGTGATGTTTGGCCAAGGATAGGCATTTCACATTTATATGTCTGTAATCAGAACAGAACCTATATATTCTTGTTCCATCCATCGATTTTTTGGCACGTCGACTATTCCTGACCCCCACGCACTATTACTTTCTTCAGTTATTGCATCTTTCAGCTGTTGATCGATAAATTCGTCCAAATACGCCTAGGTATTCTGTGTGATTTGCAGTAGACTCGCGATTCATTTCCCTTTGGTTTGCAGTGCTGTGTAATATGCGGAACTGGTAATGCCCTTTTTGGGAAAGAAACGTTCTAAATTTCAAAAGTATTTTTTTTCCCTCTGTCCCTATTGTTTCCCTCCAGGTGCTTCACTTTTCTTCATAATGAAGTTTCGATGGTGTATGACGATTGTCTGTGGTTGACACTCCTCGTGTCCCACTCTTCTTCCTGCAGGATATTCGCAGTAGCGATTAACAACGCTTATGTTGGTCCTATGTCCTCTGGGCCTGAATTATCTATAAAAACAGGTACCTTCCTTTTACCCTTTATTTCTTGTAAGCGTACAGTAAGTCTTTTAACTAAGCAACTTGTCTTTTCTAATACTTCATTCCCTTCTAACGGTCCCACCACACACAAAATTCCTATAGGCAAGCTAAACTCAACACTGACCCAAAGTGATTTCCCACTACTCTTAGGTACACAGTCGTGTATTAGTGTGATCGTTCATGGTTTAATCGGTTCGTCTTTCGTTACAGATTCCCCTCGCGACATCGCTATAGTGGCAATGCCTTGATCTAACTGAAACATTTTTCCGTTGAGTTCCACCCTATGTTGCCGAAGATCCATTGTGGTCCAATGCTGATATAAGAAATCTAATCCCAGAATCACGTCGTAGCCCTCATCACATGTGGCACAATCTCTACATATTGTTTAAATCGAACCGTATCCAGGAAAACGTCTATTCCCACTGATCTTGATGATGTGACATCTTTATCCCCCACGCCAAGCAATCTGCGCCCTGGTGGGTCCCATTGCTTACGCTTCACCAGATCGCTACTGACGACGGACGCATACACACCTCAGCCCAATAATATCTTGCAATCCCTTTTCTCCCTCTGTTCCCCTAATCGCAGAATTCACCTCTGCATACGATTTCGTAGCAACAAATCTCACCGGGAATGACCGTAGGTGGACCTCGGTTCCCGTTGATGTTTAACAGCTTATACTTCCCCGGTCCTCTGCTTTTAAAATACTATTACTTCCTCTTACTTTATTCATAACATCCTGAGGCTAAAAACGCTGCTCCTTACACGGGCTGTTCGTCCACGTCTGAAACATTTTATGCCAGCTGTAAACACTGTCTGTTTACCCTGCATTCCAGTAGACAGATCGAACTCCTCACACTCCACAGCTGACAGCACTGCTGTGCGCAAATATGAGAAACCCCCTGTCTGTACACGTCTTGACATCACCACATGCAACCCTCTTAAAAAAAACGTCGAGCACCCTCTCCTCATCTTCTTGCAAAATAATCCATAGGCACATCCATCAATTTCCCTTATCCTACTAGCGAATTGTTCCACAGTTTCCATACTTCTCTTAGTTATTACCCGTAATTGTTCCCTACAAAAAAAATGGCTCTGAATACTACGCGACTTAATTTCTGAGGTCATCAGTCGCCTAGAACTTAGAACTAATTAAGCCTAACTAACCTAAGGACATCACACACAACCATGCCCGAGGCAGGATTCGAACCTGCGACCGTAGCGGTCGCTCGGCTCCAGACTGTAGCGCCTAGAACAGCACGGCCACTCCGGCTGGCTGTTCCCTACAGTATCCTCGTCTCATATATGTCTGAATTAACCCTGATTTAAGTACTTTGAATGTTGTGGTTCCCTACAGAGCTTCTATATACCATAGACAAGTTTTAGCTTCCCCAATAAGTCTCTGTTTTGCAACACTCAATAATTCCTTATCAGACCAACCTTCCAACTCAGCCAGATTTCCGAGATCTCCAGCAAAAGCCTGTACATCCTCGGTTACATTACCAGAGAAAGGAGCAATTAAACTTGCGACTAACATAGCCACACCTCATTGGGACGACTGCGATTCTACCAACCCACAAAGTTCTCTATAATCCGCTGTTAACTGTGCTATCTTTTCTAGCAAGATGTGTACTGCTTCCAGCTCTAACAAACCTTGTGTCATTTTGAGGACTAACACTCACAAGACAAAATACACTGACCTGATTCTTATATCTAATCATGAGCCATCTCGACTCCCCACACTGCCTGGCTATACGCCCGCAACGAGTTCATGTAAAACATTTTGCCGGAACTGATTCCACGCATGGCGCTGAGTGGCACTCAAGGTTCCACTGTGCACAGCTGACAGGCACTAACCAATCGTGACCTCTAAAACTGTACAAATCCACAGGTTCTCAATTCGCAATAAAATCCACTTTACAAAAGGCATGGCCGTCAAACCTTGTCTCCAATACCAAAATACTATCTGTAGGTTTAGACGCCTTAAGAAGGCGACGTCAATGATCTGACACCAGTGTTAGATGACCCATAGAATATCACGTTTGGAGAGTGAAATGAGACGTCAGGACGACAGTGTATTTATTTAATCAACTTCTTTATTCTGGCCCTCAGCCATAGTGCATCAGGCACAGCTTGGTGGAGGTGCCCAGTTGCCTCTACGTGAAACAATAGACGACCAGCAGTGCTGACAGAGCAGTGAATGGGGCCGAGTGTGGTGCCACTCGAATGCCTCTGGCAGTGACATCTCGGGCTCCGACTGTGATGATAGCAAGGCAATGCAGCTGACTATTCCACGGGGAGCGATCGTGACCTTCCAGCGAGTAGGCGGCACTCTGCTCTGGTGGCGGCTGCTTTCGTGCCTGAGAACATGCTGGCCTGTCCAGTGGTCGAACAGCAGACCCCGTACGGCATTCCAGGATGTCGCTCTCAGCGTCATAGACTCATGATGCGGGCAGTGATACTGAGACAAGAATATTTTAGTACACAAACGGCTGACTACTTATATGTTCCAGACTATGTTCCTTTAGAGATTAAAGCACGTACTCTAAACAGACCATGGTGGCAAGTGACAAAAGGCTTTTGTCTTTAGCTTACTGCACCGTCGGCTGTTGCTATATCGCACCCGGTTGGCTCTTCAAAACGCCTGTCGGCCATGTTTTGCTTCACAATGCTTAGAACACTTGCCTGCCTGCAACTGGCTCAGCTACAGCGCACTTCCGCTCTGGCGTAATTTTTGACTGAATACGGTCGATACGCTACACTGGAAACAGATATCAGAGAAATTGATAAAAAGTGCATACCAGGTGTAGAAGTATGAAACCGGAATATACCTGTTGGTGGTGCTAGCCGTCAGTGTAGGACCCGTGAGACCGCGTCTGCAGTGGCATCTGCTTCCTGTAACGGCTGACGACGAATGTCAACACACGTTAACCCAAGTTCCATACATCGGTATCTGTTAGCACCCCGTATACATGCCGAATTTTATGCCTACGAACTACGATTTGCGGACAGCATTGGTTTTCTGTTAACATTTGAAGAAATCTGCTGCAGAATCACATCGAATGCTTGTCGAAGATTTCGGCGAACATGCTCTTGGGAAAAAACAGTGTTTCAAGTGGTTCAAAAAAATAAAAAATTGTGACTTTGACGTGAGAAACGACGAACGTGGGAAACCATCGAAAAAATTCGAAGACAACGAATTGCAGGCCTCATTGGATGAAGATGATACCCAAACTCAACAGAAACTCACGAAACAATTGAATGCGACGCAGAAAGCCGTTTCTCTTCGGTTGAAAGCTATGGGAAAGATACAGAAAGTGGGAAGACGGGTTCCGCTTGAACTGAATGGAAGACAGTAAGTGAATCGAAAGACCACTTGTGAAACGCTTCTCGTCAGATGCAAAATAAAGTCGTTTCTCCATCGAATACTGACAAGAGATAAAAAATGTATATATTTTGAGAATCCTAAACGTCGTAAATAATGGGTGAATCCAGGAAAAACATCGACATCCACTCCAAGGCCAAATCGTTTTCGAAAGAAGAAAATACTCTATGTTTGGTGGGATCAAAAGAGTGTCATCTGTTACGAGCTGCTAAAACCTGCTGAAACCGTTGACACTAATCGCTACCA
Organism: Schistocerca americana; assembly: GCF_021461395.2. NCBI lineage: Eukaryota > Metazoa > Arthropoda > Insecta > Orthoptera > Acrididae > Schistocerca > Schistocerca americana. The sequence continues at coordinate 306,611,960 of NC_060124.1, read as the reverse complement.
ATAACAAATGATTGATTTAAATCGAGCATAACGCGAAAAACGACCTAAAAAGGTAACACAAAATCATATTGCTCTATGATAACGCCCCATAACACACAGAAAAACGGGTCAGGGAAACCATCGAGGCGTTCAGTTGGGAAATACTAGGGTATGCACCAAATCCTCCAGACTTGGCTCCTTCCGATTATCATCTATTTGTATCTTTGCATCACTGGGGCACGATCTCACTGAACAAAGCTTCAGTTCATATAAAATTATACTAAAATGGCTCGCTGACAGCTTCGCTTCAAAAGAAGAACTGTTTTCTTGGCGTGGCACTCATAGCCTGTACAGATGTACAAATAGCAATGGAGATTATTTTGAATAGAACATTGTTTATCAGTTTCAAACAACACGAGTAATTATTGCAACCAAATTCCGGTTTGATACTTCTACACGTATTAGTATTTAATTTGGAGGAAAACAGAACCGAAATTGGCAATCAGCAATCAGCAATAAATAACAGCGAAATCGGCAAAAAATTACAAAATATGTAAAAAGTAACGACGAATTTGGCCTTAAAATTTTCCTGTATCTAATTACGATGCGTCCTATTGTCGTATCCCTTCTTTTAATCGAGCTGTGCCACAACTTCCTTTCGTTCCCAACTCCGTTCAGTACTTTCTCGTAAGTTATTTCACCTAGACATCTAGTCTTCAACATTCTTCTATACCACCTCAGTCCAAAATATCACATTCCTTCTTCTCTGAACAGTTTATCGTCCACGTTTCACTTGTGATCCAGGTTACACTCCACACTGCTACCTTGCTAACATTTAGACGTACATTTTTAGCTGAGATGTGCCACGTGGCGGATTTAGGCGCCTTTTGGGAAGGGCGTTTTTCTTCCGTACATATTGGCCCTTTTTCGTGTGGAGACATAAAGGAAAAATTAGAAATAAAACACGCAACCCCAAGCCGCGGAATAATATATTTCCAAGGTGGACATGGTCCGACTCCAATACATTTGCATCGGAGGAGCAACCGTCCGACCAAGAAAGCACATATGGAAAAATTGGCTCCCCTGAATACGTAATACTACACTGCACTGTACATACACAGGATGGACGACAAAGGATGATACACGACAACATATACAGCTCCCTCAGCAATCCAGACAAATAGACAGATCGAGAAAGAACGGCGGGTACTTTTTCAAGAAGATTACAAAAAGAATACGCAAGAAAGGGGCCGTATAGAACCACACCGTTACCAAACTAACCATAACACATGACAGTAGTGATGAGAAAGAAAATAAAACCTCATAGAGTGATCCAGAAACAGAAAATGAAGCAAGCACACTCTAAAACAAGATAATGCATAAAACAAATGTAGCTACAAAAATACGTAAATACATAGAATAATATTAGAAATAAAAACACATACAAAAATAACTACATAGACACTTACAAATATAGACAATGCTGGTCAGAAATGCATAGCTCGATGACCCTGTTCGGAAATACTGTATAAATTCCTACGAGCTGAAAAGCAACTGACAGTAATGACTACTATAATAATTGTCCGTAAAGTGTATTTCACAGTAGTACGCAAACAATAATCAAGTATTGTTGCTCAAGAATGACATAAAAAATCAAATTAATTAATGAAACTAAAAATTAATATATTATCAAATTTGCTTACAGAGTGAGACAGCTAAAACAGCCCACCCCAAATAAATCCAGAATGAGAGAGAGAGAGAGAGAGAGAGAGAAAGTCGAGAATAAAATACGATAAGAAGAAACAGGAGGAACTGATAAAAAAAAGTGAAACTACCATTTTAGCAGCGGTAACATCCAATGCAAATGTTACTAAGAGGCATCTCGGAAATAGGAGAGGGATCGATCACACGTATGTTCTGCAGTCCATCGCATCTCGTCCTCTTCACATTTCGCAGCATCTACAGCTTCGTGGCAATGGCTCTGAGCACTATGGGACTTAACATCTATGGTCATCAGTCCCCTAGAACTTAGAACTACTTAAACCTAACTAACCTAAGGACATCACACAACACCCAGCCATCACGAGGCAGAGAAAATCCCTGACCCCGCCGGGAATCGAACCCGGGAACCCGGGCGTGGGAAGCGAGAACGCTACCGCACGACCACGAGATGCGGGCTTCGTGGCAATGACTTTCAAAACTGGCTGTAAGTCTCCGAATGTTATCGGCAAAAAGTAGGAAGTGACGAATGTTCCATTTTTTAAGAAAGCATTTGGAGAGGATTGGAAAGGCGTTGAGAAAACACAAACTGGTCTGCACACTCATCAAATTTAACACTTCTATACTGTACTCTGTCTACATATACACTCCTGGAAATGGAAAAAAGAACACATTGACACCGGTGTGTCAGACCCACCATACTTGCTCCGGACACTGCGAGAGGGCTGTACAAGCAATGATCACACGCACGGCACAGCGGACACACCAGGACACCGCGGTGTTGGCCGTCGAATGGCGCTAGCTGCGCAGCATTTGTGCACCGCCGCCGTCAGTGTCAGCCAGTTTGCCGTGGCATACGGAGCTCCATCGCAGTCTTTAACGCTGGTAGCATGCCGCGACAGCGTGGACGTGAACCGTATGTGCAGTTGACGGACTTTGAGCGAGGGCGTATAGTGGGCATGCGGGAGGCCGGGTGGACGTACTGCCGAATTGCTCAACACGTGGGGCGGGAGGTCTCCACAGTACATCGATGTTGTCGCCAGTGGTCGGCGGAAGGTGCACGTGCCCGTCGACCTGGGACCGGACCGCAGCGACGCACGGATACACGCCAAGACCGTAGGATCCTACGCAGTGCCGTAGGGGACCGCACCGCCACTTCCGGGCAAATTAGGGACACTGTTGCTCCTGGGGTATCGGCGAGGACCATTCGCAACCGTCTCCATGAAGCTGGGCTACGGTCCCGCACACCGTTAGGCCGTCTTCCGCTCACGCCCCAACATCGTGCAGCCCGCCTCCAGCGGTGTCGCGACAGGCGTGAATGGAGGGACGAATGGAGACGTGTCGTCTTCAGCGGTGAGAGTCGCTTCTGCCTTGGTGCCAATGATGGTCGTATGCGTGTTTGGCGCCGTGCAGGTGAGCGCCACAATCAGGACTGCATACGACCGAGGCACACAGGGCCAACACCCGGCATCATGGTGTGGGGAGCGATCTCCTACACTGGCCGTACACCACTGGTGATCGTCGAGGGGACACTGAACAGTGCACGGTACATCCAAACCGTCATCGAACCCATCGTTTTACCATTCCTAGACCGGCAAGGGAACTTGCTGTTCCAACAGGACAATGCACGTCCGCATGTATCCCGTGCCACCCAACGTGCTCTAGAAGGTGTAAGTCAACTACCCTGGCCAGCAAGATCTCCGGATCTGTCCCCCATTGAGCATGTTTGGGACTGGATGAAGCGTCGTCTCACGCGGTCTGCACGTCCAGCACAAACGCTGGTCCAACTGAGGCGCCAAGTGGAAATGGCATGGCAAGCCGTTCCACAGGACTACATCCAGCATCTCTACGATCGTCTCCATGGGAGAATAGCAGCCTGCTTTGCTGCGAAAGGTGGATATACACTGTACTAGTGCCGACATTGTGCATGCTCTGTTGCCTGTGTCTATGTGCCTGTGGTTCTGTCAGTGTGATCATGTGATGTATCTGACCCCAGGAATGTGTCAATAAAGTTTCCCCTTCCTGGGACAATGAATTCACGGTGTTCTTATTTCAATTTCCAGGAGTGTACATCTATGTGATTACTCTCCAATTCACAATTAAGTGCCTGACAGCGGGACCACCTTCAAGCTATTTCTCTACCGTTCCACTATCGAGCGGTGTGCGCTAGAAACGAGCATTTAATTTTTTCTGTGCGAGTTCTAAAGTCTCTTACTTTATAGAGGAGCTTCATATGGCTCTAAGCACTATGGGACTTAACATCTAAGGTCATCAGTCCCCTAGATTTAGAACTACTTAAATCTAACTAACCTAAGGACAACACACACATCCATGCCCAAGGCAGAATTCGAACCTGCGACCGTAGCAGCAGCGCGGTTCCGGACTGAAGCGCCTAGAACCGCTCGGCTACAGCTGCCGGCTATAGTGGTGGGCATGTCTCCCTATGTAGATGAGCGCTAATATAATATTTTCGCAACCGGATGAGAAAGTTGGTGATCGAAATTTCACGAGAAAATCCTAGTACATCAAAAAACCCGTTGTTTTAATGATTGGCATCCCAAAATGAGCGTGGCATTCTCTCTCCTATATCTCCAAAATACAAAACGAGCTGCCCTTCCTTGAACTTTTTCGATGTCCTCAAATGGTTCTAAGCACTATGGGACTTCTGAGGTCATCAGTCCCCTAGACTTGGAACGACTTAAACCTATCTAACTTAAGGACATCACACACATCCATGCCCGAGCCAGAATTCGAACCTTCGACTGTAGCAGCAGCGCGGTTCCGGACTGAAGCGCCTAGAACCGTTCGGTCACAGCGGCCGGCTCGATGTCCTCCGTCAGTCCCATGTGATGAGAATCCCACACCGCACATCAATATTCCAGAATAGCGTGGTGTAAGCAGTCTCTATAGTAGACCTGTTGCACCTTTAAAGTGTTCTGCCAACGAATAGCAGTCTTTGGTTTTCTCTTCTCACAACATTATCTATGTAATGGTTCCAGTTTAGGATATTTGTAATTGTAATCCCTAAGTATTTACTTGAATTTACAGCCTTCGGATTTGTGTGACTTATCGTGTAATCGAATTTTAGCAGATTTCTCTTAGTAGTGTTGATGACTTCACACACATTGTTGTTTAAGAGTCAGCTGCCAAATTTCCACCATACAGATATCGGGTCTGAATCATTTTATAATTGGCTTTGATTGACGAGACGGTGAATGACATCACTGCAAGCAATCTAAGAGGGCTGCTCAGATGGTCTCCTATGTCGTTTATGTAGACCAGAAACAACACAGGGCCTTTAACATTGCATTGGGGAACGTCAGATATTACTCCTGTTTTAATCGATGACTTTCCATCAGTTACTACAGTGTTTGACTTTTCTGACAGGAAATCACGAATCCAGTCACACACCTGAGGCGACGCCTCATAGGCACGTATTTTGATTAGGAGTCGCTTGTCAGGAACTGTGTTGAAAGCCTTCTGGAAATCTAAAAATATGGAATCAAATTGACATCCCCCTGTCGATAGAGCTCATTAATTTGTGACAGTAATGAGTTAGTTGTGTTCTACAACAACGATACTTTCTGAATCCGTGATGACTACTTCTCAATAAAACGTTTTCTTCGGGGCAATTCATAATATTCGAAATCAACCTATGTTCCAAAATCCTACAGCAAATCGGTGTTAATCATATGGGTCTGTGATTCAGGGATTGCCGGCCGGGGTGGCCGAGCGGTTCTACAGTCTGGAACCGCGGGATCACTACGGTCGCAGGTTCGAATCCTGCCTCGAGCATGGATGTGTGTGCTGTCCTTAGGTTAGTTAGGTTTACGTAGTTCTAAGTTCTAGGGGACTGATGATTGGTTCAAATGGCTCTGAGCACTATGCGACTTAACTTCTGAGGTCATCAGTCGCCTAGAACTTAGAACTAATTAAACCTAACTAACCTAAGGACATCACACACATCCATGCCCGAGGCAGGATTCGAACCTGCGACCGTAGTGGTCACGCGGTTCCAGACTGAAGCGCCTTTAACCGCACGGCCACACCGGCCGGCGGGACTACTGACTTTAGAAGTGAAGTCCCATAGTGCTCAGAGCCATTTGAACCATTTGATTCAGGGATTACTCCTGTTTCGTTTTTTGGGTGTTGGTTTGACTGTAACTGTGGTGAAAATTAAAACAAGACGTTGCCGTTTTAGCGAACGACGCTCGGGCTGTAGACCACGTTTTACTTTTCATCCGTCGTAGCAACATGGCGAAGGACATTTAATTTTCAGTTCTGGACCTCCGTTTCTATATGACGTATTTTATAGACGTTTCTCCACCTCCTTGTTTATAGCTGTCTTCTCTTCCGTCGATTGGGATTGACGTATATTCGTTTTTACTCCTCTCTTTTGTCTTCGTGTTTCACAGTTTTGACATGGGCGCGTATACCCTAGTTGTTTTTGTGCCCTAAAACAAAACAAACTATTAAGAAACACCGACGACTTCCGAAGGAATGAAATACCTTATAGCACTGGCCTGTGCTGCCGTTAACCCCAGAAGAAATTCAGCGTTCAGTACTGTGTGTCCTGAGTCACTTACAGCGTATAGCAATGCTCAAGGTAAATGTTTTGAGCACTTGGTATGAACACACTGACCGCACACGAGTTACTTCATTGATTACATTTGGTGCAATTGGGCAGGCGTTTGTGAAGCCTCATCTCCTGACGGCAGGACGGTGGTTTGCGGCGCTGCTATCTTGATGTTATTTGATCAAGTCCCTTTTATGTTACGTCGTCGAAGTTATCTTGGAAACTTTTTCAAATACCAAAGAAAAAATGTGTAATTTTAGTAGAAAAAAAAGTCGATGTTGTAATTTGACGACAATAAACGATAAAAAATGCTTGCGAACGTGAGGAAAATCATCTTATTTCCCGCTATAACTTGGCGAAAACCGCACCTCGATATATTTATTCAATCTGGATGTATTTGGAGTGGCCAGTCTTAGCTGCCTCAGCCTGTATAAAACGTGTACTGTAAATCCCAAAAGAAAAAGGCTCGCTGCATTTCCGAAGCTTTCCCTTGCGATTATTGACGGTGGCGAGCAACCATTTTATCTATTTCCTAACCCTTTTTTACTCTCTTCTAAATTTCTAACATTTTTACTTGTAACCCTTCGTTTTCTAAGTAATCTGCGGTTTATATTTTGTTATACTTTCTTTTCAAGTCATTACTATTACTATCATTTTCCGTTTCTGTTAATAATATGTGTCTGTATAATGGAAAAAACTGTTTTATTGCATCATACCATAGTACGTACAACCTGTTTTAAAATAGTAGGTAACAGGTCTTCAAATATACAATAGATGAAAAGAAAATTAACTTGCATATTTATTTGGTGTGTCGCATTTGTGATACGTAAGGTGTAGGTGAGTATAATAGGTATGTATAAGTGTAGTGATATGACTGTGTTGTATGATGATTATGAGAGAAGAAACAGAGTGAAACCTAGTGCCACACATAGCCTATTCCTGTCCAATAGGATCAAAGGGGCCGCCGAGCTTAAGTTCCCCATCCGATCGGCGAATCACCGTCAACAGTGTCATATGTCACTTCGTGAAATACTGTGAAGAGGTTTGGAATTTAATCCAAGACACTGGCGCAAAGACTGGAGATCAGGAACTCTATGCCACCACCTGTCCTTCCCTTGCTGGCCAAATACTGACAGCGAAAACTTCATTCGCCACGAGGATTCCAGCGGGCTTATCTAGTAGTCGAGCGTCACCACACAGCGTACGTTAGCTCCCATGTTACGGAGGTAAGTAACATCTAGATTTATACTAGCAGGCCGCCCCGGTTCCGCATTTGTAGCACTAACTCTCCACGGCCATAGGACTTGTCTGGTGTGGCAGTAATGAATTATTATATGCCAACAAACCTCGTGAATCAATCTATAAATGAAAACTGTGTCATAATCCATAAATTTTTTCTGAGATTAGCTTTCGCATACAGCCAGAAAAATGTGGGAGGGGGCGGAGACACTGGTGCATGCACTGTACAGTCCTGATCTTGCTCCACGTGATTTCACGCCTTTGGTCCCTTAAAAATGGGACTGAAGGGCCGACCATTCCTGTGGGACGAGGATGAGGAGCGGACAGCTGAGGACTTCACACAGTAGGAGACCGTGTTTTACCAAATGGGTGTCTTCAACCTCGTGCGTCTGTGGAATAACTGTACGGCTATCGAACGGAAACTTTTTGATTGCCCCTTATATTACACATCCGTCGTTTCTAGAATTATAAATTACAGACACAGCCTTCATGTAGAATCAATCTGATTATTAGTGAAAACCATATCAAAATCTTTACAGTAGTTAGTGAGAATAGCCTTAGCACGCAGAAAGAAAAAACGCGAGAGGGGACTTAGTAATACGTATAGCTTCCAAGTTTACAAATTTCTCTTTTGACAAACGATTTTCTTGCTTGTCGCAGCCTGCGTTTTACATCCTCTCTATTTAAGCCAACATCAGTTATTTTGCTGCCGAAAATTCAGTACACATCAGTTGGTTTTAATGTCTCATTTACTAATTTGTATCTCTCAGAAGCGACGTATTTATTCGAACACATTACAGTACTGCGTTTGTCATTTTGTTGATATTCATCTTATAACTCATTTCAAGACACTATCCATTCCGTTCAACTGATTTTCTGCCTTTGACAGAATTCCTTTGGTCGGCAAACATTAACTTTTGTTTCTTCACCCTGAACTCTGTTTCACTTTCAAAATTTATCCTCGGTTTCCTGTAATGCTTGCTCATATTACACTCCAGTGTCACCCCTTCTCAACCACTTTTTCCCTTTCATATCCTTCGATTCTTATAAGTTCAGGCTTGTTTCTTTACATTTCGTCCCCTGTATTTTATACCAGTTACCTTCATAATTCGTAAGAGTGCATTCCATCGATTTTCAAAACTTCCTCTAAATCTACAAATACTATAAATATTGGTTTGCCTTTGTTCAGTCGATCTACTAAGATTGTCATAGGGTCAGTATTGCGTCGTATCTCCCTACAGTTCTGCGAAACCCAACTAGAACACCTCCCCTAACCTCAGATCGACCTCTATGGGTCTTTCACTTATTCTACAAACAATTCACATCAGTATTTTGCAGCTACGGCATATTACATTGACCTTTACGTAATATTCGCTCCTGCCATGTGGAGCAGCGATATGCCTTGAGATTAGGAAGCTACACTAGTGGCCATTGAAATTGCTACACCAAGAAGAAATGCAGATGATAAACGGGTATTCATTGGACAAATATATTATACTACGACTGACATGTGATTACATTTTCACACAGTTTGGGTGCATAGATCCTGAGCAATCAGTACCCAGAACAACCACCTCTGGCCGTAGTAACGGCCTTAATGCGCCTGGGCATTGAGTCAAACAGAGCTTGGATGGCGTGTACAGGTACAACTGCCCATGGAGCTTCAACACGATACCACAGTTCATCAAGAGTAGTGACTGGCGTATTGTGACGAGCCAGTTGCTCGGCCACAATTGACCAGACGTTTTCCATTGGTGAGAGATCTGGAGAATGTGCTGGCCAGGGCAGAAGTCAAACATTTTCAGTATCCAGAAAGGCCCGTACAGGACCTGCAACATGCGGTCGTGCATTATCCTGCTGCAATGTAGGGTTTCGCAGGGATCGAATGAAGGGTAGAGCCACGGGTCGTAACACATCTGAAATGCAACGTCCACTGTTCAAAGTGCCATCAACGTGAACAAGAGGTGACCGAGACGTGTAACCAATGGCACCCCATACCATCACGCCAGGTGGTACGCCAGTATGGCGATGACGAATACACGCTTCCAATGTGCGTTAACCGCGATGTCGCCAAACACGGATGCGCCCATAATGATGCTGTAAACAGAACCTGGATTCATCCAAAAAAAAAATGTCGTTTTGCCATTCGTGCACCCAGGTTCGTCGTTGAGTACACCATCCCAGGCGCTCCTGTCTGTGATTTAGCGTCAAGGGTAACCGCAGCCATGGTCACCGAGCTGATAGTCCATGCTGCTGCAAACGTTGTCGAACTGTTCGTACAGATGGTTGTTGTCTTGCAAACGTCCCAATCTGTTGAATCAGGGATCGAGACGTGGCTGCACGATCCGTTACAGCCATGCGGATAAGATGCCTGTCATCTCGACTGCTAGTGATACGAGGCCGTTGGGATCGAGCACGGCGTTCCGTATTACCCTCCCGAAGCCACCGATTCCATATTGTGCTAACAGTCATTGGATCTCGACCAACGCGAGCAGCAATGTCGCGATACGATAAACCGCAATCGCGATAGGCTACAATCCGACCTTTATCAAAGTCGGAAACGTGATGGCATGCACTTCTCCTCCTTACACGAGGCATCACAACAACGTTTCACCTTATAAACATCGTGGAATATTCCCGCTTCTGCCCCTATAGTTTCATAAGTTCCGCTATACGTGGCCTACAAGATGGCATCTACAAGATGGCAAGCAGAGAGCTGTCACTGAGTTTCCTCTGGCGCAAAACCAGAGCATCGTAGATATTCAGAGGCGCTTACAGAATGTCTACGGAGACGTGTCAGCGAACAAAAGTACGGTCAGTAGTAGAGTGAGGCGTCTATTATCACCTCAGCAAAGTCCTGCAAACCTGTCCGGTCTCCCACGTGCCGGCTGGCCGTACACAGCAGTGACTCCTGCTATGATGGAACGTGCGGACACTCTCATTCGAGGTGATCGATGGATCACAGTCAAACAACTCGCTGCACAGCGGGATGTCTCTTCTCTGTAATGCTGACACACTTGACCTCCAGGTGCGGTGCTCAAGTGTGTGTACCCGCTGCGTTCCCCGTCACCTAACAGAAGACCGTAAAGAGCAACGAAGGACTAGTTGTAATGAGTTACTTGAGCGTTACAAGTCTGATCGCGACACTTTTTTGTCGAACATCCTCAAAGGCAATGAAACCTGGGTCCATCAGTTCGAGTCGGAAACAAAACGGCAATCCATGGAGTGGCGCCACATCACCTCTTCTCAAAAGGAAAAGTTCAAAGCCTCACCCTCCGCCGCTAAAGACATGCGACGGTCTTGTGGGACTTATTATTCGGTTATTCGGTTTAACCTTCTCTCTCCTGGTGCTATGATCAACGCAGAAGTGGACTGTACTACTCTCAGGAAATTGAAGAAACGACTTCAGTGTGTTTGTAGCCACAAAAACGCAACCGAACTTCTCCTTGTCCATGACAACCAAGGCCGCACTCATGTCTGCGCACCCGAGCGGAGCTCACAAAATTTCGTTGGACTGTTCTTCCCCATCCACTCTTCAACCCGGATCACACACCCTCCGATTTTCATCTCTTTGGCCCAATGAAGGCTACACGCCGCGTGAAGCAGTACGTGAATGATGGGGAGGTTACTGATACAGCAAGAAGTTCGCTCCCACGTCGACCAGTAGAGTGGTACCATGCAGGCATACACGACCTCTCAGGAAGATAGCATGTCGTACTGGACGAAAGTTTTGGTGAAAAATAGTATTTTGTTAAGAAAAGAATGGAAATAATATGATGTATTGGTATCCCGAATAAAACCAAAAAAAAAAGTGGTGTATTGCTTATTATCAGGTGTAGACCTATGAAACCGGAATTTGGTTGCTTATTATCAGGTGTAGACCTACGAAACCGGAATTTGGTTGCAGCAGTTACACTGATAAACAATGTTTTATTTAAAATAATCTCCATTGCTTACATTTCTCCCACCTCTCCGGCAGGCTATGAATACCATCCCAAAAAAACATTTCTTCTTTTGAGGCGAACTAGTCAGTGAGCCATTTTCGTACATTTTCGTACGAATTGAAGAGTTGTTCAACGAGAGCGTGTCCCAGCGATGCAGATAGATGATAATCGGACGGAGACAAGTCTGGAGAATAAGGCGCATGTCCTGGTATTTCCTAACTGAACGCCTCGAACATTTTCCTAACCCGTTTTGCTGTGTGTAAGAGGACTTATCATGGAGCAATATGACTTTGTGTTGCCTTTTTCCATATTTCGGTCGTTTTCCACGTAATGCTCGATTTAAATCAATCATTTGCTGTTCGTAGCGATAAGTGTTAACGGTTTCACCAGGTTTTAGCAGCTCATAATAGATGACAGCCTTCTGATCCCACTAAACACAGAACATTCTCTTCTTTCCAAGGCGATTTTGTCTTACAGTAGATATCGATGACTTGCCTGGATTCACTCATGATTTACGACTCTTAGGATTGTCAAAATACCTCTCTTTTACATCACCTGTCACTATTCAATGCAGAAACAACTTCCTTTTGTATCTGGCGAGCAGCAATTCACAAGTGATCTTTCGATTTAGTTACTGTCTTTCATTCAGTTCATACGGAACCCATTTTCCCACTTTCTGCATCTTTCCCATAGCTTGCAACCGAAGAGAAACGGCTTTCTGCGTTACATTCAGTTGTTCCGCGAGCTCCATTTGAGTTTGGGTATCACATTCATCCAATGAGGCCCGCAATTTGTTGTCTTGGAACTTTTTCGATGGTTTCCCGCGCTCATCGTTTTTCACGTCAAAGTCACAATTTCTGAATTTTTTGAAGTACTTGAAACACTGTGTTTTCCCAAGAGCATGTTCGCCGAAATCTTTGACAAGCATTCGATGCAATTTTGCAGTAGTTTTCTTCAAATGATAACAGAAAACCAGTGCTGTCCGCAAATCGTAGTTCTTAGGCACAAAACTCGACATATTTATGGGTTTGAAACAGAGACCGATGTATGGAACTTAGGTCACTGTGTGTTGTCATTCGTCCTCAGGCGTTACACGAAGCAGATGGCGCAGAAGACGCGGTCCCACAGGCTCTATCCTGACGGTTAGCACCACCTCTATGGATGTACTGGTTTCATACTTCTACACCTGGTAAATGCCCCTCGTAACGGTGGAAGTTACGTACGTTTCAGTTTTCAAACCACAGCTATTGTTTTCACTTGTCTGGCATTACTATTTTCTTTTCTTATGTTGTCAGAGTGAGTGAGGAGATGGATGGAGCATGTACGCGACGCATGAATCTTCAAATTTATTAATAATGCGCTTCTGAATTGCATTGTTATTGAGCAGAGTGTCGCATACATGAAATGATGTGCTTAATGTGAAGCAACCAATTTAAGAACCCTTGAAGTAATTCTTTTCTTCTGTTGTCACGATTAGTTCTATTTAAGTACCCTAGTAGTAGTTCTTTTCTTCTGTCGTTACGATTAGTAAAGATGAGATTATTTTCAGCTTATTTGCTATTTGGTAAATTCTGTGTTTGGAAGATCATTAAAGTAAATAAGGAAATTACTGGGTCGTCTACTAAAATCTGCCAAGCTGACTGGCTATAATACGGTCAAGTCAGTCGTCACTGAGAAGTTTGCACATCCCCTGGACAGAGGTTCGCGCGTGGCAGCCTCGACAAGTCGTAATTCAACCCTCGTGATGCGCGGAGCTTTGTCTAGGTGTTCTAGTAAAAATGTTTAAATTTACTTTTATTACGAATCAGTGTTTCGAAAAATGATTGAGATGTGACATAAATAACGTATCTGAACGTTTCGAGAATTTTAGAGAATGTTCTGAATGTGTTTCGATGGGCTGAAAAGTTCCGCTTGGCACGCTATGCAGTTTTAATTCAGAAAACGTCGGATTACTGAGTGCTCGTGGACTATGTAGTATTGAGCGTGCATACCGAAATTGATGACGATAGTATGAACTTTACAATGGTTTATTGATATTTAAAAAGTTGCGTTTCTTTAGGCAGTACGTGGCGAGTTGTGTACTTAAGCTGATTATTTGTGAGATAATTTGACAGCCGGCCGCTGTGACCGGGTGGTTCTAGGCGCTTCAGTCCGGAACCGCACTGCTGCTACGGTCGCAGGTTCGAATCCTGCCTCGGGCATGGATGTGTGTGATTTCCTTACGTTAGTTAGGTCTAAGTAGTTCTAAGTCTAGGGAACTGATGACCTCAGATGTTAAGTCCCATAGTGCTTAGAGCCATTTTAACCATTTAGAATTTGACATGTGAGTAAACGTTATAGTACAAACTATGAGCAAATACTTGCTTTTGCGTCAAGAGCAGTATATGTGGACGGAATTGGTAGCAACTTGTGTATTGTTAAAAAGAGAATATAGGACAAACATTTCAGTAGCCTCGATTAGCCTGTGTTAAAGAACCCTCTATGCAAAAAGAAACAAAGTCTTATGTACCCTACTGGTACATGTAGTTCAGCCTTTCTTTTAAGTAGTTTTTCCAGGCTTTCCTTTGGGTCTAAGGAGACAGTCAGACAGATCGTCGCCGCCAGAGTCGTTATCTACCTTCTGTGGGTATGAATTATTACCCACTTATTGACGTCTGTGTATGTTTCGTCTATCTGGTATACTTTGCTTACTTCCCAAGTATCGATATAGTTGTAAGGGAATATGGTTTTCTGTAGGTGCCTTGTATCGACTTAGGTATATGGTACTGGGTAAAACTCTTTTCGAAATATCACATCTTCATCTACTTTGTCTTCCCATCCCACAATATTGTCTCCAAAAAATGGCTCAAATGGCTCTAAAAACTATGGGACTTAACCTGAGGTCATCAGTCTCCTAGACTTGAACTACTTAAACCTAACTAACCTAAAGAGATCATACACATCCGCGCCGAGGCAGGATTCGAACCTGCGACCGTAGCAGCAGCGTGGTTCCGGACTGAAGCGCCTGGAACCGCTCGGCTACAGCGGCCGGCAATATTGTCTTCAAGTTTCTGTGCTTTACATAGTCCTCCTATATATTCCTTCCCCGTTTCTCTCTTTTCTTATCTGCATAGTACTAGAGTTCCCCCTGGTCTCTAGATATTCATACAGTTGTTCATCTTTTCTCCTAAAACTTCTTTAATTTACCCAAATGCGGCACCTGTCTTCCCCCTGGACACATTTGCTTTTACAGTTAATCAAATGATCGGATTTTATTTTGTATGATTTAGGAAAAGCATTAAAAATAGTGGAAAAACGTGAAAGGGAAAAAAGGAATGAAATTTCTTGTTGGCTACATGAATTTTTTACAGAGTACATTGCAAGCACTTGATTTAATAATCCGAATGAGGAACTATTTTACTTTTGGTATATTTTACCCGAGTGTGTGCCAACACAATTAAACATTTCAGTACAACTATACTTCGGCACGAAATATAACAGGCAAACATATGGTTCCTGAAGAGGGGCACAACCTTTTCAGTAGTTACAGGTCAGTAGTCTGGATGATTAACTTATCTGGCCCTGTAACATTAGCTAACATGGCCTCATAACGCCATTGTTTCCTGTGAGTGGTACGTTGTCTCGCTTCTCCACACATAGGATTCGCTTTGAATTTATGTTGGGAGCATGTTAGGTCGTATGAACAACTCTATAAGACTGGAAAGGTTCAATTCTTTCTTAACCAACAGCGTTTTTTTTTTTTTTCAAATCACGTCTGAAAGATTGTAGAGTAACCAGAGTGTGTGTGACATTCTATTCAGACTGTCAGTGCCTCATCCTGACTAGTGGGCTAACCAGTGTCCTCGGTGTACACCTCCAAGCGCATGTCACTGCTTTCTGCCATGGGAGGATACATTCTGCGGACTACTGGCTTTCCTTGTGTTCTCATTCGTAGATAACATAAAAGGAGAGTGTTTTGAAAGAAACATATTCCTTGATCATAAAACGGTCGCCTACTGTCACATGCGGTATTAATAGGGATATTTTAAACAAAATTTATACTCGTTTCTTGTTTCCATGTGCCCTTCGACTAGTGTGAGACATCTGAATCTATAAATACGTAGTCTGAATCTGTATAGTTACATTGCCCCAATAATATCATTAAATTGAGTCTATGTGCAATAGATAAACTTATTATTAACATATGAACTCATGGTACATGGTATCATGTGTAATGATGTAATATAGATTGCAGAATTACTTTCATTTCTCTTTTTCAAATATTCGCCATATTATTGGAGCAGTTTAAATGAAAGGAAGTTATGAAGTTTCAGTTCATACATGGTATGAATAAAATGTGAAGAGATGGTAACTACAAACGATGGCGGTTTATTGGTTATTAAGATATGCATTTACCATCAGTCTTTACAAAAAAATAGATGGAAACGTGTTGAACGAATGGATACCCAGATAATAAGGTTAATGACAAAATCTTAATTACATGGTATCCTGAAATGAAGTTCGTGAACATTGGACTTCAATTACAGACGTAGTTGCTTCTTGTAAGTCGAAGACATGGAGGATGGTATGCAACAAGGGCAATGGCAGTAATCTATACAAACTCTAATAAATCAGCAGGTTAGGCTTCAGATATAGACGTGATAGGATTATGCAGGTGCTCAACCATTATAATCAATCCCTTTCAAGTAAAAACGGGGGTGCAGAAGCACGTTACCAGTCAGATGCCATAATGGCAGAAAACACATTAAATTCTATAAATGCAAGAAGATAAAAAATTCGTTATGCATGTTGGTACGCATTTACAATATTGAATACAACCACATGGCATGATTTCCCATCAAGAACAAAATACGATTTCACGTATTACAGTCACACAGTTCTGAGACAAAGATCGACAAGCTTCACTTTCCAATAAGTATTTAATTTAGAAATGAACCAGTGCATGACAAACTCATTTTTATATATATATATAGGTACGCATGAGAGCATCTTATCACAGCAAAAATTCCCTCATTAAACTGCATGTAAAAGTTGAATAAATACCGGTACAACCAAAAATGTTATTTCACTGTAACCTACTGAATTGCAGCACCAAATGAAGCTGATTGAAATCTACCTACGGTCTAAGGCGCTGCAGTCATGGACTGTGCGGCTGATCCCGGCGGAGGTTCGAGTCCTCCCTCGGGCATGGATGTGTGTGTTTGTCCTTAAGATAATTTAGGTTAAGTCGTGTGTAAGCTTAGGGACTGATGACCTTAGCAGTTACGTCCCATACAATTTCACACACATTTTTTGAAATCTACCGTGTGATGAAATGAATCAATTCAGTAACTAACGCTTAATCATATCAGATAGCTCAAAAATGTTTACCGCGTAATACTCATGAAGCCTCAACAAAAGTGCCTGGCAGTCAGCAAATTTCGGTGGGTCAGCATCGCCAGCAAGTGATGGGGACGGCCAAACTGTTACTCGCTACCAACTGCAGTTCAGCGGCCTTAAAAGAGTGCGATACATCCTTGACTCGCCAGCGTTTACTCCTTAACACCGACTACCAGAATATTCTTAAGTTTGGTAGAAAATGTTCAAATGGGTCTGAAATCTTATGGGGCTTAACTGGTAAGGTCATCAGTCCGTAAGCTTACACACTACTTAATCTAAATTATCCTAAGGACAAACACACACACATGCCCGAGGGAGGACTCGAACCTCCGCCGGGATCAGCCGTAAGTTTGGTAGAGACCTTGCTTACAGGTGTCAACTCTTTGGTCCATTTCGGAGCATTCGAAATTGACTGATTCGTTCCTCCAATCATGTGGAAAGATTCAAGATATGGAACGTGGATCAAAAAGGATTACTGCATAATAAATAAACACATCTTCCCACTCTTTCATCCTCCAAAGGCTCGTCACAACAGCAGAGCAGTGACACACTGTATGACCCACACGTTAACATGCACATACAGCTCATCTATGACGCTGCAAAGTATTCAGTCTGTGTCTGGACAGAAAGCATTGCGTAGTCGCCATCTTGTCTGCACGTCACTGTATTTACGAAAAAATAAATTACTGATTTAAAACCAGTGAATCAAAGCAGTTTTCGTCCTCACTGATATTTCCGAAGGCAACAGTGGCGTAATGAAGCTATCATGGATAAACTGAAATATAAAGTGCAAAACTTAATTTCTTCCCACATATCTGTAGACAGTAAATATCGTTATCATCACGCAGTGTTGTATCAACAAAAAATGCGACTGAGTTACAATGATGAATTTGGTCGACTACAAGCGCAAAAAAAAAGTGAAGATACGTGCCAACGGTATAATTAATACCTACGACGCCAGTAGAAATACGTCGCCGTGGATAGCGATCGCAGTGCGCGAATACGCCGCATCCGCGCCGCTGATTGGCTAGCCTGTTCACTTTGTCCTGTTACACGCGAGTCCCCAGGGGGAAGTCCCCTGTAGCGTTAACGAACGCCCAATTACGGCGCGCGTCCTGACGATCTGCCGCCAGGCGTGCCAACCGACGCGCAGATAACGAGTTGGCGCTCCCCAGCTGACAGATTTTGTTGATCCCAGAGGATAAAACGACGGCCTGAAGTCCCAATCCCACTCCACACACCGCAAAAACATTCTGCGTGAATGCTCTCATCTGATATCATTGTTTATGCTTCTATTCAGAACTGACAGAGGACTGCAGACTTTTGACGAAATATGGTGTTCCACAAAAGTACAAAGTCAAAATAATGACCATAACTTGTTTTGTGGAACCGACTTGCTTGTTTTATTCATTCTGGAGAAATAATCTGCTACATATCAGTCATTATAGGGCAGCTTTTCACAAACAAAACGTTCAGTCACCATATTTCTAACGTACTATGAAACTGCCTTTTATCATCGGTTTTTATATTTGTTCCTGTTGAAATATCAACACAGAGGCAAAATATCGTTTTTATTCGCTTCGCTGCCCAAGCGGAAAGTTTCCGCCCTGTTGGTAATTGTTAAACACAGCAGAAATTCCCAAATATTAGGATGTAGCCTATCAAGTAATAGCAGAAGCTGTTGTTAAGGAACATGAAAACATTTCTTTATCGCTTTTATAGCTTCAGCTGCTGTGGCAAGGCAAGAATGTATTAAATTACACGATTAAGTAATTGCTTTTTTATTTCTTGCTTTGCGTTCATGCCTCATCTTCATATACGTAATTATTTCACATACCCTACATCTATATAAATAAAAATTAAATGCTGTTCATTGGTAAGTTTATCAGTTGAGAACTGCTATATCGATTTGGCTATTATTTTTAAAATGTTAGTCCGAATAAGGCTTTTAGGAGAATACAAATTGGAAAATTTGCCTGGAAATTTGGGGAAAACCTGAAAGTGCTTTTTTTCTATGGGGTTTTTGTACGAACTGGAGACCATAACTCATAATTAGAACGATGGATATGTGGATACTTTTTTTTTTCATTATGTTCCTGCGATTAAGATAACTCATGTTTTCGATGTTCGCAGCAGACAACAAAACAAAAAATTTCTTGTATCATAAAGCATTGCAGTGAGCGAGACTATGATGTCACAAAGCACTTCCTGTTTTGATTGTTTTCTCAAACATCGATCTTGCAATCGTAATGTAAATAAAACACCTTGAGATTCTTTGTGATTTCACATATAACGGAAGAAAATAAATAATTTGGTTGACATAAAAAGATGACTTGATTCATCTGAGCCTCAAATTTTGGAACAAAACCACATGGTTCCAAGTCGATGCCATTGCAGGCACATCATACATCTCCAGCATTCCAGTGTCGTAATGAGAACAGAACTGGCGTACTTCCAGACGTACTCCTCCTCAAACTGAATATCCATGGCCACAGTCGTTAATAGATAGAACGCTAACTCAAAACTACCTTTTTCTTATTGTTACTTTGTTTCCACATTTCCCATAGCTTTTCACCAATAAATTATTGAAATTTGGATAGGATAACATCTGTCGGGGCAGCTAGAACAATCATACTTTTCTGGAAAAAATGTACGTTCTGAAAGATAGACCATAATACACTCCTGGAAATGGAAAAAAGAACACATTGACACCTGTGTGTCAGACCCACCATACTTGCTCCGGACACTGCGAGAGGGCTGTACAAGCAATGATCACACGCACGGCACAGCGGACACACCAGGAACCGCGGTGTTGGCCGTCGAATGGCGCTAGCTGCGCAGCATTTGTGCACCGCCGCCGTCAGTGTCAGCCAGTTTGCCGTGGCATACGGAGCTCCATCGCAGTCTTTAACACTGGTAGCATGCCGCGACAGCGTGGACGTGAACCGTATGTGCAGTTGACGGACTTTGAGCGAGGGCGTATAGTGGGCATGCGGGAGGCTGGGTGGACGTACCGCCGAATTGCTCAACACGTGGGGCGTGAGGTCTCCACAGTACATCGATGTTGTCGCCAGTGGTCGGCGGAAGGTGCACGTACCCGTCGACCTGGGACCGGACCGCAGCGACGCACGGATGCACGCCAAGACCGTAGGATCCTACGCAGTGCCGTAGGGGACCGCACCGCCACTTCCCAGCAAATTAGGGACACTGATGCTCCTGGGGTATCGGCGAGGACCATTCGCAACCGTCTCCATGAAGCTGGGCTACGGTCCCGCACACCGTTAGGCCGTCTTCCGCTCACGCCCCAACATCGTGCAGCCCGCCTCCAGTGGTGTCGCGACAGGCGTGAATGGAGGGACGAATGGAGACGTGTCGTCTTCAGCGATGAGAGTCGCTTCTGCCTTGGTGCCAATGATGGTCGTATGCGTGTTTGGCGCCGTGCAGGTGAGCGCCACAATCAGGACTGCATACGACCGAGGCACATAGGGCCAACACCCGGCATCATGGTGTGGGGAGCGATCTCCTACACTGGCCGTACACCACTGGTGATCGTCGAGGGGACACTGAATAGTGCACGGTACATCCAAACCGTCATCGAACCCATCGTTCTACCATTCCTAGACCCGCAAGGGAACTTGCTGTTCGAACAGGACAATGCACGTCCGCATGTATCCCGTGCCACCCAACGTGCTCTAGAAGGTGTAAGTCAACTACCCTGGCCAGCAAGATCTCCATATCTGTCCCCCATTGAGCATGTTTGGGACTGGATGAAGCGTCGTCTCACGCGGTCTGCACGTCCAGCACGAACGCTGGTCCAACTGAGGCGCCAGGTGGAAATGGCATGGCAAGCCGTTCCACAGGACTACATCCAGCATCTCTACGATCGTCTCCATGGGAGAATAGCAGCCTGCATTGCTGCGAAAGGTGGATATACACTGTACTAGTGCCGACATTGTGCATGCTCTGTTGCCTGTGTCTATGTGCCTGTGGTTCTGTCAGTGTGATCATGTGATGTATCTGACCCCAGGAATGTGTCAATAAAGTTTCCCCTTCCTGGGACAATGAATTCACGGTGTTCTTATTTCAATTTCCAGGAGTGTATGTATCCGTGGAAATAAATTGTTACATGCAGAGATAAGTGTTTTACAGTCTTGCGTTAAGTAATAAACATCAAAAGATTTCACGATGTTTTGGTATCATAGTTTGAGTTATTTTTCGTATTTGTAACCCTGTTGTTTTGTACCTTTGAGTATTCCAGATTTATGGAGCTTATGATGTTGTACCGTTTCATAATTTCTCCACATCTACTCAACATCGACACTCTTGAAACTTAAATATTTCAGACAATAACACATAGCTACCAGGAGACCATTTGGTTATTATTCTTGGCATGTCGTAGTAGTTTCGTTCAAAATGGTTCAAATGGCTCTGAGCACTATGGGACTTAACATCTGAGGTCATCAGTCCCCAAGAACTTAGAACTACTTAAACCTAACTAACCTAAGGACATCACACACATCCATGCCCGAGGCAGGATTCGAACCTGCGACCGTAACGGTCGCGTTTCCAGACTAAAGAGCCTAGAACCGCTCTGCCACTTCGGCCGCCCAGTAGTTTCGTAGTGTGCTCTTTGTTCTCTAACGTATCTGAAGATGACATTTATTAAACACGTGTCAATTTATCTGCATCACTAACGTGTGTACGTCCTTTGTTTGCTGAGGAATATCCTTAATATAGAGTCTGGTATGAAAATCCAGCCCAAGACCCTACAATTGCGCAAGTGGCCTACTGTGAACAGAGAGAAAATTGAGTTGTGGCCATTGTAGTGGTAAACTTACGCGAGAATTTTGAATGTTCAAATGGTTCAAATGGCTCTGAGCACTATGGGACTTAACTGCTGAGGTCATCAGTCCCCTATAACTTAGAACTACTTAAACCGAACTAACCTAAGGATATCACACACATGCATGCCCGAGGCAGGATTCAAACCTGCGACCGTAGCGGTCGCGCGGTTCCAGACTGTAGCGCCTAGAACCGCTCGGCCACATCGGCCGGCTATTTTGAATGTCTTTATGATACCTTTGGTTACAAGACATCTTCCTTAGAGTTATGTCACAAACACAACACCTCACTTAAGTCCGTAACTACAAAATAGATTTCTAATTTGTGGACAAACGGCAACTAATTTATTTTACTTGCTACGAGAAATGGTCATAGGTAATAGTCGCATAGAGGCACCCCTTTTATTTTTTCATGATTTATGTACAGTATATGTACATCTAATCGACAGCCTGCTATCTAATATACAGCCTCTTGGCAGCATTTTACCGCATCTCTAAAAGCTGGGGATTAGAAATGGGAAACTGAAAATAAATGCTCGTTCATTATACTTATGTTACTTTGTAGGAACATTTATCAGGTAACAGTGCATTAACGTACAGTACACTAACAATATCCAATTACCTGTGAAAGGTAACTTTGGTTCCTTACTCGATTTCACTTGTACAATTACACCCTGTGTACCTCTTCATCATTTTCCTTCACGTAGACTGAAATGTGTAGACAGTACAGTTACGAGTAACAAATAACATATGTATGTCCCAATAAATATGTGTTTCATTACAAGCCACAATACAACTCAACTTACGAGACCATTACCACCATAGCGACGTCCAACCTAAGATTCAAAATATAGCATGACTGCAGCTTCTCTTCAGAGTGTAGCTATTTCTACAGAGTCTTCGGGAATGCTCGACGTTGTTGACACAGAGTAACGGATTCTGTCTATCTTGCTTTGCAGTCAGCACATTTCATGGACTATTTTGTGAAGGCATTGAACACCAACAGTAACAAACGTGATATCACTGAACCCGTCTCCTAAAGAGCATTTGAGAGCCGTTAAAATGATATAAGCCTTCCGCATGAAAACCTTACCGTTGTCTTAATACCTCGATTAGTCACGCATGACTCTTCTGCATATCTAAGTGCTGGTCATTGAAACTGGAACATCAGGTAACGTGGCAAGTAATGAAATGCTACTGTTATCGTTCATACGCATTATAGTAGAAAGAATACATTATTAAATATGTAGATGATTCGTGGTTATACGAGGGTCATTCCATCAGTCATAGCAACAGTAGTATAAATTACGATAATGTGACAACATGGTAATTCCATGAAGTGCTTTGAACCAGTAAGGCGGCATGTACCCGAATACCAACATACAGTAGGTTTCCAGTACTGAAGGTCCAGCAAAGTGTGAACGGAAACAAAATCACTGGAATTCTGTGTAAATTTTCTGTGCACGTTCGAAATCAACTGTCTTTCTCTCTCTCTCTCTCTCTCTGTCCCTCTCTCTCTCTCTCTCTCTCTCTCTCTCTCTCTCTCTCTCTCTCTCTTTGTCCCTCTCTCTCCACCCGAACTGGCCTCGGAAGGCCCCACTGTATCGACAGACCGCCGTGTTATCCTGAGCAGATAGGCATCACTGTATGCGGATACGGAGGGGTATGTGGCCAGCACACCACCAGGACGTTGTCAGTTTTCTTGACCAGAGCCGCCACTGTTCAGTCAAGTAGCTCCTGAATTAGCCTCACAGGGCCTGAGTGCACCAGCTTGCCTACAGCCCTATGCAGACACGGACTATCACCCATCCAAGTGTTAATCAAGCCCGAGAATTCTTGACTTTGGTGATCCGACGCAATCTGCGACAAGGCTGTTGGCTCAAAAACAACTGTTGTCTTTCCCCCAGTGGATCTGAACAATGTTTTCATGCCGAAGGCGCTGAAATGGTGCTACCTATCGCTGGAAATGCCGTGAACACATCCGCCCTCTCACAGAATGGTTTCTTCAGCTGTGGAATGAGATCGAAGTAGCTTGGATTTTGGTCAGGTGAATAGGGTAGATTGGGAGGATTTTCCAGCCCAACTCTGTATGAAATTTTTTATGACTTGTGATATGTAGACTGTAGCGTTATCGTGCAGTATGGTTGCATTTTGCAGTAGTGCTGGACGTTTTCGCCGTCACCCGCAGCTCCTCGTGGTGCACATGACACCGAGTAGCATTTCTGCCAGCGACAAAGACAATTCTCACCTATCCCGCTGTTCCCCTCTGCTGGCAGAAGACAGGGAGTTCTTCACGCTTTCCTGTCCTCTGCCATCCTCTTCAGGAGCGCTTAATTTCCGCTTCCCTTTATGTCCTCTCAATATCCTCCCACAAGCTAGACCTTCCAAAGAGCCTGTTAGCAAGCATTCCCATCTCAACGAATGTCCCGTCCAGCTCTTCTTCCTTTCTCTCATAACTTCCAACAGTCTTCTCCTCTCACCAACTCTTCCAGCACTCTATCGTTACTCACTTTTTCCATCCGGGATGTGAAATGTAGTACAGAGAGCTGCTACCGCTGGTACTTGCAGCAGTCTTCTCCTGTCACCGACCCTTTCTATCGTAACTCACTTTTTCCATCCTGGAGGTGAAATACAGTACACAGAGATGCCACCGCTGGCATCAACAACAGCTCTGTCCGGCTGGGCACTGAGTCGAATTGAGCTTAGATGACTGACACGGGTCGGGTCTATGTTGCTTCAACAGTATGTCAGAAATCACCAGTTGTCGCTGGCGTTCGGAGGCATGCAACCCGTTACTGATGCTTTGAATGGGTGAGAGATCTGGGGAACGCGCTGGATAGGGAAACAGTCAAACATCCTCTGTATCGAAGTAGGTCAGGATAGCGAGGACAGTCTGCAGTCTTGCGTTATCTTGTTCAAAGATGTCATGGAGACCTGGAAGATAAGGACAGCCAACGGCCATAATATGTCATAAATGTTCCTGCTACTGTTAAAATTACCAAGTATGCAAACCAGAGGTGATGGTGTCGTGTAACCCACTACTGGGCCCATAAGTCGACGACAAATACAATCCGACAACGTTCATTTTCCTCCGAGTCATCACATACATGTACGTAAAAAACAGTATTCCGTTTGAGTCCATAGACGTATCACGGCACTGCACTGAACTGATATTCGAATGTTGTGCGGGAGCAGTCGCATTTAGTAAAACTAAAATTCTAATTTTTGTTGTTTATAGGTTCCCTAACTCTGACTTCAGAGCATTTCTGTTCAAGCTAGAGAGGGTTCTTGATTCACTTTATAGGAAGTACAGGAAATTAATTATATGTGGTGACTTCAATATTAATTTTGTATATGATTCTGCAAGAAAAACGATGTTGGTAGAGCTCCTAAATTCATATGATCTGATGCAGACTGTGTTTTTTCCATCTAGGCTGCAGGGGAATGGTAGCACAGCCATAGACAATTTTTTTTTTTTCATTCTTCATTACTAGATGGGCATTCTGTTAGTAAAAGGGTGAATTGCCTTTCAGAACATGATGCACAAATTTTAACACTAAAAGGTTTTTGTACTCCAGTAAATGTCAGATATAATTACAAACTATGTAGGAAAGTTAATCCAACAACAATAGAGCGTTTTTTAAAACTCGTCAAGGAACAAGAGTGGCAGGATGTTTATAGTGCCGATAACATAGACGACAAATATAATGCTTTCCTTAACACATTTCTCATGCTCCTTGAGAGTTTCTCTCCACTACAAAGTTCTAAACGGGGTACTAGCAGTAAAAGGCAGCCTCGGTGTCTCACTAGTGGGATACGGATATCATGTAGAATATAGCGGGTATTATATCAAAATGTTAGAAGCAGTCACAATCAAGCATCAGTGGCCCACTGCAAAGAGTAATGTAAGGTGCTTAAAAATGTTATTAGGAAGGGAAAGAGTAAGTGTTACGCAAGTAGAATAGCTAAAACCATATAGTCAGTTGTGAAGGAAGTGTCTAGACAGCAGTACAATGTCGATAATATAATCTTTATTTAATTCACCGGCAGTGCTCAGAAAATGATAGTTAAATACTGTACATATATCTGTAGGAGGTAGGAGTAAAACAGTAATAATATCTGGCGCTCCCCACGGATGTGTTACAGGCCATCTGCTGTTCCTCATCTTCATTAATGATTTAGGAGACAATCTGAGTAGCTCTCTTAGTTCTTTGCAGATGATGCTGTCCTTTACAGTTGTGTAAAGTCATCAGATGATCAAATCGAATTGCAAAATGATTCAGACAAGATATCTGTATGGTGCAAAAAGTGGAAATTGTCTGCAAATCATGGAAAGTTTGTTGTCCTCCACATGAGCAATAAAAAGAGTCCACTAAGTTTCATTAGCGCTAAATCACTCAAATTTAAAGGCTGTAAATTCAACTAAATACTTAGGGGTTACGATTACGAATAACTTAATTTTAACGATCAAGTAGACTATGTTGAGAGGAAAGCAAACCAAAGACTGCGATTTATTGGCAGAACAATCAGAAAATGTAGCAGTCTACTAAAGAGACTGATTATACATTACGCCTGTCCGCCCTCTTTTGGGTTAGTGCTGTGCGTGTGGGATCCACATCAGATGGAACTGACGGAGGACATCGAAAAAGTTGAAAGAATGGCAGCTCGTCTTGTATTATCGCGAAAAAGGGGACAGCGTGCCAGTTATATCATAGACGAAATGGCGTGGCAATCATTAAAACAAAAACGTTTGCCGGTGCTGTGGGACTTTCTCATGAAATTTCAATCACCAACTTTCCCCTCAGAGTGTGAAAATACTTCGTTTGCGCCGAACTATATAGGGAGAAATGATCATCATAATAAAATAAGAGAAATCAGAGCTCGCACGGAAAGATTTACGTGTCCGTTTTTCCCGTTCGCTGTTCGAGAGTGGAACGTTAGACAAGGAGCTTAAAGGTGGTTCCATTAACCCTTTGCCAGGCACTTAACTGTGAATTGCAGAGTAATCATGTATGTCTAGATGTACACGTAGATCCGATTTTGATGAAATAAAGCCTACACTGTGCTCTAAACTAAGCTCAAGCCACCTGTAAATACCACAAGAAAATTTGTCTAGTAGTTTTGGAGATCAGCGCATTCAAACAGAGGAACATACAGATACAACTGTTTTAGATAAAACAATAAATCACATTTTTTTCTTTTCGTGATCCGATTTTGATAAAATAAAGTCTACACAGGTCCGAAGCTATGTTCAAGCTACCTGAGAAAACCTCATGAAAATTCTTATTAGTTAGTTACATGTTCCATTGATCAATCTCACGGAAACCGTTATGATGTGGAGCATGTCAAGTTCATAAGAAATGCACACATGAATCAAGTATAAAAAAAAGGCTTAAAATTTTTATTACCTACCCCATTCCCTTAGATGCCACAAAGTGCATATAATGGCTGCAGATTTATTTATTCCTATTCAAGAATTCACATGTGCTATAGAAGGAGTTGTCAAGGAGACATGATTTCAATTTATTTTTGAAACTATTACTGCTATCAGCCATTTTATTTCATCTGGTAATTTATCGAAAAGTTTTACAGCAACATATTTTACCCCTTTCTGTGCCAAATATAGGTCAAATGGACGATAGAGTAAGTATTTCGTTCTTCTGGTATTATAATCATGCGTGTCACTGTTTTTTTAAACTGGTCAATGTTGTTGAGAATAAATTTCATTACTGAGTAAATGTACTGTGAGGCTGTTTTAAAAATTCCTAACCTTTTAAACAGATGCCTACAAGAAGTGCGACTATGAGCCCCACACATTATTCTAAACACTTTTTTTGGGCAGTGAATACTTTTTGCGTAAGCGTTGAGTTACCTCAAAATATTATTCCGGAGGACACCAGAGAGTGAAAGTATGCAAAGTATGTTAGCTGCTAATTTTTATATCCTCAAAATTAGCAATTATTCTGATTGCAAAAGTTGCTGAACCTAGTCGCTTTAGGAGATTCAAAACATGAATTTTCCAATTAAGATTCTCATCTATATGTACACCCAAAAACTTAGTATGCTCTACCCTGGCTACTGTCGTCTGTTGATGTGTTATATTTATGGAAGGAACAGTATTCCTTGCGGTAGAAAATTGTATGTTCTGCGTTTTTTCAAAGTTCAGAGCAAGCCTATTCGCAAAAAAAAAAAAACAATCAATAATTTTTCCAAAGATATTATTTGTATCATTTTCTATTGGAGTTTCTTTTACTGGATTAATAATAATGCTTGTACCATCAGCCAACAGTGTCAGTTTAGCTTCTTGTTTCAGATAAGAAGAGAAGTCATCACACACATGAAAAACAGAAGGGGACCCATGATCGATGTAGTAGTTTTCCAGAAGCGTGTTCAAACAGACAAACAGACACGACAGTTTTATAGATTTATTATTAGTATAGCCCACACACGGCAGCAGCATACACAAATACAAATACAATAATACACATGAATACAAATGTGCAACATATATAAGAGAACATGAAGGGCATAATAAGTGTCACATAATAAACTCACAGAACTAAGATATGTAACATGTAAGACAATTTGTTGACTACACATTGATGTCCGTATCTTGCATCCATTTCATAGTATGATGCCTGGCTTCTATAATGTTTTCATCTGATCCACTATATCTTCTTATATGGCACACTTTTATGATATCGTCCAGAGTGTGATCAGGTGCTCCACAGATTCCCATTGGCAAGGCCACTTCCGAAAAGTTGAGTCTAGTCCAATATTTTCTTGGGAAGTTGAATTCTCGTGGTGTTTTTGAGGAATTAGTTATGAGATGATGGTTACTGAGCTCTCACTGCCTTTTCCCGCGTGTCTGTTAGGTTCAAGATGTCCTGCCCTCTTCCATAACAGCTGTTCCATACTGGCTTCAGTGATATCAAGCGGGTATTTGGTAAATTCGTTACTATGTGCAGAATAGGTGAATATTTTGTTTGATATGTCTGTGGCATTTTTTCCTGTTCTTTAGTAGTTATTTATCCTTGCCTCAGCTCTGTTGCCAATGAGGGAGAGTCACGGTATCGGAGAGATCTTAATGAACCGGTGATTATATTCACAGTTTCCTGGACCTATACGTATGGCTTGTTGGTAAATGGCTTCTTTGCCACAACGGAGCACAGTCTCCGACAGTGTTTCAATATAAGGGTGAGTTAAATGAAAATGAGACAGATAGAACAAAAGTTGAGTAAACTGTTTACTACTTCAAAAGTCATCACCATAGCTGTTATTAGATTTATTCCAGTGTGAGATGAGATGGTCAGTGCCTTCATGGGAATTTTTTTGCGGTTGTCTAAGGAACCACGATAACACCTATGCTTGAACCCCTTTTCCGAAGCAAATCGACGGGTACGAATGTCTTTCTCTAAGGCTCCATTCCACTAACATGGTAATCACATGGGGAGAGACAGGGAGTGTAGGGTGGATGTGTAAACGCTTTCCAGCGAATAATTTGCAGCATAGTCGAAACAACAGACACGCCTATTCGGGAAGTCAGTATGGGATTCGTACTAGATAGGACTGACAGAAGCAATAGAGAAGATCCAAAGAAGAGCAGCACGTTTCGTTATATGGTCACTTAATAAACGCGAAAGCGTCACGGAGATGCTCACCCAACTCTATGCGTTCTGCATCGTGTTATGGTCAACAGTCAAATTTCTGAGAGCGTACCTTCTTAAAAGGATCAACCAACACATTCCTTCCCCCTATGTATACCTCGCGGAAAGATCATGAAGATAAAATTAGAGATATTCGAGCCCACACGGAGGCTTACCAGCAATCGTTCTTCCAGCGAACCATGTGCGAGTGGAAAAAGAAAAGGAGGAAACGACACTGACGTACAAAGTTCTCTCCGCCACTCACCATAAGGTGGCTTACGGAGTGTAGCTGTAAACGTAGATGTAGACATTTTTCTTTGATTGCAAGGGCCCCTGCATGTTGCCTTTCTGGCAGACGGATCCACAATTAACAGGCAGGAGTACGTGGACACTTTGCAGAAATTGAAGCGTGTCATCAAATCGAAACACATAGGAATGATGACGGACGGCATTATCCTGCTGCAGGATGTTCGCCCACATCTTGCCAACATTGTTTCAACTACAGTGCAGAAGTCTAACTGATATGACCTCATAGATTCTCCACACAGTCCCAACCTCTCCCCATGCGTCTCCATATTTGTGGAGCCCTGAGGCAAGACATTCGTGGCCGTAGATTTGCTTCGGAAAAGAGATACACGCCTGGGTACAACCATGGTTACCTGGATAATTGCAATCATTTTTCCACAAAGGCACTGATTGTCTTGTCTCACCTAGGACAAATGTCACATTTGTGACATGGGAACGTTCGCTATCGTGAAGCAGCAACACCCAGCACGGAACTTGGTCCAGCATTCCACAGTGGTGATTTTCGACAGACATGATGTCCCATACACAAAATTCAAATTGAGACGTCCCCTTAGAAAAATTGTAAATGACTCTGCTTAAACTGACACACAATTTTTAGCGCAACGCAATCTGACTTTTAATAATCCCTACAAAAGAATGGCCCTGACTAACATTAACCTATACCTTTCATGAATCACTTACCTCACAAAAATCTTCGTTACTCGAACTACTGCAATACAGCGACCGCCACTACTGCCAGCTAAATGAAAGATTCTAACTACTGAAGGGACTAACTATTGATAGGCATAGTTAGCAAATGAAAGATTTTGATAGAGAACAAACAATGTATTTACCTTAATAGTGTTCAAAAGTCATTATATATATATATATATATATATATATATATATATATATATATATATATATATATATATATATATATATATATATATCAGTTCATGACATCCAGTCTTACAAATTTACTGTCTCTGATGGACACACGTCCAGATCATCCGCTCTCAAAACTCCGCCATTTCTCTCCCCACATCCACCACTGCTGGCGGCTCACCTCCAACTGCGCAACGCTACGCGCTGTTAACAGCCAACTGCCCAACACTACAATAGCGAATATTACAACAGTTCCAACCAGCCACAGACTGCACACAGCACATCCAGTGATTTTCATACAGAGCACTACGTGGCGTTACCAATATAAAACCTAAACAGCCTACTTACAAAATGGCTCTGAGCACTATGGGACTTAACATCTGAGGTCAGCGGTCCCCTAGAACTTAGAACTACTTAAACCTAACTAACTTAAGGACATCACACACATCCATACCCGAGGCAGGATTCGAACCTGCGACCGGAGCAGTCGTGCGGTTCCAGACTGTAGCGCCTAGAACCGCTCGGCCACACCGGCCGGCTGTCCCATACACAGTCTTCATTCTTGGATGGACGGAGTGTAACAAAAATGTAGGGCACAAATTGCAGGACACGTTTTTCACACGTAGACGAAGAAATTATGTTATGTGAACATGGGACTGGAAACGTTTTGACCCCATGTTGCAACTCATTTTCTCCAACGACTTTCAAGGAGGTCAGATTGTAAATTTTCACAGTCGGCATGTATGGTGTGAGGTATGGGGCGAGTTGGCATGGCCGCGCTGGCCGCTCGCCGGCCAAGGGGCTCCACGGCGGCCGCGTGAGATAGAAATATTTCGTAGTGCCAACTCGTGCACTTGTGGGAATTCCGTGGCCTGTGCAGTGAAGACGTAGTATTCATTTAGGAGTGAATATCTTGCAAGCTATATTGTTGTTCATAACTAATTACGTGGAGTAGGAATCTATTGTTTCCCTGTTATGCAACTCATATTTTATTTAATTACTGGACCATCGACCCCAATAAACTGCATTCTTAAAGGTACTCCTGCTTTTGTACTCATCATTTAAAGTCGTTAAAAATAGTACCTGTAGATTTCATTTAATGGCAATCTTTCATTTATAAATTTCTGTGTTACATTCAAAATTCGCAATTGCCGAGTGATAGGAACCCTCGACCATTCGATTCATGTACATATTCATATTGTATATTGTAGACTAGCAGTATTTGGCTTGTAATGCGGCAACTACATATCCCGGCTCCTAGACAACGAAACCAGCAAAAACTTTTAATATTTCAACTCTGAGTCTAAGGACACGTAGTTGAGGGCCACACCACATTTCATTTTCTTTCAGTATTACCGCAGTGGGCAGGCATCAATCCTTAAGCAACTGGTGAAGCAAGTCATCAACAAAGATTTTCTGTCAGTGTTTTAGCTGGTATTGATGGTGACTGTTTGGTTGGACCTCCCTTTCTTCCACCCAGGGTCAACGGAAAAAGTTAGCATAAGTTGATAAAGAATTTTCTACCTGATCTGTTAGCGATGTACGTTAGCTGTTCTTCATGCACGATGAAGCATGTTCTCATTTTAATGTTAATGTCCGTTGGCTTCTAAATAACAGATTCGGTGACAGCTGGATAGGCATAAATGAACCAATTGCGTTGCCTCTACGCTCTCCAGACCTAAACCGAGTGGACTTTTACTTGTGGGGGAAGTTGACAGTTCTTGTGTGTATGGAACCCCAGTACAAGATGCTCAGTCTCCGTTCCGGTATGATGGAAGTTGCGAAACCACACATAGTATTCCTTGCCTACATCAGCACATCCGAGATTTACTACGACGGCAGGTTGACACATACATCAACGCCCACAGAGGGTGTATTGTCAGAAAGAGTCGCGTGGGTATGCTGGTGCGTTCTGTTCGTGTGTTTTCCCTTATTAATGGGTTAGAGAAAGTGCGTTGTAACCTGGGAACAATGTGTTTTCATACCCATGTTCATATAACATAATTTCTTCTTCTGCATGTGAGGAACGTGTCCTGAAATTTGTGTCCTACACTATGTATATCCCTAGAGCAGGGAAATTACTCTTCAGTGTTTAAAAGAGTCGAACGCATGATAGTCTTGCCCGTTGCTGCTTTTCTCTCCTTCTCTGCAGGCAGCTATATGTAAATAAAGTGCGAAATGATTAATGGTGCCTGTCATCGACATTGAGTCTGGTTTTTGCAAATGGCCTTGCAAAAGAAGTGAGCGTTATAAGACTACACGAGACTCGAAGCATTCACGCCGCGTGTGCCTGATACAAAAATGCCGTACAGGACTCACCAAAAAGCTGTCTGGCAGGCCATCGACACACTTTGCGCGATCCGTTGGGCGTTTTAGTTTTCCAGTGCACCTGCTTTGATCGATGGGTGGAAAAAGGAAAGAAAGTGGTAAGGGCGTGGGCGGGCAATCGACGCTAATTGAGGGCGGAGTGGGTGGGGGCGGGGGGAGGCGGTGACGGATGGGCGAGAAATGCGGACACGAGCGGCAATCTGTAACACTCGACGCGGCGCCGGGCGGTCAGCGCGGCCGGGCGGCGGCGGCGGCGATCGGCTCATCCATCACGGCAGGCGGCGCTGCCCGGCTGTCCACGTCGCGCGGCGCCATCGGGCTGCCCCCGATGACGCGCGATTTAATAACCCGGGGTCTTCTTTTTCTCTCACGTGTAAATACAAAACACACACCGGACGTCGATCTGTATATTGCTTGGATATGTTAAAGTCGCGATTCTACTGAGCAAAGCCGGCCGGCTACAGTCTGGATCCGCGCGACCGCTACGGTCGCAGGTTCGAATCCTGCCTCGGGCATGGATGTGTGTGATGTCCTTAGGTTAGTTAGGTTTAAGTACTTCTAAGTTCTTGGGGACTGATGACCGCAGCTGTAAAGTCCCATAGTGCTCAGAGCCATTTGAACCATACTGAACAAAGAGGGTACGAACCAGTTACTCCTGCTGTGAATCTTACCTTTCTATTGTCGTGACAATAGTTCGGCAATGGAACTGCGTTTTGGGTAAGATAATGTTCCAGATTCACTAATACGAGCGTGCATCAAAAGTAATGCCTCCTTTCCATGAGAAATTTAATAAAGAAGGTACATAGCCCAGTAATATTAATGTGACCACCGTCTATATTCGACGTTAACGTGCAGCAACCATCCACAGAAGCCAAGTGGAAGCACTAGCAGATAAGGGTGTATACAGGGTGGTCCATTGATCGTGACCGGGCCAAATATCTCACGAAATAAGCGTCAAACAAAAAACTACAAAGAACGAAACTTGTCTAGCTTGAAGGGGGAAACTTGATGGCGCTATGGTTGGCCCGCTTGATGGCGCTGCCATAGGTCAAACGGATATCAACTGCGTTTCTTTTCAAATACGAACCCCCATTTTTATTACATATTCGTGTAGTCTGTAAAGAAATATGAATGTCATAGTTGGACCACTTTTTTCGCTTTGTGATAGATGGCGCTGTAATAGTCACAAACATATGGCTCACAATTTTAGACGAACAATTGGTAACAGGTAGGTTTTTTAAATTAAAATACAGAACGTAGATACGTCTGAACATTTCATTTCGGTTGTTCCAATGTGATAGATGTACCTTTGTGAACTTATCATTTCTGAGAATGCATGCTGTTACAGCGTGATTACCTGTAAATACCCCTTTAATGCAATAAACGTTCAAAATGATGTCCGTCAACCTCAATGCATATGGCAATACGTGTAACGACATTCCTCTCAACAGCGAGTAGTTCGCCTTTCGTAATGTTCGCACATGCATCGACAATGCGCTGACGCATGTTGTCAGGCGTTGTCGATGGATCACGATAGCAAATATCCTTCAAATTTCCCCACAGAAAGAAATCCGGGGACGTCAAATCCGGTGAATGCGTGGGCCATGGTATGGTGCTTCGACGACCAATCCACCTGTCATGAAATATGCTATTCAATAGCGCTTCAACCACACGCGAGCTATGTGCCGGAAATCCATCATGTTGGAAGTACATCGCCATTCTGTCATGCAGTGAAACATCTTGTAGTAACATCGGTAGAACATTACGTACGAAATCAGCATACATTGCACCATTTAGATTGCCATCGATAAAATGTGGGCCAATTATCCTTCCTCCCATAATGCCGCACTATACATTAACCCGCCAAGGTCGCTGATGCTCCACTTGCTGCAGCCATCTTGGATTTTCCGTCGCCTGCCGGTTTACGCTACCGCTGTTGGTGAATGACGCCTCGCCGCTAAATAGAACGCGTGCAAAAAATCTGTCATCGTCCCGTAATTTCTCTTGTACCCAGAACTGTACATGACGTTCAGAGTCGTCGCCATGCAATTCCTGGTGCATAGAAATATGGTACGGGTGCAATCGATGTTGATGTATCATTCTCAACACCGACGTTTATGAGATTCCCGACTCTCGCGCAATTTGTCTGCTGCTGATGTGCGGATTAGCCGCGACAGCAGCTAAAACATCTACCTGGGCATCATTATTTCTTGCAGGTCGTGCTGGAAGTTTCACATCTGGCTGAACACTTCCTGTTTCCTTAAATAACGTAACTACCCGGCGAACGGTCCGGACACTTGGATGATGTTGTCCAGGATACCGAGCAGCATACATAGCACACGCCCGTTGAGCATTTTGGTCACAATAGCCATACATCAACACGATATCGACTTTTTCTGCAGTTTGTAAACGGTCCATTTTAACACGGGTAATGTATCACCAAACAAATACCGTCCGACTGGCGGGATGTTTTCGTGATACCACGTACTTATACGTTTGTGACTATTACAGTGCCATCTATAACAAAACGAAAAAAGTGGTCCAATTAAAACATTCATATTTCTTTACGTACTACACGAATATGTCATAAAACATGGGGATTCCTATTTAAAAAACGCAGTTGGTATCCGTTTGACCTATTGCAGCGCCATCTAGCGGGCCAACCATAGCGCCATCTGGTTTCCCCGTTCAAGCTAGACAAGTTTCGTTCTCTGTACTTTTTTCGTTTGAGATATTTGGCCCGGTCACGATCCATGGACCACCCTGTATGTTCTGTCTGGGGGGGGGGGGGGGGGGGGGGGGAGCGGGAAACAGTTCAGTCGCTGTCGTAATTCGGAAACAGAGCGATTTATCTGAGTTCCAATAGGGAGATGATCATTGACTTTCGGGCCAAGAGTGGAGCCATTTCAGAAACGACCAAGACTGTAAACTGCTCACGTGCCGCAGTGCTTAAATCAAACAGCGCATGACGAACTGCCACTACCCGAAACCGGCGCCGAGAAAATTGTGGTGCACCACTGGCCATTGATGACAAGAGCGAACGACGGCTGCAGAGATGTGTCCGGGTGAATACACATGCAACTGTTGCTTAATTGATCGCCCAGATGAACCAAGGGATTACCAACACTGTCGCCTGAATGACCGTTCTGCGAACGTTGCTGGGTATGAGCCTCCACAGCAGGTGCCCGGTTCACGACCCCATGCTGACTGCCGTTCAACGGCCACGAAGGCTGAAATATGCAGACCAAAACCGCAACTGAACGTCATCTGAGTGGCGATAGGTGGCCTTGTCAGATGAATCACGTTTTATGCCTCATCGGACAGAAAAGAAACGCCCTTAAAGAGACGGTGCGTTGTGTTCTGGGGAACGTTTTCGTTCCATTCCCTGCTTACTCTTGTCATTCTGAAAGGCACAACCGATCAACACAAGTATGCATCTACCCTTCGGGACCATATCCATCCCTACATGCAGGTTGTTTCTCCTCGGCGCGACGGCATCTAACAGCAGGACAATGCATCGTGCCACACGACTTGCACTGTAAGTGCGTGGTTCAAAGAGCACCACGATGAGTTCTCTCGTTAGGGCTGTTCGTGCTATAGCAGCTGGTCTCGGTTGTGTAGTTGACATAGCTCCACTTCCCTGTCAGGATCTTCCACAACCTGATTGACCCTCTTCCTGCACGTGTCGCAGTGGTCAGCGCTGCAAAAGGTGGTTATTCATAATTTTTACAAATGGTCACTGTATAGCCTCAACTGTCCTCTATACAAGATTACTGTTCAGCATAGTCGCCATGGATTTGTACACATCTGTATCATTGAATCCAGGCATCAAAACCAGTTTGGAAAATTCAAGATGTTGCCTATTGACCCACGATATTTGAAACTCAGGCTACGCTTTTGATTGTAAACTCTACCGCGTCTGCCCCCTAGAAGCATTTAATCAGCACCTTCTCCATTGGTATCTGTAACGACGCCGTCGGCTGGCCGGTGATAACTTTATCTCCAGTGTCCGTTCCTCTGCTACGAAATCACTTCGCGCAATGCCCCACTTCGTTGATGTCCGTTACAGTGCACCATACAATTTATTCATAGATGAAATTACAACAGCTTTTAAATCACGTGTCAGGAAGCCAAATCAGGAATTTTTCCGAACTGGTTTTGACGCCTTGATTCAACGAAGGCGCAAATGTCTACAAAAACAAAGCGGCTAAGTTGAACTGTGGTGTAGTGTAGAGAACAACTCTGGCTATCATCTGTACTGAGCTCACCACACAAAAAATAGTCT
Source organism: Schistocerca americana (assembly GCF_021461395.2). Lineage (NCBI taxonomy): Eukaryota > Metazoa > Arthropoda > Insecta > Orthoptera > Acrididae > Schistocerca > Schistocerca americana. The sequence continues at coordinate 306,574,851 of NC_060124.1, read as the reverse complement.
CCCCTATAGTAAACATTTTAAGCGTCATGTAATACCGTGTAATTCTGCTCCTGGCCTTGATAACCGCCTGGATTCGGTTACGAAGAGACTTCGCAAAATTGTGCAGATTCGTCGCATACAGGTTTAACCACTCGCTGAGAATTTGAAAGCGCAATTCTCCCAAATTGCAGGCATACTGATGTTGTCGTTTTACCCCCTGTTCCAACACAGCCGGTGGATTTTGTATGGGGTTCAAGTCAGGTGGAAATTGAAAATTTGTGGTAAGTTCCTATGGGACCAAACTGCTGAGGTCATCGGTCCCTAGGCTTACTTAATCTAACCTAAACTAACTTACGCTAAGGACAACACACACACCCATGCCCGAGGGAGGACTCGAACCTCCGACGGGGGGAGCCGCGCGGATCGTGGCAAGGCGCCCAAGATCGCGCGGCCATCCCGCTCTGCAAATAAAAAATGGAAATGTCGTGTGGCTAGGGCCTCCCGTCGGGTAGACCGTTCGCCTGGTGCAGGTCTTTCGATTTGACGCCACTTCGGCGACCTGCGCGTCGATGAGGATGAAATGATGATGATTAGGACAACACAACACCCAGTCCCTGAGCGGAGAAAATTTCCGACCCAGCCGGGAATCGAACCCGGGCTCTTAGGATTGACAGTCTGTCACGCTGACCACTCAGCTACCGGGACGGACACTCTGCAAATGAGGTGCTTTTGCAGGCTAGTCAAGATGTGATATGGTGGGGGGTTGTCAGAAAATCATTCATCCAGCCGAATTAACTTTGCTGTCATCGTCTTTATGTGCCCGTATGAGCAATGGCCTCTTACAAGGAGACCGACTCCCAATGTTCATTGCATGCGATTCCCGTCGCAATGTTATTTCGCTAACGGTTGGGGATGGACCTTTGTTCTCTGCCGGCACCAATTCTTGTAAGGTTTTGAAGCGATTTTGATTCAAAAACCGTGAAAAGCTTCCATGATCCCTCTCAGTCAAGATCTTCTCCCGACCACAATTCTGACGTCGCCTTTCGTGGCCACGTGTGTTTCACCACTGCTTGTAGAAACGTTGAACAGTCCGCCTTGAAACACCAGCAAATCAACTAAGTGCACCGTATCGCCTTGGGCGCGGCCAAACACGATTACTCCGTTTTGCCACTATGTCACGTCCTTATATTTTCCTGTATTTACATACAATGTCCGCTTGAAACATAATTGTCTCGCTGATGGCTACTGCCATATGCTCATGTACAGGCAGTGCGCTGTCGGTTTGTGCACGTGACTCGATCGCTGCTGCATCTGTAAAGGCGATTCATCCGTGCATGCGCATTGGGGTGACAGGCTTTTTTTCCGGTGAGCTTCATTTACAATTTGTACAGAAACCAGATGGCAGTTACAAGAGTCCAGGGGAATGAAAGGGAAGCAGTGATTGGGAAGGGAGTGAGACAGGGTTTTAGCCTCTCCCTGATGTTATTCAATCTGTATATTGAGCAAGGAGTGAAGGAAACAAAAGAAAAATTCTGAGAAGTTATTAAAATCCATGGAGAAGAAATAAAAACTTTCAGGTTCGCTGATGACAGCAAAGGACTTGGAAGAACAGTTGAACGGAATGGACCGCGTCTTGAAAGGAGGATATAAGATGAACAACAACAAAAGCAAAACGAGGATAATGGAATGTAGTCGAATTAAGTCGGGTGATGCTGAGGGAATTAGATTAGGAAATGAGGCACTTAAAGTAGTAAAGGAGTTTTGCTATTTGGGGAGCAAAATAACTGATGATGGTCGAAGTAGAGAGGATGTAAAATGTAGACTGGCAATGGCAAGGAAAGCGTTTCTGAAGAAGAGGAATTTGTTAACATCGAGTATAGATTAGATGGGTAGATCATGTAACTAATGAGGAGGTATTGAATAGAATGGGGGAGAAGAGGGGTTTGTCTCACAACTTGACAAGAAGAAGGTACCGGTTGGTAGGGCATGTTCTGAGGCATCAAGGGATCACAAATTTAGCACTGGAGGGCAGCGTGGAGGGTAAAAATCGTAGAGGGAGACCAAGAGATGAATACACTAAGCAGATTGAGAAGGATATAGGTTGCAGTAAGTACTGGGAGATGAAGAAGCTTGCACAGGGTAGAGTAGCATGGAGAGCTGCATCAGACCAGTCTCAGGATTGAAGATCACAACAACAACAACAACAACGAGCTTCATTCCGCTGTTACGTGTCCAATATGAAATTATGACACGGGTAGCATTACTTTTTCATCCTATACCGTATAACCCTCTCAGAGTCGGAACTTAAAAGGTTCCTAGGCGCAGACGGACTATAACTACACGGTGACAGCTATTGAAATATATGGAATAAAATTATCATAGCTTACGAGCGGTTTCCGTTAGGACATTGAAACGGCACGTTGCTGGCGTCGCATGATGGGAATTGTATGATCTGGTTTACTGACGAAGCCCACTTTCATTTAGATGGGTTCGTCAATAACCAAAATTGGCGCATTTGGTTGACTGAGAACCAGCAGTTCGCGATCCAGAAGTCTCTTTACCCTCAACGGGTGAGTGTGTGGCGTGCAATGTCCAGTCAGGGAATATTCGGTGCAATATCCCTTGATGTCACGGTGTCTGCCGAACGGTACGTGAAGGTTTTGCAAAATGATTTCATCCCCATTATCCAAAGTCGCCCTAATTTCGAAAAGATGTGGGGGCTCGACCCCATCGAAGCAGGAGAGTGTTTCACGTCCTGGAGGAGCACTTTGGGTATCGCATTCTGGCTCCGGGGTACCCAGAGGCCACCGGCATGGGCCTCCAGTAGCCGCCATGTTCCCTGGTTCGGAACAAATGCTACTCCTTTCTGTGGATCTGTATTAAAGAGAAGGTTTACAGCAATAATCCCGAAATCATTGCTGAGCTGAAAACAGCCATTCAGGAGGTCATCGACATCATCGATGTTCCGACGCTTGGCGGCGCATGCATAATTTCGCTACTCGTCTGCACCACATCATCGTAGATAGTTCAAATGGCTCTGAGCACTATGGGACTTAACTGCTGTGGTCATCAGTCCCCTAGAACTTAGATCTACTTAAACCTAACTAACCTAAGGACATCACACACATCCATGGCCCAGGCAGGATTCGAACCTGCGACCGCATTGTTGATGATGGCAGGCATATTGAACATGTCATAACCTAAATTCGAGTATCTGTAGAGTGACGTTTACATGTTGGATAAAGTGTGTGCACGTAGTAGTTTGTAACTAATTTACATTTTTTTTTATATTGATCAATAATTTTCACCCTGTAAGTAAGCTTCCGGGGGGTAAGCCACCACCTCTGCTATCGTATTCACCTGGGACAGTTAGCACTGATCTTTCGCAAAAAGACAACTTTCAACTAGTGCAGTGAATACATTTGGCCGGCCGGAGTGGCCGAGTGGTTCTAGGAGCTTCAGTCTGGATCCGCGCGACTGCTACGGTCGCAGGTTCGAATCCTGCCTCGGGCATGGATGTGTGTGCTGTCCATAGGTTAGTTAGGTTTAAGTAGTTCTAAGTTCTAGGGGACTGATGACCTCATATGTTAAGTCCCATAGTGCTCAGAGCCATTTGAACCATTTGAATACATTTGTCCAAGTGAGGAGTTACCTCAGAATATTACCTCGTAACACATCAGCCAACGAGAATATGAAAAATATGTTAACTTATTGAGTTATATATGCACAAAATGGGCAGTTATTCTTATAGGAAAGGTAGCCGACTCTAATTTGATGATTTCTTTCCGTTTTTTTAGCTTATGGAGAGGGGAATGACTTGTTAAATGTTGCTGTGCGAGCGTCAATCAGTGTAATATTGTCTTCATGATCGATACCTACTGGACTTATCTCTACATTCTTCAGTTAATGTTGGTATTTGGAGTATTGTAATTAGGCATTCACGGGACAAATTATGTCTATCTTGAGGACTTTGTCAGTTCAGATGTTGCAACGTATTGGTATCTCTCTCCTGTCAGTCAAAGAAAGCTGTGACGATTGGTGCTGCTTTTCTTAGTCTATGTTCAATCTCCCCTTAAATGTTATTTGGTGTAAGTCCCACACACTGTAGCGGTATTCGAAGATTGCCTGTGCGAGTGCCTTGCAAGTTGTCTCCGTTGTACACAGGCGGAGCATACAGGGCGAGTAAAGTATCGAATATTCCTGTAGCCGTTGCAGTGTGATACCTTGTGTGGTTATTCACACAGGAAACTCATTCAGTAATATATTTAATTATACCACATCCGATTCTTGTTACTTTTGTCAGTCAGCCATGCTTTGATTGTGCAATAAATATTTGAAATGTTCGTTGATTGCACCGTGGGTGTTAGTTCACACCGTTCCAATTAAATTAAACACGTCGTTGCAAAAATAAACAGGCGGCCGTAATTTCATTTAATTTTCATTTTAAATATTCCGTCGAAATGCTTTACCGAATACTGCTACAGATTTTTTTTATTATTATTATAATGTGGCGCGAGGTACGCCAGTTGAGATTTTTTTCCCAGCCGCTATGCGTAGTATAGAAGAACCAGCCCATACTCGCTACATCGCCTCACCGGATGAGGTGGCCAGCCCTCAGGATATGCAACCAGGAAAGCCGGCTACCGCAGGGGCACGCAGAGGCAGGCCCGGACAGCTAGGCCGCCGATGGCGATGGCAGAGCGGATAACTCCTAATGGCGGAGGCCGGCTTCAGGCAAGGGAAGCGCATCTGTGCTGTGTTCAGGGGGAGGGGAAGTGGGCGGAACTTCCAGTAACGGTTCACGTTCTCCTCCTAAATTGCGCCGGCTACGCATCACTATAAAGCGTCGGCACACAACCTCCGTATCGTACTGTTGTCTGTTCAATATTTTGCTTTGATAAGCAGGTTGCTTTTATGAATATCAAGATCTCAGATGGAAACCCTGTTCTAAGCAAAGAAGGGAAAAGCAGAAAGGATGAAGGAGTATATAGAGTGTCAATACAAGGGCGGTGTACTTGAGGACTATATTATGGAAATGGAAGAGGGTGTAGATGAAGATGAAATGGGAGATATGATTCTGCGTGAAGAGTATGGCAGAGCACTGAAAGACCTGAGTCGAAACAAGGCCCCAGGGAGTGGACAACATTCCATTAGAACTACTGGCAGCCTTGGGAGAGCCAGTCCTGACAAAACTCTACCATCTGGCGAGCAAGATGTATGAGACAGGCGAAATAACCTCAGACTTCTAGAAGAATATAATAATTCCAATCCCAAAGAGAGCAGGTGTTGACAGATGTGAAAATTACCGAAATATTAGTTTAATAAGTCACAGCTGCAAAATACTAACACGAATTCTTTACAGACGAATGGAAAAACTAGTAGAAGCCGACCTCGGGGAAGATCAGTTTGGATTCCGTAGAAATATTGGAACACGTGACGCCATACTGACCCTACGACTTATCTTAGAAGCTAGATTAAGGAAAGGCAAACGTACGTTTCTAGCATTTGTAGACTTAGAGAAAGCTTTTGACTGGAATACTCTCTTTCAAATTCTGAAGATGACAGGAGTAAAATACAGGGAGCGAAAGGCTATTTACAATTTGAACAGAAACCAGATGGCAGTTATAAGAGTCGAGGGACATGGAAGGGAAGCAGTGGTTGGGAAGGGAGTGAGACAGGGTTGTTGCCTCTCCCCGATGTATTTCAATCTGTATATTGAGCAAGGAGTGAAGGAAACAAAAGAAAAATTCGGAGAAGGTATTAAAATCCATGGAGATTCGCCGATGACATTGTAATTCTGTCAGAGACAGCAAAGGACTTGTAAGAGCAGTTGAACGGAATGGATAGGGTCTTGAAAGAAGGATATAAGATGAACATCAACAAAAGCAAAACGAGGATATGGAATGTAGTCGAATTAAGTCGGGTGATGCTGATGGAATTAGATTGGGAAATGAGACACTTTAAGTAGTGAAGGGGTTTTGCTATTTGGGGAGCAAAATAACTGATGATGGTCGAAGTAGAGAGAATATAAAATGTAGACTGGCAATGGCAAGGAAATAGTTTCTGAAGAAGAGAAATTTGTTAACATCGAGTATTGATTTAAGTGTCAGGAAGTCGTTTCCGAAAGTATTTGTATGGAGTGTAGCCATGTATGGAAGTGAAACATGGACGATAAATAGTTTGTACAAGAAGAGAATTGAAGCTTTCGAAATGTGGTGCTACAGAAGAATGCTGAAAATTAGATGGGTGGATCACATAACTAATGAGGAGGTATTGAATAGGATTGGGGAGAAGAGGAGTTTGTGGCACAACGTGACGAGAAGAAGGGATCGGTTGGTAGGTCATGTTCTCAGGCATCAAGTGATCACCAATTTAGTATTGGAGGGCAGCATGGATGGTAAAAATCGTAGAGGGAGACGAAGAGATGAATACACTAAGCAGATTCAGAAAGATGTAAGTTGCAGTAGGTAGTGGGAGATGAAGAAGCTTGCACAGGATAGAGTAGCATGGAGAGCTGCATCAAACCAGTCTCAGGACTGAAGACCACAACAACAACAACAAACAGGTTGTGTCGGGAGGGTAGGTACATGCTTTGAAGGGTGGCTTTGATTCGGGACAAAAAACTTCATATGACTTCCGAGATAGAACACTTTTAATGTTATGTGAATTGAGTGCAGAGGGGCGGAGGGGAGGGGCGGGGCGGGAGAAAGGAAGCGAAAGGTAAGGAACTGATGATATCAGCTCCATCGGGACTTAATGCGGAATCAGCAGCGACGAGCGAAAATATGTGCAAGACTGGGACCCGAACCCAGGTCTCCTGCTTACTAGGTAGTTACATTAATCACTGCGTCACCCGGACGCAGTGTTAATCACAAATGCGCGGATTATGGCACTCTTCTGGGCCGACCCTCATTCGCACCCAGTGCCAACACTTACTCACATTCCTTGACCATGTCCTCCGTGCTCCCTAATTTTAGATTTGCGCTGGAGATCGAACGTACACGTGCATCCGCACTGATGGTTGTAGATTCATAGCCCACCGATGCATATCAATTATACAAATGCGTGGTGTGCGTTCATGTAGACATATCCGAAAGAACAGACATAATGTATCGATGTAATACATTTAATTTTGTTTGAGAACGAAGTCTTTCGCAATTGCACTGTTGTATAAAACATTCTCGGACTTCTTGCCGCGCAAATTCAGGGTAAAACCTCGTGCTTTCGACGATTTGCACCATCGTCTTCGTCAGAAGCAACTGGCTGTCAAAACTGCTGCTGTGGTATCCTTACACGGCCCAAAGGCGGATTCTGATTAGTCGCTAATCGCGTCATGGTGTCGCAGATGGTGTCAACGTCTATGCTGATGGCACCGCCGCTCACGCCGTAGCGTAAAAATTGCTATGAATATCTCTGGCTCTTCTCTGCATCGAGAGCTCGCTTCCGTGCACCGCTAATATTGAATCCGCAGTCATGGTTGAAGGATTTTTCACACCAGTTTGCTTTTGTTCTACAATATTATTTTTATTGCTAACCGGTTTTCGGCTTACAAGGCCATCTTCAGGCATTTACTGAGTATTATCACCAAAGAAGTTAAATGTTAGCAGACAACACTGGAAGAGAAGTAACACATCTAGAGTGAAGTAGAAACATACAGTGAGTAACATCTTTGCAATGAAATAGTAAAAACTGAACAGTACATAAATAACAATGGAGTTGACAGGAAAACCTTTAGCACAATATAAGAATAACATGCCTACATAACGGTATCTATTGATAAACAAAACTATTGAAATAAGATAAACTTAGTACTAGGCAAGTCTGTATCAAGAGGTATGAAACATGGAGAGTGATACACAACCAATTAAAAAAGAAGAGACAGTTGTCAATGTAAATACAGAATACACGAAGAACTTAAGCTATATTAATACGATAAACAGAAATTAATAAATGCAGGAAAATTGAGGTGTTTGAGGGAACCTACAGTTTGAGAGTGTGGTGGTACTGCTGTATACAGCCACTGCTTTGATTATAAAGTTAATGTTAAAATGCAGTACCACCACACTCTCAAACTGTAGGTTCCCTCAAACACCTCAATTTTCCTGCATTTATTAATTTCTGTTTATCGTATTAATATAGCTTAAGTTCTTCGTGTATTCTGTATTTACATTGACAACTGTCTCTTCTTTTTTAATTGGTTGTGTATCACTCTCCATGTTTCATACCTCTTGATACAGACTTGCCTAGTACTAAGTTTATCTTATTTCAATAGTTTTGTTTATCAATAGATACCGTTATGTAGGCATGTTATTCTTATATTGTGCTAAAGGTTTTCCTGTCAACTCCATTGTTATTTATGTACTGTTCAGTTTTTACTATTTCATTGCAAAGATGTTACTCACTGTATGTTTCTACTTCACTCTAGATGTGTTACTTCTCTTCCAGTGTTGTCTGCTAACATTTAACTTCTTTGGTGATAATACTCAGTAAATGCCTGAAGATGGCCTTGTAAGCCGAAAACCGGTTAGCAATAAAAATAATATTGTAGAACAAAAGCAAACTGGTGCTTTTCATTTATTATTATAATGTTGTTCTACCAAGAACCGACGGAAGATTCTGTTAATATGATTTTTCACACATTCTTGTTTCTACAGCATCTTTAATTATAGAGTCCCAGTATGTGGGAGACTGCTACAAAACTTTTGTTTCGTCAAATAGTATTTTATATCAGTTTATGAGGCTGTGCTCAGCAACTGCAGGTTTCTCCGTATCTCGACTTTTAATATGCCATTGATGTTCTGCACAGAGATCGGAATCGGTCCAAATGCACTAACCGATGTAACTGCTTCCGCGCACAGATGGGATGCTGTAAACCCGGGAATCCTGACGCCGAGACTGTCCTTAACAGGGCATACCATACGTTTTATCCACACTCCTGGCCATTAAAATTACTACACCAAGAAGAAATGCAGATGATAAACGGACAAATATATTATACTAGAACTGACGCAATTTGGGTGCATAGATTCTCCTCTGGCAGTAATAACGGCCTTGATACGCCTGGGCATTGTGTCAAACAGAACTTGGATGGCGTGTACAGGTACAGCTGCCCATGCAGCTTCAACACGATACCACAGTTCATAAAGAGTAGTGACTTGCGTATTGTGATGAGCCAGTTGCTCGGCCACCATTGACATGACGTTTTCAATTGGTGAGCGATCTGGAGAATGTGCTGGCCAGGGCAGCAGTCGAACATTTTCTGTATCCAGAAAGGCCCGTACAGGACCTGCAACATGCGGTCGTGCATTATCCTGCTGAAATGTAGGGTTTCGCAGAGATCGAATGAAGGGTAGAGCCACGGGTCGTAACACATCTGAAATGTAACGTCCACTGTTCAAAGCGCCGTCAATGCGAACAAGAGGTGACCGAGACGTGTAACCAATGGCATCCCATACCATCACGCCGGGGGATATGCCAGTATGGCGATGACGAATACGCGCTTCCAATGGGCGTTCACTGCAATGTCGCCAAACACGGGTGCGCCCATCTTGATGCTGTAAACAGAACCTATATTCTTCCGAAAAAATGACGTTTTGCCATTCGTGAACCCAGGTTCGTCGTTGAGGCGCTCCTGTCCGTGATGCAGCGTCAAGGGTAACCGCAGCCATGGTATCCGAGCTGATAGTCCATACTGCTGCAAACGTCGTCGAGCTGTTCGTGCAGATGGTTGTTGTCTTGCAAACGTCCCCATCTGTTGACTCAGGGATCGAGACGTGGCTGCACGATCCGTTACAGCCATGCGGATAAGATGCCTGTCATCTCGATTGGTAGTGATACGAGGTCGTTGGGACCCACCACGGCGTTCCGTATCACCCTCCTGAACCCACCGATTCCATATTCTGCTAACAGTCATTGGATCTCGACCAACGCGAGCAGCAATGTCGCGATAAGATAAACCGCAATCGCGATAGGCCACAATCGGACCTTTATAAAAGTCGGAAACGTGATGGTATGCATTTCTCCTCCTTACACGAGGCATCACAACAACGTTTCACCAGGAAACGCCGGTCTTCTGCTGTTTGTGTATGAGAAATCGGGTGGAAACTTTCCTCATGTCAGCACGTTGTAGGTGTCGCCACCGGCTCCAAACTTGTGTGAATGCTCTGTAAAGCTAATCATTTGCATATCACAGCATCTTCTTCCTCTCGGTTAAATTTCGCGTCTGTAGCACGTCATCTTCGTGGTGTAGCAATTTTAATGGCCAGTAGTGTACTTACGAGATCGGAAAACAGATCGGATATCTCATCTTCCCAGGACTCTGCCTATTTTGCTGGATGTAGCATCACATGGCTCATCACGTGAATGTTAGACATTTCCACGTTTCGTTAGATATATGAAGTCAGCGTTCTTCAAGGAAAGAATATACGAAGTCAGCGTCCTTCAAGAAAAGGAAACGTGAAAATGTTCAACATTCATGTGGTGAGCCACCGACTGCATTCCTTCCCTTATGTGGTGCTACATCCACCGCAATAGGCAGCGTCCTGGGAGGACGAGGTATCCGACTGATTTTCCGACCTCTCAAGAAGACAAACCAGATGCTATGCACTGTTACGGACAGTCTCGACCTCAGGATTCCTGGGACTTACAAGATCCCATCTGGGAGCGGAAGCAATTACATCTGACCGCTGTGCAGAACTCAATGGCATATTAAAAATAGAGAACTGGAGAAATCCTCAGTTGCTGAGCACAGCCTCATAAATAAACATAAAATACTGTTTGACGAAAAAAAAGTTTTGTTCCAGGCTTCCACATACTGGTACTTTAACTATAAAGAGTCTGTAGAAATAAGAATGTGTGAGAACACCTTCAACCATGACGGCGGATGTAAGCTTAGCGGTGCATGGAAGCGAGCTCTCGATGCAGAAATGAGCCAGAGATATTCGTAGCAATTTTTACACCAATTATCGACCAGTCAGAATCAGTCTTTGGACTATATAAGGCCATCATAGCAGCAGTTTTGACAGTCAGTTGCTCCTGAAGAAGACGATGGTGGAAATCGTCGAAAACTCTAGGTTTTACCCTGAATTGACGTGGCAAGAAGTCCGAGAATGTTTCATGAAATTTAATTCTGTTATTTGTTTCCCGTATAATTCAAACATTATCATTGTGTACAAACTGCTATAGTAGTGTCGAGTAAGTTGAGACGAATAATTTGATATGGGATACTTACAGTCTATTAATTCGGTAAACTACCTAATTGGCCTACAAAAACTACCTAAGCTACGGCGCGTATGCATCGCGTGATGTTTTCAATATTCTTGAGCTCTCTTCGCGCAAACTATTAGTCCTAAAAAAAAAAGTAATAGAATCTTTTTTGTAAGACTTTAATGCAGTTTAATTTTGTACTGCGGCAGGTTTCACTTGGTACGAACAAAATAAGAGGGCACGTACATTCGCGAGTGAGTGGTTCAAAATATGAATTAATACTGTAAGGGAAATGGGTCAAAGTATTGTTATGTCTGTAAATACTCAGTTGTGTGCGAACGTACGATCGGGACAGAGGCAAATACGTTCTAAGTACTACCATTCCCCGTGGCCTGGGTAAAAAGAATTGTGGTTAAAATGCATTTATTCATCAGAGAAAGAAAATAATCGGACTTCGTGATAGAATGAAAAGAAAGGCTGCAGGTTCTGAATGTAGCGGCAAATATGACCTAAATATTGAAATTGTCATTGGCGGTCATGAGGGGAAAGAGATGAACACATTCACGTACCTCTATTGTTGAGCAGCGCCATCGTGAAGATCGTCGCCTGCATCTAAATTCTCCATGCAAAATTAAAATTACAATAACATTCCAGAGTTACAGGAGCTGGGATCCAAGGTATCGTAAATGAGAAAATCGTGTTGTTTCAGAAGTTGCTTTCATTGTTTAGCACAATTTCACTTGAATTTGACGAGCGCTTCGTTTATACATCTAATCACCAGGACATGAGAACAACGAAAGGTAACTATTACTAAAAGTAATAAACGAAGAGCGTGAATCTTCTTTTGTCCGTCAGTGTTAAATACTTTTGAAATATATCTTTGATATGAAAGTCAAATAATTATCTGTAAATTTATAAATAATAAAAAATTACTATAAATGAAAAGCACCAGTTTGCTCTTGTTCTACAGTACTGTAGAAGAAAATTAATTGGTGCTTTTCATTTTTTATAATGTTGTTCTACCAAGAACCGAAGGAAGATTCAGTTAACATAAAAATTTATTAAGTTCCTTTACATCGCCCCCTTGGGCGAATTGTCCGAAGGAATTTCAAATTCCAGTCAGTGAGCCGAAACACTTCACACATTGGTAGTTCCTCCATTCCTTTACACACGTAACTGAATTGTCGTGTCTTTTAAGGGATTTCTCATCACCACTTTGCTTATAAAGTTCTGGTGCCGGCCCTGGCATTTAGCTAATCACTTGTAACATTCCTTTCTTTCATACACTGGACATTTATGGTTTTTTAGCAATGACAACAAAACATATACACTAGGGTACACAAAACATAGATTAACTTACATACTACACACAAAAATTACTGCATCGTCTTTTACATCAAATACATGAATATTACATTACATTTTATAAAAGCCCATACTTCAGTACTTTATGATTGGTTTGTAGCGTCATTTTTCCTACGTGCAAATAACATTTTCAATAGCACGTTGACAATAAAATTACATTTCACAAGTCTGTTCTATAGTCCCACAATTACATTCTTCATGAAAATAAAAAAAAATGTTTCACAAGAACGTCGTATATTTTGGCGTGTCGATCCTAGCTATCGGGTTACCAAGGATATCTGGAGTGGTAAGTGTAATAAATTCTTCCCTATTGTTGCTTATACTCTTCACTGCCTCCCTCTTTTGTACCAGAATCTATTTGATAACGTCCCAGTATATCTTCTCGCTGGGTTTTACAGTTGTCTCATCATGGGCAACATAAACATGTAACAAATAAAATTCGCAGGTATTAGTACTTAGTTTAACTTAACACTAACACATACATAAAAATAGGTGCTGTTTTGCCTTACGTTCAACGAACATGGGTGTCGTTTTTATTTCGTAACGTGGGACTGTATTTAGTGCGTCAGGAAAGCGTGTCTCTACATCTCTTTGCACTACTGTGAGTGTCCATTTGAATGTAGATTTTGCTTTCTATTCAAATTGCCGTCCTGTATCACGCCGTCAGTCAATAATACGTCAGTTGTTAGTAACCGCACACGCAACAATTAGTCTGGCAGCCTGCTACGCACCGTTTGGAGTCCAGTAGCCAGGTACCGATGCAGTGCATGCTGGTCAACACAGCTTTATGAAATGTTTTGTGCAGCGTTCACAGTATTTACAAAACTACTGTTCCTGCTTCAACTCGACATACACCGTGGCTGCGAGAAGGGACCACAGGGCACCTCGTACGTTCACTGCACGAAGGTAAGTACTGCACTTTATTATTTAGCTTGCGAACGGCACAGTGTCCTAGTGCACAAACACACGTACCGTAGTAGGCTTCTTCTATTCACCAAGTCTTATTTATTTCGAAGTAGAGGGCTCATGGTATAAAACTTGTTCTCACTTGCGTCTATACGTATAACTCACATATCACTAAATAAATCAATGTCACTGAATAACTCACTGCCATTGGGGACTATACACTGTTCCATTCATATTTACCATTCAAAAAATGTAGCTCATGAGACCACTGGCTAGGTTTTAGAAGTTTATGCCCACGTTCGTTATTTGTTCCTGTGACCTCTTCCAAAACTTTACCTGCGAACATACAGCTCAAAATATTTCATTACACAAGTCGGTAGTTGAATGCGCTCTCAGAAAATACGTCCTCTAGTTTTACAGTCCGTGATCGCGATACTACACACATCAAACAAAATTTTGCATCACCCTGGTTCCCAGAACTCCTGAAGATAGACATTGACTGTGGATATTGTATCACAGGCACAGTACCTTTGACTGGTCATAGATGTCACTAAACCCACGCAAAAATGTAATCAACCATGCATGAACCGCGCCTATTAGACCGGAGGGGGTCCGACAGCCGATCAGTTCCAGTCATTCCACCAGGAAGGAGGTACACGGCTCGTGTTGTCTGTAGTTCAGCCATGCCTAGACGGTCAATACCGCGGTTCGATCGCGTCTGCTTTGTTACTTTGTGCCAGGAAGAGCTCTTAACAAGAGAAGAGTCCAGGCGTCTCGGAGTGAACCAAAGGGATGTTGTTCGGACATGGAAGAGACACAGAGATAAGAACTATCGATGACATGCCTCACTCAGGGCGCCCAAGGGCTACTACTGCAGTGGATGACCGCGACCTACAGATTATGGCTCGGAGGAACCCTGACAGCAACGTCACTAGGTTGAATAACGCTTTTCGTGCAGCCACAGGTCGTCATGTTACTACTCAAAGTGTGCGCAGTAGGCTGCATGATGCGCAACTTCACTCCTGACGTCCATGGCGTGGTCCATCTTTGCAACCACAACATCATGCAGCGCGGTACAGATGGGCTCAACAACATGCCGAATGGACCGCTCAGAATTGGCATCACGTTCTCTTCGCCGATGAGTGTCGCATATGTCTTCAACCAGACAATCGTCGGAGACGTGTTTGGAGGCAACTCGGTCAGGCTGAACGCCTTAGACACACTGTCCAGCGAGTGCAGCACCGTGGAGGTTCTCTGATGTTTTGGGGTGGCATTATGTGGGGCCGACGTACACCGCTGGTGGTCATAACGACTGTACGATACGTGAATGCCATCCTCCAAGCGACAGTGCAACCATATCGGCAGCATGTTGGCGAGGCATTCGTCTTCATGGACGACAATTCGCGCCCCCATAATGCACGTCTTGTGAATGACGTCCTTCAGGATAACGACATCTCTCGACTAGAGTGGCCAGCATGTTTTCCAGACATGAACCCTATTAACATGCTTGGTATAGATTGAAAAGGGCTGTCTATGGAGGATGTGACCCACCAATCACTCTGAGGGATCCACGCAAAATCGCTGTTGAGGAGTGAGACAATCTGAACCAACAGTACCTTGATGAACTTTTGGATAATATGCCACGACGAATACAGGCATTCATCAATCCAAGAGGACGTACTGTTGGGTATTAGAGGTACCGGACCACCACCTCTGAAGGTCTCGCTGTATCGTGGTACAACATGCAATGTGCGGTGTTCATGAGCAATAAAAAGGACGGAAACGATATTTATGTTGACCTTTATTCGAATTTTCTGTACAGGTTCCGAAACTCTCGGAGTCGAGGAAATGCAAAACTTTTTTTGATGTCTTTAACTTACATCTCACAGGGCGTAAGAGAACACGTTTTCGAGAACATCAGGACTCCCCTAACTTAAGATCGTGCTACAAATGCACTTATACATCGAAACGGCTATACAAAAAATGAATGCTCCAAAATTGCTTATAGAAATTGTCTCCAAATGAGGTAAAATCTGTGCATTAATTACCCGCGAGTTACTGTGTGTGTGTTTGTGTGTGTGTGTGTGTGTGTGTGTGTGTGTGTGTGTGTGTGTGTGGAGGGGGGAGGTGGGGAATTTCATCTTTACGTCACACAACATTATAACAAGTGGAATGAAATGAAAACACATAAATAAACAAATCAGTATACTTAAATTCACACGTAAATAGAAAATTAAAATGCTAGGTAATAATGAAGCTTGGCTGCTATACACTATACTGCTTCCTAAGTCTGTGTCTATGTATGTACATGTTTTCATGTTCGTTTGTTCGTCATTCCACAAATTATCTTCATCTCAGATTGTATAAAATATTATACACATAAGAGAAAATCAGTGTATGTCTTCTTCTAAAGTCAACATAAATTCTTAGTACTTTCATGTCGAAGAAAAGGCAAATTATGACAAATCTCTGGTGTTATTGAGCGTCAAGTAGTGTACTTCTCAGTAATATTTTATAACGTCGATCGTAGATCGTAGTGATGTTAGTGTAACTTACCAGGAAAGTACTTGGGCTCGAACAAACAGATCTGTATGAACGTTTGGTTACAAGACCATTACGTACCTTTGAATGTGCTGGTGGGTGTCGTTTTTCTGCAAAACTCTGCAGTCATGCTCTAGATATCACTGTAGATGTAATTGTAGACGCCATACGCAATGCAGCAATCTTAACCATAAATGTAAATGCGGAATGTCAATAAAATGCTCCTAGCGATACAAATGACTGCAAAACGCACAGTGAAGAAATGCAAGTTGATCGCATGGCGTATTTCCACATTCTGTAATATCAGTGTTGAACGCCACGTCAATGACACTTTTGAAGTTGTTCACTGGTTCATCATTATCGTAGCCAGCGTTCTGCCACGCGTAACGAAGCATTTGTCTGTATACTCCCCCAAATAACTGATTGTAAATGACAGAATGCATATTCATGATAAAGAATCTGTCGTGCAATTTCGGTTGCATATTACTGGAACGTAGATTAATGAAGTCTGTTATTCTCTTGGCATATATTTTATATTGCCTGAAGAAATACACATCCAGAGGTTGTGCATATTTTGTAGTTTTAGGCGGAATGATTTTTAAATCTACATGTTTTCCGCCAGATGCTTCCAGTAGTACTCGTTCATCCTTATGTCCAGACCAGGAGTCACAAAGTGCTAATGACTTTCTCGAAAAATGTTGATTCAAAACTGACAGAAAAAAAGTCTTCAGATGTTGTTTCGTCATCTTCCCACTCACACTTGCATCGACGACGATATTTGGAGGGCACCCCGTTTCTATTTCCCTTGACACACGGGGTCCAAACTTTCCACTGGATTCTTGGAAGCAAACATTGAGTTTGTCTGCCAATCGTCCGTCCATTGATATAGCAACATCGATCGTGTAACTATGTGTTGCACAGTTAACTGATTGCAACATCGCGACAGTGTTAGGTTAGGTTAGTGGTGTTTAACGTCCCGTCGACAACGAGGTCATTAGAGACGGAGCGCAAGCTCAGGTTAGGGAAGGATGGGGAAGGAAATCGGCCGTGCCCTTTCAAAGGAACCATCCCGGCATTTGCCTGAAACGATTTAGGGAAATCACGGAAAACCTAAATCAGGATGGCCGGAGACGGGATTGAACCGTCGTCCTCCCGAATGCGAGTCCAGTGTGCTAACCACTGCGCCACCTCGCTCGGTCGCGACAGTGTTTCTCTCCCCTTTCATGGATAGTGTTCTGTCACAAGAAAGTTCATAGTTGAACTGACTCTGATCACAGTTCCACGTAGAACTAATATCGATGTTTTCTCTCGTGATATGTTCATTGACGCCAGCAACATACGTTTGAGCTCTTTCAATCAGCTCTTCTTCGTCATCCTTATCTTTTCGTGCTTGGAGCATAGTGATACGGCGTGATGTTATCCTAAACTCTTTTTTCAAATTAGTAATAAATCCTAGTGAATCTGAAAAGTTTGTACACCCGAGATTTCTGGCTACGTCCAATGCCCAATGTTGTAAGTGCCAATAATGAACGCCGGAACCGCATTCTCGCGCTTCATCGAATTTCGCCATTACACGCTCCTTGATGGTCTTGAACAGCAGTGTACGATTTCCTTTGAAAACTGTATTTCCTTCTCTTTTCTTTGCCACGTAATCCAGTATGTTTTTAATATTGCTTTTAGATTTCAGTTTAGGGTATCTTTTCAGAAGCTTGTCGTATGTGTCGAAACTTCTTACGTAATAATCAACGTACAGGTTCTCCAGTGTGTTGTCATCAAACGCCGTAATGATACTTGCAACTTTAACCTTCTTCTTCGGAGACGGTTGGTATTCACTGTCACCGCTTCCATCGCCTCTTCCCGCACTTGCCGTAGCACTACCGTTTGCAATGAGTTGTTCGTCATTATCATCCCTATCATCATCATTATGTGTTAGTGTTACAGCAGTATCTGTTTCTAACTTATGCTCATATTTCTGCACTGTAATAGATACCAGAAAACATGCGAATGATTCGTCTTCTACATCAATACCATCTTCACGAAGAAGGGTTCTTCGTAACTTCATCTCAACCAATCGCAATACATTAGCAGGATTGATTACCAATCGCCGAGCCATCTGACGCTTCAATACACAAATAATGTCACAAAACGCAACTTCAGAGGCACACTGCACCGTCCCTACTGGTCCCGACTGGCGTACCGGCAGGTCAGTGTGCAATGCGGCATAGCATACGCAGACACCTCTAACGGACGACTGCAGAGTTTTGCAGATGCGGGAGTATCACTAGTGCAATAAGAGACCTTTACATTACTTCTCACACGATTTTTGTGTATTTGTGTTTGTTCGAGACCAAGTACTTTCCAGGTTAGTTGTTTTTCATCGCCGGTTGAAGTTTCGTAGCATCTCGAGCAAGGCCACCCGTAAAGAATTATGTTTGTTTCGCGTTACCTTAATTTCTCTGCCGGTCAGTTTCCTGTAAATTACTCCGCACACTTTTTTTTTTAATTGTAAGAGACGGTGTTAAGTTTGCCTCAGATAACGTTTAAAAATCGTTCCTCAACGGTGTATTTGCACTCTAACGTGTGTATAAAGTTGAAAAATTACTTGTATTTCAGTAAGATCACGCTAGTTTTTATTCATAGGTTATATCTTTAGATGCACTTTACTTAGATTAGGTTGCCATGCCTATGGTATGTACCACGCTAAACTTTCGTTAGCAGCCATAAATCATTTAATGATCGCAACATTAATAGCGTTTTGCTCGATCTATTCATAGATAATGCCTAGCGGTGTGGATACATAAAAAAAAAGTTCTCTCTACAACATGACATGTACTCGCGTGACGATAAACTCATGCAGTACCTTAGGGAGTCCAACATTTTCTGTAACTTACGCTGTACCTTACAACCTTGATGCACAAGTGCCATAAAAAAATCTTAATGTACTTTGTTCCGAGGTCTGTGCTAATTGTTCGCTCCAGAATCCTTCCTTCATAAACTAAAATACCACTGTTCTCATAAACTGTTAAATCAAACCTTCCAAGTACACTCTGTGCTGACATTACTAGTTATCAATTGATGTGTATGTCCTAGCTTGCTTGTGTATTGTGTACACGGTCACTGACAAATGTAAACAAAGGTAATTCACGTAGCTGCATAAAATATACTTACTTTAGCCTAATCGTATTCCTTCTTTTTACCATAGGTTAATAATTTCACTCGTGTGCGTAGGTAGATGTGAAATATTGTACTTAAACATGCTAGAATTTCCTCAAGTCCATGTATGCATGGAGTCCTTTGATTTACCGTTGTGAGGATACGCAAGTAAATAACATCTGTCATGAGGAATATGTACAATAATGTACGGGCCAGTATACCTTATTTTCTGCTTAGCGTTTTTCTTGGCTAACAGAGAAGATTTCACATGGGTTTTAAGTAATAGTTTTTCTCTGACCACAAATCTTAACACCATGTAGTTGTTTGTCAAAGTGTTTCTTACGACGTTGAGCTTGTTCTGTAATAGAAATCAATATCTGTTTTGATATTTTCATCTTGATACCTTAGCAAATTACTACCATGGTAGCATGGATCGCCCACACGACTACCCATGGCCAACATTGGGGAGCATGACGAGGCCACGTTTAGTTTAAATCCATGTTATTACTGTTTGTAGGTGTTTCGTTTGTCACTTCGATAGTATTCACTCCCGATGTGTTGTTCGTCTGTTGCGCATTCTGATCGTGATTCTGCCCTGAGTTTATAGGCGTAATGTTACTTTGCACTTGGGGCTGACGGGACTGATTACTAATTGGATAATGCCACTGCACATTTCGTGGGTCAGCCGTGTTGTTGTTGCTAAATTGAGGCTGAAAATTACTATAAGCATTACCCCACTGATTCCCGTTATCGTTTCTATTCCAATTTCGTTCCCGGTTACCGGAGTAGCCAGAGTAGTTTCTGTCACTATTTTTTCTTTTCCTATTATACCATGGGTTAAAATTTTGGTTATAGTTATTACTAAAATTGCCTCCCGAACTCGGGCCTGGCATATGCGCTGCTGTGGCGATTCGACAAAAGCCGGTCGTGACTCAGCCGCGCACGCTACATTGTTGAACCCGTACTGCGGCTGGCGCTGCGGAGGCTGATTGCCACCACTGCTACGGAAATTATTTTGGTTGGTGTGGCTCTGTCTTGCACCTTCATTAATTAAGTCAATAGTGTCCAAGACAGATAGAAAATACTCCAAATTCCTTTCGGGTATTTGTACTAGCTTTTCCCGAATATTAAGGAGTAGTTTAGCTTTCAGAATGCGCAGGGCGTCAGTGTGTGTCAATGGCTCGTACGGGAACGTCGTCTTACTTAAATATTTCTCAAAATACTTTCACAATGATCCAAATTTTGGATTATATTGTTTTGGGTTGAATAGGGCTTTTCTTAATCTCTCTTGAACACCATGTGACCAGTACTTTGAAAGAAAAGCGTTTTCAAACTGTTCTAATGTCTGACAAGTTTCTGACATTATCGTCACCCACAACGCTCCATTGCCTTGCATGTGACCCGTAACATATTGTATCTTTTGCTGTTCCGACCACGTTTTTGGTAATACATTTTTGAACGACTTTATAAAAATTGCGAGATGCACAGACTTCTTTTCAGGGATAAACACTTGAAATTGACGGTGTTTTAAAAGACTCTCTTCTAACAAAACTGATGACAAAGTGGGTTCCGCTATTTGAAGTTTATTTCTTTCATCACAGTGTCTTTGGTTACCGTACATCTCATAATTTGGTGAACACACATGTACATTTGGGGTAGGATAGTCACTAATTGCACTATCGCTCTTACCCGTGGGCAGGTTGTCAAGCTCTTCTTCCGTGTCTTGGTGTCGTTCTTTCATTGTACTAGGTTTCCTGTTAAGTTGCTTGATTATTTGATTCTGCCAGCCTGGTAAGTCCTATGTCAAAGTTTTCTGTATCAGGCCTATGTCAGTTTGCAGTTTAACTACAGATGTATTTTTTGTAGTGTATACATGTTCCATGTGTTACTTATTGTTTTTTGTAACTCTGTTTCTAGATTACGGTTTATGTGTGTGTCTTTTTCTTCTAGAAAGTCCTCAAACTACTGTTTTTGCTGCTTTGTCATGCCCTCGACTTCATATAGAGGTTCCTGCAATTTTGTATTGAGCTCGGTTTGTTGTACTCTCATGGCATTGAAATTTTCAGTTAACTTACGTATCTGATCTGGCACATCCTTAACTGTGGTTTTCAAATTGTCAATATCCTGATTCATGGAATCTAAATGTTCACGTAGCCTACCACTTCTATTACCTGATCCGCTATTTCTATTTTTAGTCGCGTCAGTTGTGTTGTCAGGTTACTGTACATATCACTAAGGGTTTTTACATCACTGCCTAGCTTGCTCATTTGAGTGATTACACTCCGTATCTGTGTTGTGACATTGTCCACCTGTGTAGTGACATTGCTTATCTGAACTGTTACATTCCCTATCTGTGTTGTGACATTGTCTAGCTGTGTAGCGACATTGCGTATTCATTTGAGGGGTTACATATCCTATCTATGTTGTGACATTTCCTATCTGTGTATTCGTTTGGACTTTTATCTGAGTTACAAATTGTGACATCAAATCTGTCTGCATTACTCTAAACATTTGCATAATGTCTGGCTCTGCTGGACGCTGTACATATGCGGAATCTGGAATAGTTTCCAAAGTTGACATTTTATCGTCTGTTGCTAGCGACTGAGTACCACTAATCGCTGCGACTGCGTTATCAGTATAAGTATCAGTACATAGGTCATCACACACATCCATGGCCGAGGCAGGATTCGAACCTGCGACCGCAACAGTCGCGCGGTTACGGACTGATGCGCCTAGAACCGCTCGGCCACAGCGGCCGGCCGTCGTCATCTGACCGTGGTGATTGGCACTAGAGATAGTAGAGTGATATGACAGTAGATGGCGCGACCAATCCGATTCTCTGATTGGTGTGTCCTATAAACAAGTACCTGTCAGTTACTTTGTTATTCTGATCCAGGTGCAGTTTAGCCAATTTAAAGCAATGGCACAGACGAAGACAGTGTCACTAAATTGGTGAAACATAACTTTCCCTACCAGACTAAGACTGACAAACAGTTAAACGTGAAACCTCGCATAATACCGTTTAGGTAATTTGAAGATTAATGTGAAGTTTGGCACACAGCCAAAGAAACACCTCTCAGATCTATGATAAGAAATCTCTCTTTGGACTAAGATCTACCTATGTGGGCTAACATTGTAATGCCGGCACAGAAACTGTAAACGCTGTTGTCAGCAACTGCAGCAACTGCGTCGATGTAGAATAAGCAGATTTCATGCACTGAACAATGCTTTCTTCATCCCCCTCATCCTACTCTTTACTTATTTTCCATAGTCTCTGCTGTGAATACGAGAGCTTTTTAAAAAGTACCACACCTTTATTTATAAAATCAATCTTTGTTGCGATACTGCTGTTTGACAGCAGTCACCTTCAAAGCAGTCCCCTTCAGTTTCCAGGCATGTCTCCCAAAGCTGCAGTCACCGAGAGAAGCATCGTTGCGATGCCTCTTTTGGAACTATGGGCAGCTGCTCCGTCAAATTCTGCATAACATTCTCCCTGTTCTGAAGTCTGGTCACGCTTGCACAGTCTTTTTCAGTTTAGGAAAAACCCAAAAGTCGCGCGATGCTAGGTCAGGGGAATAAGGAGGTTGTGTTTGGCCAAAAAACTCTACATTAATGGAGAACGATGAGCAGGTACTTTATCTTGATGAATGTGGCAACTGCCCGCTGCCCACAGATATGTTCGTTTGCGCCTCAATGCTTCTCGAGGGCGACATAGAACTTCTTGGTAGTATTCCTTTGTACGTGTCAGGATGGGTTAAGAAGCATATGTGGGCATCCAGAACTGTTCCTGGTCACTCTACAATATCGAATGAAAAGTAGAGTTGCCAAAACAATTCAGATTTATTCTCCCTCTCCTATTCTACGGGGTACATTTTGGCTGTCTTCTGCTACGACCGCGGAGGGAACCGCGCCTGGTGTAGGTAAGCATTTCACTCTCAATGGGAGGAGCAGGCGGACACGTCCGCAGGGTAGAAGGGCTGGTAGACGAGAGAGGGATCCGCTGCTGCGGCCACTGTCCCGCCGGCCAACCCGCACATCCCACGTGACCGGTCACTACTCTCCCATTGGTTGGCTTTGAACTTCCTGATGGCGTTACTCAGTAGCCCCGTGGATAGCGCCCCTGGCTCAGCAGAGACGAGTGTAGGACCCATCTCCGTTGCCGTAGAGCAGCTTATGTAACATACAACACGCCACTGAGGGGCAGTGGTGATTGCAAGAAAGTATTGCAAAATATGAAAAAGAAAATAATGTTCTTTCCTATCCTGAACATCATTTTCTGCTGCACAAGTCCCTCCCCCTTCCGTGGGAGCCGGTTACGGGTCGTTAATTGATTACATCCTGTTTGATAATCAACAAGTGGCTTTCCAGAAGTTGGTCGACATTTAATGTTTTAGTAAAAGGGGACATCCTAATATGGGGTGTAAATCAAATGTTAAAAACATACTAGGGACAGGGACAAAGTTTCAGTATTGTAATAAATCGTGTTCACAAGCATTGTTTGCTGAAGCGCCTTGCTTAAGAATTTTATTTGAAATGTGACTTTCCAAATGTGCGACCTGGTCGGAGTTGGTGCAGTGGCCGGTTGTTAACTGGGCGTTGCTGTGAGCGTGGTAGCGGCAGTCAGCTGGGCTGTAGCTGGGCCGGCGCATGGTTACACAGGCACCGTGATACGGTCCCGGTGTCAAGTCTGACGGGCAACAACTGGGTCGGCTGTTGGTGACTGCAACACTCGCGAACGGGAGTCGCATCAGCAGGGGACTCAGTAGTTTACGTTTTATACAAAAGCGCGGTAGAAGGGTAATAATTACCACGACCAGAAATACAGTAATTTGTCATTGAAGGAGTGATTACAAAAGAAACGAATTGAAGAAACTTCACATAACTCATAATAGTTGCCGGCCGCGGTGGTCTAGCGGTTCTGGGCGCTCAGTCCGGAACCGCGCGACTGCTACGGTCGCAGGTTCGAATCCTGCCTCGGGCATGGATGTGGGTGATGTCCTTAGGTTAGTTAGATTTAAGTAGTTCTAAGTTCTAGGGGACTGATGACCTCAGATGTTAAGTCCCATAGTGCTCAGAGCCATTTGAACCATAATAGTTGGTAAACTCTTGAAATTTAAAGTTAACAAATATAGTTTTCCCTTTACAAACCAGGTCTGATTACACCTGCAGAACAACTGGACTAATTAGAAGCAGAGTTCGTACCTTAACCTAAAGGAGGGCTACGCCTATGAAGTGTCATTGTTTACCCCGACATTGACCAGCCGGTTGGGGATCTGGTACAAGCTGTGGTGCTGGCTTACGTGACCGTAGCCATATTTATATAAAATCCACGCAGTAAAGTCAAAGAGAAGTAGAGCTAAAGGCACAGACTTAATACTCGGAATGACCACTCGATTGTCCGCAGCTCGTGGACGTGCAGTAGCGTTCTCGCTTCCCACGCCCGGGTTCCCGGGTTCGATTCCCGCTTGCGTCAGGGATTTTCTCTGCCTTGTGATGACTGGGTGTTATGTGATGTAGTTAGGTTAAAGTATTTCTAAGTTCTAGGGTGACTGATGACCATAGATGTTAAGTCCCATAGTGCTCAGAGCTATTTGAACCATTTTTTTGACCACTCGATTGTAATAATTTTGAGTGTGCCATTCAGCAAGGTGTGCAGTAGCACTATCGAGAGACATTTGTCCATGCTCCTTGGCTAGGAGTTTATTGATGGACTCTAAGAGGTGACTCAGTGATGTGTTGGATAACATAGGATAGCTGTTCAGTTGTGGCAAGGATAATGGCACTTCAGGCAGTTACAGGAGGAATGGCCTAAGGCTAACGTTGTGTGTGTAAACTAAATGAGTTGAAAATTTAATAGTAGGGCAATTATGTCACACGAAGAAATATTAAGTACAAGACCACTGTCTGCTAATGCGACATGATAGGTCTGGGACATGGCAATGGGCTGGTAACAAGTTAAAAATATGGTAGTGGGTTGATGCACGGAATATATTAAACTGTCGCCAACAGGGGCGAACCAAGGTCCATGCATTGCCAGACCAATGCGTCGAGTGATAGAGTGATACAGTAGGACACATGTAGTAATTAGTACGTGGACAAGGGTGAAGTTAACAGACTGACATTGGGATGTCAGAGAGTGACACTTTACAGAAAAAAGTAGCGAAAGAACAGAGATGTTTGGGGTCACCAACAAGGCAGAATATGTGTCCGCGCTAGAAGGTCCACCCGGTGCACACCTAGTCACTGGTGCTATCAGCATAATGTCGAAGTAGGGGGCTTTTATTGGCGTCTTTAACACGACGAAGATAGTCGTGTGTTATCGTGTTTCACTTTCTTTAAGCGGAGTTGGTGTGCCCGACTGGCGGTTGGTGTGGCGGCTGGTAGTTCACGATTTGATCTCAATAAAATAATATGGATACTGCAACAAGGGAGGATCGCCACCTCGATATTAAATGACAGGGAAAAAATGGTATTGCTAGTACTGTCGGAGGGCTTAATCCCGATTAATCCAGCTAGCTCCTCATGGAACGAACAAAGAAATACAGAACAGAGCTGACAACACGGCAGTAGGGTAAGTAATTAAAAGGGGGGTGAGGGGGGAAGGCCGGGGGAGTCTCAAAAATTAACCGCAACGACAATGCGGTCGTGGGAGCCCCCTGGCCGGCCGGTGTGGCCGTGCGGTTCTAGGCGCTTCAGTCTGGAACCGCGTGACCGCTACGGTCGCAGGTTCGAATCCTGCCTCGGGCATGGATGTGTGTGAAGTCCTTCGGTTAGTTAGGTTTAAGTAGTTCTAAGTTCTAGGGGACTGATGAACGCAGATGTTAAGTCCCATAGTGCTCAGAGCCATTTGAACCATTTTTTTGAGCCCGCTGGCCAATCCCAGCAGAACGGATGCACACGTTCCGTGTCCCGTCAGTAGTGTGAAGGAACCGTGTTATCAAGATTGTTCAAAATTTAGCCGGTCCAACCACACACGGAAACATTCTAGTGCGTATCTTGCATTGATTACCAGTACGCTGTGCGAAGGTCCCGTTTGCTTATGGGCTAGATAGCGATATTTAGTACGCTTTAGTTCAGGTGCGAGGTAGAGCTCGTGGTGTTACGAAGGTAAACAAAAGTACACACAGGTAACTACTGCCAGTTCTTAAATCCGCTGTAATCCGTAAGATGGAGATTATTACCATAACCCATATATAAATGAAATGCTTCTGAATGCGAGTATTGTGCCTCAGGTCGGGCACGAAAGACGTCCGTAATTCACGGAACGAATATTTATATGTCCCATTACAAGGACAGTAATACATTACAGTATTAAGTTCAAGAAGAGATATGTCCTCGAAGCTAGCATTTTCCCCCTAGATATTACTTACAAATAAACCAAGTTGCTATCCCAAGCACTAACTACATTTGTTAATTCCTAAAGGCTCGTGCGGTGCGATATATAACTGTACTGAAATACTCACACACATTGACATCATAAAATCTGTAAAAATGGCGGGTAAGTTCAGAGAGAGGGGTTGGACTGTCAGACGAAATTCACCAACATATTATATGAAATACAACACTCTAAGGCGGAGCTCCAATCCTTAAATTAACGAAACATATACATCCGTAAATAACAAACGTAAATGGCAGCACAGCAGGAGCAGATGAAGTATTGGTTTAGTCCTCATGTCCAGTATTGCATATTTCTGACTCTTTATTAGCGTAACTTACATGAAAGTACTGAGCAGTGTCTCATGGTCTATTATGGCCCTATACATCAATAAGATTAATCTCACGTTGTAGAAGAAATGCGTGATTTTTCTTACGTATTCCTAGCAATTCCTGGCTCTCTGAAATGAGTTAATAACTGTGCGGTATATTCCTCAAGGTCTGGTATCTGAGCATGTTTTTATTCCTTGCGCCTATGTTCTTCATTACGTAGTCTTTGCTACCAAGTTATCCTTCAGTGCTAACACCTCAGTGGTGTTTGCGGCGATTACCTCCAGTATCTAATCAGTTATTGAGGCAAATTAAAGACTCTCGTAGACGACGGCTGCAGATTCTCATGCGATGAACTTACTTGCTCGTCGGTACAGTATATTGAACACAAATCGGCTATAGCGTAAGATATTTGTTTCAGGACATCGTGTGTTGTGTAGCATCTGATAGAGGGAATAAAATTAATTCCAGTTAAATTGGTCGTTCGTATCAAATGTATTGTTCGCAGATGTGTAGATAGTTACGTAAAATGTCGTTTTTATTCAGAAGTTTTTAAGTGCTTTATGTACGCTGTTGAGGACTGCAGGCAGCGAGGCTACGCTCGATGCGGGGGGTGTGCTGCTCAGCACTTATCAGCAGTGCTATGGGAAACCCAGCTGGTCGGATGTCTTTCCGGTGGCTAGAACGTCGCTTCTGGAGCGCATGCAGCTAGCGGCGCATATTGTGCGAGCAAAATACGTTTATTTGCGCGTTAACGAGATCAGTATTGATCTATGGTAACGCGCAGATTTCGTTTGATTCTAGGTGAAATGCATATGTATTTACCTTTACACAAGTACGTCAAGGAAAACGAAATGCAAGTAAAACTAACATTTCATTGGACTGGACACGCATGCTTGCTTTAGAGGTTCAGATTCTCCCACTTCAAGTACAGCTATTAACGAATAACAAGTTTTGTCTCATTGTGTGAAACGTTACTGCATATTGTCAATAATAAACATCATTCACATCGTACTACGAAGTAAGATTTTATGACTTTGAATTTCCATTAGGAATCGCTGCTTGGACTAAACTCTGTCTTAAGACATCGATCTGCCTGGCAAGTTCTGACTATACTGTAGTTTATTGTATTGCCCCTCTCTCACGTCGCGAGAACTTTCGCGAAAATGCATACTTTAGCGTCACCGGCTAAAACATGACTTCCGTTATTCATATCGACTAGGGCGACAGATAGAACGGCCAGATCTGCGGCAATCAATAATTGAACAGGGCCGAAATAATTCCGTTTATTCAAGGTTATTGGCATTAATATCTTGAGTTTCCAGTCACACAACGCAGTTAAACTACAATGTTGTTGTTGTTGTTGTTGTTGTGGTCTTCAGTCCTGAGACTGGTTTGATGCAGCTCTCGATGCTACTCTATACTGTGCAAGCTGCTTCATCTCCCAGTACGTACTGCAGCCTACATCCTTCTGAATCTGCTTAGTGTATTCATCTCTTGGTCTCCCGCTACGATTTTCAACCTCCATGCTGCCCTCTAATACTAAATTGGTGATCCCTTGATGCCTCAGAACACGTCCTGCCAACCGAACCCTTCTTCCAGTCAAGTTGTGCCACAAACTCCTCTTCTCCTCAATTCTGTTCAATGCCTCCTCATTAGTTATGTGATCTACCAATCTAATCATCAGCATTCTTCTGTAGCACCACATTTCGAAAGCTCCTATTCTCTTCTTGTCCAAACTAGTTATCGTCCATGTTTCACTTCCATACATGGCTACACTCCATATAAATACTTTCAGAAACGACTTCCTGACACTTAAGTCTACACTCGATGTTAGCAAATTTCTCTTCTTCAGAAACTCTTTCCTTGCTATTGCCAATCTACATTTTGTATCCTCTCTACTTCGACCACCAGCAGTTATTTTGCTCCCCAAATAGCAAAACTCCTTTACTACTTTAAGTGCCTCATTTCCTAATCTAATTCACGTAGCATCACCCGACTTAATTCGACTACATTCCATTATCCTCGTTTTGCTTTTGTTGATGTTCATCTTATATCCTCCTTTCAAGACACTGTCAATTCCGTTCAACTACTCTTCCAAGTCCTTTGCTGTCTCTGACAGTATTACAATGCCATCGGCGAACCTTAAAGTTTTTATTTCTTCTCCATGGATTTTAATACCTACTCCGAATTTTTCTATTGTTTCCTTTACTGCTTGCTAAATATACAGATTGAATAACATCGGGGAGAGGCTACAACCCTGTCTCACTCCCTTCTCAACCACTGCTTCCCTGTCATGCCCCTCGACTCTTATAACTGCCATCTGGTTTCTGTACAAATTGTAAATAGCCTTTCGCACCCTGTATTTTACCCCTGCCGCCTTCAGAATTTGAAAGAGGGTATTCCAGTCAACGTTGTCAAAAGCTTTCTCTAAGTCTACAAATGCTAGAAACGTAGGTTTGCCTTTTCTTAATCTAGCTTCTAACGTAAGTCGTAGGGTCAGTATTGCCTCACGTGTTCCAATATTTCTATGGAATCCAAACTGATCTACCCCAATGTCGGCTTCTATCAGTTTTTCCATTCGTCTGTACAGAATTCGCGTTTGTGTATTGCAGCCGTGACTAATTAAACTGATAGTTCGGTAATTTTCTCATCTGTCGACACCTGCTTTCTATGGGATTGGAATTATTATATTCTTCTAGAAGTCTGAGGGTATTTCGCCTGTCTCATATATCTTGCTCACCAGATAGTAGTTTTGTCAGGACTGGCTATCCGAAGGCCGTCAGTAGTTCTAATGGAATGTTGTCTACTCCCGGGGCCTTGTTTCGACTTAGATCTTTCAGTGCTCTGTCAAACTCTTCACGCAGTATCAAATCTCCCATTTCATCTTCATCTACATCCTCTTCCATTTCCATAATATTGTCCTCAAGTACATCGCCCTTGTATAGACCCTCTATATACCCCTTCCACCTTTCTGCTTTCCCTTCTTTGCTTAGAACTGGGTTTCCATCTGAGCTTTTGGTATTCACACAATTGTTTCTCTTTTCTCCAAAGGTTTCTTTAGTTTTCCTGTAGGCAGTATCTGTTTTACCCCTAGTGATATGCGCCTCTACATTCTTACATTTGTCCTCTAGCCATCCCTGCTTAGCCATTTTGCACTTACTGTCGATGTCATTTTTGAGACGTTTGTATTCCTTTTTGCCTGCTTCATTTAATGCATTTTTATATTTCCTCCTTTCATCAATTAAATTCAATAACTCTTCTGTTACCCAAGGATTTCTACTAGCCCTCGTCTTTTTACGTACTTGATCCTCTGCTTCCTTCACTATTTCGCCTCTCAAAGCTACCCATTCTTCTTCTACTGTATTTCTTTCTCCCATTCTTGTCAATCGTTCCCTAATGCTCTTCCTGAAGCTCTCTACAACCTCTGGTTCTTTCAGTTTGTCCAGGTCCCGTCTCCTTAAATTCCCACTGCACTAGAGGTCCCCAATATGGCGGTTTTTTTCTCCGGAAGAGACTCAAATATTGGCTTGCTATACAAAGATTCTACCAATTAGCTGGGTTAGTGCTGTACCTTTCAAAATTGAGTAGCACGACGCAGAGCTTACGGCTTAAGGTTCTGTGATGTCACACAGCAGCCTTTTGCTGTTTTGACGTCACGGAGCCACGCGGCTACACAATCTGGCGATGAGAGCGGCGTCACACGTAGTGGCGACGGAACTCTTCCACTCATATTTTCTCCCATATTCCTTACGGAGAAGAGGTGAAACGCATTTATTGATTAACATGTATGTGATGCTACGGTTTGACGGCCTGTAATGATACATTCGGAGTTCTGCTGTCTCCAGGCTGGCAAAAGTTGTTCAAGGTTTTTTCGTAAGTAGGCACACGGGGCACAAAAGCATTACTGTTGTGAAGAACTTCAGCGGTTCTTACGAATTATTCCAGTTCTGTATCAAGTATCTGAATGAATGTGTAATCAGTGGTTACAAGTGTTGAGCTTTGGTGTTTCATGTCATATATAAGTATCCTTAAAAGCTTGCTCGTGGCGATGCAAATCTTTTGCTGAAAACATCTGTAGTTGACTCCATCAGGTAGAACTGCAGTGTACGTAAAATACTCAAAGAAAGTGTAAAATACTGGGTTAATGATGCACAGATGTTTCACTTAAGTGTGTGTGTGTGTAGCTCTTGGCTCGTTCATATCATCGAGATACAATGACTCGTCAACTCATGTGTGTTGCAGGTTATTTGTTGTTAATATTCGTAGCTGTGATTACATTATAACAGTGTGATTTCCGTGTTCGGGTAGCTTCAGCATTTTGTGACGTAGCAATTAACTGAGAGTGAACATTAGAATAAAATTAACACAACATCAAATACGTAAGTTGAGTATCAGGTCCTCTTGCAGGAAGGCTGAGTCGATAAAATTCAGCAGTTATTGTCCAGAAGTGTTCAAGATGTAGCACAAGATGTATTTTATGATAAATCGTCTCTGACGTAGAGCAATTTCTAGTGCTTAAATGTATTTAATGCTCGACTTGCACGTATGCACTCCTGAATGATGGTTACTGGTAAGCATTTGAGAGGGCTTTTGCGACATCTTACGTCTGCTTCTACTGCCAATAATATTGTGTACACTAAATACCTACATGATTGACAGAGGTCTTTTGTGTTACATGACTTGTGAATGGAATGACATTGTAATTACTTAGTCTTTTCTACGCGAGGTATCCTCGTCCATAACCATAAACAGTCGGTTGGCAAATACTAGTCGGTGTAACTTAGAGACTGTTGTCTCAAAGTCTCAGCTGTACTTTCAGGCTTTCTTGCAACTGACATGATTTTGCCACGTTTGCGAAAGCAGTTACTATTACTTCCATTGACTTTTAACCCCATTTCCCATTGCTAATTTCAAAATTATTTCTCTCTGTTCTGGCTACTAATTCTCAAAAATATGAGTTATATAGAACATGTCACAAATACAGATACATATGATCATAAACACGAAAAGGGCAAGCAAATTCTTACTGCGTTCAGGGGGCAACAATTCATCTTCTTGGCAACTGTCTTCGTCCTCCGAGTACATTGCGTATACAAAACTTCCAATAAACGTCATTCAGCAATAACATTGATGTTTTTGCTCACTTACGAAACGTATTTAGTCCCAGGAGCGTAGGGCATAAGCGTGCTTATTCCTTAAAGCATAGCGGGGACGAGCTGGTATCAGGCGTCCCGTCTTGTCCTTTAGCTTCGCCGTTGCGGCATTTTCGCGGGCTGTATGGTTTAGAAGAAGAGGCAGGCGGAGCTAATCGAGACGGCGTAGCTAGTCCGCGTTACGGCTTTAACCGGTCAAAATATACTATTATAGTAAGATCAGATAACTGTAACACAATGGCGGCAGGTAGTGTCAGGCGTTCCCCAAGGCTCAGTATTAGGTCCTATACTCTTCTCTCTGTATGTCAATGATGTGTCATCGGTTCTCACCCATTGCAAATATCATATGTATGCTGATGACCTTCAGTTGTATCTAAGTGCGAAACCAAGCAATCTTAAGAAAGCTGTTGAAAATTTCAATACTGACCTCGATGCACTATCAAAATGGGCACAGGACATAGGACTAAAACCAAACCCATCTAAAACCCAAGCGGTACTTGTTGGTCACTCTAAGCTCATTAGCCCAAAACATCGGGAATCCGTACCATCTCTTATCCTAAATGGAACAAATATTTGGACAGAGCACGTAACTGCAGTGTGCAAAAAAGCATCAGCATCCCTTTATGTCGTACAAAAATATAAAAACTCTTCCCTTTCGATCTGAAAAAGAAATTAGTACAAACGCTTATACTCCCAATCATTGACTACAGCGATATTATCCAAAAAGGCCTCTCTCAGGAAAATTCGCGACGTCTGGAACTGGTCATGAATTCCTGCGTCCGATATATCTGTGACGTTCGACTTTTTGATCACATTTCACCAGTATATGCAAAATTGTCCTGGCTGCGTGCAGACAAACGCAGAGATTTCCATACACTGTCTCATCTACTGCTTTATAAATGTACACTGTCCCTCATATCTCTCCTCGTCCTTAACGCTTATGTCGGAACAACATGACAGAAACACACTTCCCATCATAATAAAATCCTCTCTGTTCCACTGCATAGCTCAGTCATCTTTTCCAAGTCCTTTACAGTAGCGAGAACCCGACTCTGGAATAACCTCCCTCGTTATGTTAGAGAACTTAAAAACATGTCCGGCTTCAGTAAACAGTCAATGATGTATCTACTTAAGCAACAGTAATGCCTTCCTCTGTACATGAATGCACTTCACCTCATTACTTCCCTCTTTCCCCCTCCTTAAATCTCCCTTCCCCAAAAGTCGCTGTACTAGCAAACATCTACTTTACACACCAAGATATTAATGTACATCTGCACAAATCTTCATTACTATTGCCAATTTTTCTCATGTTTATCATTATTATTTGGTTTTTTTACTGTTATTAGTACTGCTTTTATCATAATTTGTATGTATAGCATCTGTTGTAAAAGTACTGCCAGCATTTACTTTATTAGGTCTTAGTCATTACTCTTTATTCATATTGTCACTAGAGTAATCTAATTTTCTTATTTGAACTATTGTCATGAGGTAACTCTGATGTGTGAAATGCTGCATGTGTGGAACGCTGGTCCGATGTAAGAGAGGGCCTCATGGCCCTAATCTGATCAGGTTAAATAAATAAATAAATAAAATATTTCAGAATTTACCGGAGAAGTTATTGGTAAGAGTGGGTAAGAGCCCTCATAAGGAGGGGTGAACTTCTTGGTTCGCCCTTTCTTCAGCACGGGATTTCGAAGCAATACTAAATCGCCGGACTTGTACTGAGGGAGCGTAGCGCCTTCTTTGCTGCGTTCCAAAGGTTTTTGTGTGGCCTTTTGAGTTACATTGTTTAACCTGTTTCAAAATGGCTCTGAGACCTCGGGCTAGCATTTTCACTTCGCCTACGTAGGTGCACGGGGGCAATTTGTCAACTTCAAAAGATCAATTCATGTGTCTCCAAAAACGGTTTCATATTCTCGTGGACACGACTGTTATACGCAGAAGCGAATAATCCTACATACAGGAGATAGGCAGAATAATGTGAACAGTGGTAGTAATGGGATGGTTGTGTTTGACGGTCAACAGTGCAGGTAAGGCACGTGTCGTGCTGGACTGTGGGTGTTCAGTATGGACTAGGCGTCAGTGCAAGTTGTTTACGTGTAGTGCACTCTTCGTACTTGCATTCAGAGGCCGAGGTCGACGAGCAGTGAAAGACCTAGAGTTCCAAAGAGGGCAGGTTGTGGGGGCCCGATTAGCTGGAGCATCAGTAAGCAAGACAGCCAACTTATTGAGTGTTTCAAGAGCAACTGTTTCAACGGTCATGACATTCTACGCAAAACATGGAAAGACATCATCGTGTAAACGTAATATTGTGCGCAAATCAAAACTAAATGACAGAGATAGTCGTACGCTAACACGAATTCTGTTGAAACAACACAAAACTACTGTGGCTAAAGTGACTGCAAAACACAATAGCCATCTTCGACACTTCTTATCTATCGACACTGTCCGCTGAGAACTCCATAAAGCGAATATTTATGGACTGGATGCCATATTGAAATCATTAGTGGAGACAACCAACGCAAAGGAGCGTAAAACATGGTGTCAGGAGCATACATCCTGGACCGTTGATCAATGGAAACACGTCATATAGAAGCCTACAATCCTGATTGGTTGATTTCAACTGTTAAGCGTGGAGGTCGAAGTGTGATGGTGTGGGCGGCCATATCATGGTATTCCGCTGGTCCCATGATCACTCTCAAAGGCCTTGTTACAGCTAACGATTATGAGAACATTTGTTTAGGTGATCAGGTGCAGACCATGAACCAAATGTTGTTGCCCAACAATATCGCCATATTCCAGGGCGATAATGTACCCATTCACACAGCCAGGACAGTACAATCGTGGTATGAGGAGCACGCAACTGAACTGCAGCGTCTTCCCTGGCCAGTACAGTCCCCGGACTCGAACAGCATGGAATCCTTGTGGGCGGTATTGGAGCGCAAACTCTAGAGCAGAGTTCAGCCTCCATCGTCACTACAGGAGTCAGAAAAGGTTATGATCGAAAAGATGCATAACATTCCTCTGTAGACTATACAATCATTATATGCCAGTATTCCAAGAAGAATCGCAGCTGTATTACAAGCAAATGGGGGTCCAACCCCTTATTAATATACCATTCCCAAGTAAGTACAAGTGTTCACATTATTTTGCCTATCCCCTGTACCTGCCCCAATCTATGTGTGTTTTCGATACGTACTACGAAAACACTCACTCAGTAGTTCTGTGCACGCGCTTCAGGCGTCTGTTAGCTTTAGGATGAAACGACGTAGTTCACCATTTTTTTTTATTTCTAACATTTTGCAAACTTCTGCAAACAGTGCAGACAAGAAATTTGAGCATTGGTCACTGAGTATTGCATGGGGACTTACAAAAGTCATTACCAAGTGATTGTCAAAGGCGCAAGCAACAGTTTCAGTGGTCATATCCACAAGTGGGATCAAAATTAAGTACCTTTAAAAGTGATCAATAATTGATAATATGTGTTTATTATTCTTACTGCTTTGTGGAAATGGGCTGCAGGTATCCAAGGCCACAATTTGAAATGATTTCGATGCTTCTCGTTATATTTGTAAAGGAACTTTAGTCCTTGTTGGAGGCGATCTTTTCGCACAAGGCAGAAAATTTTGTATATACTACCGAACGTCGATTTTTCGACCTCTCCGCCAGTAATTTGTGGCTATTCTGCATTCGTGGCTCGTCGTCCATTATGGCAGGGCTGAAACTGTCATGACACTGTGCTATTATTCGTTGTTGCTGTTCTTTATGTATTACTATTCTGTTACCCAACAGAATCTTGCGGTATAGTATACTGTCTTCTGAAACAGAACAAAGTAGTGAAGCATATCGGTGCATTCTACATCTCTCGCGTGTAATTCTTTCAATTCTTCTATGGAAACATCATCTGTTTGTGCAACTCTAAATTTTCTGCATCAGCACTTCTTTGCAAATGGCTGGGTTTATGGTCAACTGTATAATCATAGATAACCTTAATGCCCACCTAGTCAAACGACTGCTGAGGTGAATGGGCATCCAGGACTGATCCTGTCCACTCCAGCATATGGAATGAAAAACAGGGTTGCCAAACAGATGGAGATTTATCCTCCTCCTGCTCTTCTATGGGGTGCATTTGGTCTATCGTCTGCTACGACCGCGGAAGGAACCGCGAAAAATGGCGGAGAGCATTTCGACCTCAATGGGACGAGCAGGTGGACATATCTGTAGGGTAGGAGGGTGGTAGAGTTCCGCCGCTGCGGCCACTGTCTCGCCGGCCAACCCGCACATCCCACGTGACTGATCTCTACTCTCCCATAGGTCGGATCTGAACTTTCTGAAGCCGTTACTTACTGAGCAGCCCCGTGGATAGCTTTTCTAGCTCAGAGGGACCGAGTGTAGGATCCTTCCTCGTTGCTGCAGAGCATCTTATGTAACCTATATCATGCTCTGAGGCGCAGTGGTAGACGCAAGAAAGTATTGCAAAATCTGAGGAAAAAATAATGCTCTTTTCTACCCTTAACACCACTTTGGGCTGCACTCCTTATTGACATTAGTACCCTCTGGGGCGTACTCGTAATGGATCACGCTACTGGAGTCAAAAAAAGACAGTCAGCATGACGTTCACATCGCTACTGACCTACCTCGCTTTTGTTGGATCTCAGGAATGGTTGATGCTTTCATTGCAATGACTGGAACTTTGTTTCTGAGTTGTACCCATAAACCCAGGACTCATCACTAGTGACCACTGTGATAAGAAAGTTGGGATTACTGTTCACAGTACCCAGAACGTCCGGTGCGATCTCCGACGTTTCTGGTGCTCAAATGTTCCTTCAAAACAGAGTGAATGGATCTAATATTTATTTTAACTTCGTCTAGAAATTCTCTGATAGTGATTCGTCTATCCTGCAACATCACGGTTCCTATGTGAATGGTGAGGGCCTCCCTGAACGCGCTTCACTCTTCACGGATGGGCGTTCATCTTTGACGAGTTATACCACTCCTCTATTTGTTTGCTTTATCTCCTTACTCGAGTCGAATCTTGCGAATTGTTTTAACTTAAGAATCGCCAAGCTTAAAAGAAAATTTGGTGCAATAACGTTGTTCACTCTTTCCTTCATATTGTCCACAACACAAAGTGCGTCAAAGGCTTGCCAGCGACTGATAGTTTCCACAGTCGTGAAAAAAGTCAGGCATGCTTGCTATGTATGCCTATAGACATAGTGCTCGTGCGAGCCCCGATACCATTGTTGGTTTCACCAATAAAAAATAAGATCGAATATTTTTTGAAGAGCCCTCATATATTCCGACATAAATTACGATTAAAGTATTACCGTCATTGGTATCTCTTCCACATTTCCACAAGCGTTCTCACGCAGGCCTTTAAGGAGATGGCAGTTTATTCATAGAATCACGTAATGGGCTTGTACCAACACACTGTTACAGCAAAACGCGAAGCTATATGCAGGCGCTGTTATGCTGCCCTATTAGACGAGTAAACAAGCAACGTGAGCGCGTGCATATAGGCCCTGTTTGACTGTTTACCCGGCCCCTACCCAACATAAACAAGCGGCGACGTGGCAAACTGTTGTGCGTTGTGGGGAGGGAGGAGGGTGGACTGGCTTGATGGTGGGGTTGGGAGAGGGTTGGAGTCGTTTGTCTTGCGGGACCCCACCCAGAGGCTAACAGGTGCGGCCGCGAAAATTACAGGAGAGGCGCTTCGCCTTAAAGTTTCACCCCACACTCCCCTAAATAGGGCGGTTCTCGGAGAGAGTTGCGTTAGTACTTAGAGCAACAGCGGCCTCTGCTATTAAACGAAATATATTTCTGATATTATGCGGGCAATCCTGCAAAGAGCTAATGCTGTGAGCTTTTCGCAGCAGCTGCGAGGTTTTCTCGGGGCCCATCTCATTATTTCACTCTCTTGGGGGTTTATCGGACGTATGAATATGTATGCACCACATTAATAAGCCAAAGAGTTAGCTGAACGAGGACAGAGGTGGGCGGAAATCGTAATAACTGCTAGTGGGCTATCTTGTTACCCTGAAACATTATTAGACACAATACATTCATCATTTCTGTTCTTAACAAAACTACCTGCTTTTTCTTTTCAAAGGACTTGAATGTACATCTACTTACCTGACAAATCATCTTGTATTTTTCAAGTTTAGTTCATAGCATAAAATATAATTAAGGCATTACACTTTCTAGCTGAACACAATTATATGTTTGTGTTTATTAAAAATGTTACACGGAAGGATACATTAAAAACGAAATGTAATCTGAAGCTAAGATAAAATTAGATAGACATAATACAAACTGTGAGAATGAGTTAGTGCAGGCAGTGTCCGTCACTGCTACAGTTACTTTGATGTAAACGCAGTCGTATTTAGTATGCTGAATATATGTATTATTTTATTTCCAACTAGCATTCATTGGAAACTGAATAATGACATTAGAAATGTTTCAGATGTAGCATCAATCAAATTTTGAAAGTCGAACAGTACAAGTTTCCCATAGCTTGCTTGAGTTATTGTAGTGATTCACTAGATCCAATGTAAATCACTTCTAAATGTGTTAGCGTAATTTTTTTTTAAATTACCTTGTCTAGTGTTAAAATCTCCCATTAAATCACACTCTTAAATATTTCCGCACGTTCAGTGAATTGTATTAAGTAGCTTAACGTCATTCTTATACAGTCTAGGTTATACGTAGATGTTCGCCAAATATGGCTGCAGAGGTATCAGTCAGGTTAGGCGTTTAATTAATTAGATGTTAAATTAATTTGTTAATATAATGTTGACAAGTGTGTTTTTCTATTACTGTTCCTTGTTTCATAGGGCTGTTGAAAATGACATAAGTACCGATATCGTAATACTTAAGAAACAATATGCTTAAGCATTGACTGATAACCTGCGTAGTCAAATTTAATGAACTCACAGGCTCTCTACGCCAACAACATGGCAAATATGAACAAATTACTAAGTAGTTCTTCTTCATAGCAAGCCGGTGTGGCCGAGTGGCTCTAGGCGCTTCACTCTGCAATCGCGCGACCGCTACGGTCGCAGGTTCGAATCCTGCCTCCGGCATGGATGCGTGCGATGTCCTTAGGTTAGTTAGGTTTAAGTAGTTCTAAGCTCTAGTGGACTGATGACCTCAGATGTTAAGTCCCATAGTGCTCAGAGCCATTTGAAACATCTTCGCCATGGCATAAGTTTAATTCTGAGCATCGACCGCCATTCTGAGCGTGGAAAGCGTGTCCAATGTTTCGGGGTATAGCTCTGTGTTGCCCAGGCGTGCTCATCGTTGACTTTCTCCGAGTAACTGGAACGCATTTATCATACTGTATTGGACCGTTTTGAGACTTATATTGTTACCAGGAAGACGGAGTGTGGAGCGCGATGCAGCAGGCCGTTTGGCGCGCTGGGAGCTAGTAACACAACATTAGCGGATTTATACTTTGAAGTCTACAGGTGTATATTGTCTTCTGTGCCGGCGCCCAGGCTGGTGGTGGTGCTACCTCGTAGCCTCTGAATTTGCTGCTGCGTTTCTGCGAACTCCGGTGGGTGTCGTCGTGGCGTGCGGCTCACGTAATCACAAGTGTCGTGTGAGTGGCAGTCCTTGTGGCGAACGGCGTAGAACGTCCGACAGGCAACGCTGGCCCATGCGAATTACCAGAGCAATCTCGCTGAGGTCGAAGGGGATGTGCTCAGGTAATCTCCCAGCAGCACTGCGTGGTGTGGAGTTGAGCAACAGCGTAGTCCCTGTACCAAGGAAGGCCAAGGACGTCGATTACTGCCAGTCGGGGGCATCAGCGATTAGAGTGCCTCCTGAATATTGCAGTAGGTGTACAGTGCGTCAAGTACGATCAGTTAAACTCAGCAAACCATAGCTAGATATCTTCAAATGTCCTCATCAGCGGCTGTGATGTCGGCAGCTCACAGCTCCAGAGTCCAGTAGACCAGACAGATGACAGCAGCGTATCACAGGTTCAGCCTCGTATTTGGTGTACTGCAACGTAAAATACTGAACAAAAATGCTCAGAAGCCTGAGTATTTATTACTACTCATTTCATACAGTGGTGCTTTTCTGTCACATCAGTAGGCTGATGCGTGTTCTTATGAAATTTTTACTCTCTCTTATTAAATCAAACTGAGCTGTGACAATGACGTGATACCTTCTGCTCGCGTAGGTCTTGCTGCTGAGGTTACATTTTAAGATTATCGCTCACGCGATGCTAGGAAATCGCTTCTGGGTTAGTTCCGTTTTCCGATGTGTCTGCTTTGTGTCCGTTCGTCGTTTTGATTGCAACACGGAACGTTTACCTGGTTTGCCTGGCTTGGTGGTAGCTTGAGAGGACTTTGAAAAAATCTTACGTTTGTTTACATTTCTGCTGCGTAACATTACCGATAAGGGAGGTAGTCTTAAAGTATAAACTATCGCCCCCAAAAAACTCAGTCACCTCTTAGTTCTATAACACACTGAAATACCACCGCCACAGTCCTGCAGTATGCTTCTAAACAATCTAAAAACCAAATAACGCAGCCTATTGGTAAGGCGAGATATTTTGTTGTCGCTGGAAGTGTGCTACGATACTGTACTGTGGTAGTTTCAATATGCACCAGGACTGTGGATATGTACCTCTAAATGAATAAAAAAATAATTACGTATCTTTACATTTACAATGTGATAGTTAAAACTTTATAACAAGCGTTCATAATCACGGTAGTACTGCGCGTTGGTTTTTCCCAAGTAATCATTTTCTTTAGAACTGCGTGCACTGTGTGTTCGTGACTAATTTTGTAGCTCTGGTTTTACCTCACTAACATACATTTTGACGTTTTAAAGACTTTGGAAAATGATCAGTTATTAGATAGGTATGAAGGTTAGGGTTTAACGTCCAGACGATCACGACGCCTTTAGAGGCGGAACCGAAGTTCAGGATGGGAAGGATTCCCTCATTTTCCTTAAACGATACGAGGAAACCATTGAAAACCTAACTATAGAAGTCCGCGTCGGGGACTGAAGCGCAATCCACCCGAATGCAAGTCCAGTGTCTACACCTCGGTGCGCCGTTGAGCGCCCATAAAGTCAAAGCACATACATTTACCTCTGCGCCACCGGTTTCTGCAAAGATTGCATGAAAAAACTTGTTCTGCTTCTAGCAGTTGTGTATCGTAGGTCGCTGCAAAAACGACGAGTCCCCAGCTACTGAAAAAGAGCACAGGTCATTCCCGTTTTCAAGAAGCGTGGTCGGCCAGATACACGTAGTTAAATGCGTACGTCGCTGACGTCAATCTGTGTTCTGTAGTGAAACTTTGCAGCAGAGAACTGTTAAACAAAGGTTAGAAACAACTTGTGCTTAATGTCTTAGAGAATTTACTTATAAAATCATCCATCTCTACCAGTACAGCTGGCTCCATAAATAACATCTGAGTTCACCAGATTTCTGTGACATGTGTATTAGACGCACTAAAAGAAAAGCAGAGCACAGTAATTTGGAGTTTTGTCGTTTCGCTGTGAGAATACGTTATTGGCCCAACTGTAACCTGCACCTGTATCGGAATAACAAAGTGATTAGGAGTTTAGCACGGCAGGGAGCGATGTTTTCGATACACGTTTTGTCTGTACAAACAATGTGGCTGCAGCAGCAACAGCAGGGCGTTTCTATTCTTGATTCCGCCTTAACTTGCAGTATTAGGTTTGCTTAGCAGAGTGGTAATAGACTTACGTTATTTCTGCGCAGTTTCCCAACTAGTTTAGAGCGCTCTGTTGCAAAAAATAAAAGCGTTTCACGGAGACGCTATCCAAAAAATTTGAAACATAACATATAAAAGGATCCGCACCCAGAAAACCCGACCGATCCACTGCATCCTGGACAACTACAGTGAATCGCCAAAGAAACTGGTATAGGCTTGCGTATTCAAATACAGAGGTATGTAAACAGGCAGATTACAGCTCTGCCTTCGGTAAAGCCTATGTAAGACAACTAGTGTCTGGCGCAGCTATTAGATAGGTTGCTGCTGCTACAATGGCAGGTTATCAAGATTTAAGTGAGTTTGAACGTGGTGTTATAGTCGGCGCACAGTATCTGCGAGGTAGCGATGAAATGGGGATTTTTCCGTACTACCTCTTCACGAGTGTGCCGTGAATATCGGGAATCCGATGAAACATCAAATCTCTTGACATCGCTGAGGCCGGGAAAAGATCCTCCAAGAATGGGACCAACGACGACTGAAGAGAATCGTTGGACGTGACGGAAGTGCAACCCTTCCGCAAATTTCTGCAGATTTCAAAGCTGGGCGATGAACAAGTGCCAACCTGAGAACAGTTCAACGAAACATCATCGATGTGGGTTTCGTGTACTCTTGATGAGTGCACAACACAAAGCGTTAAGCCTCTCCTGAGCCCGTCAGCACCGACATTGGACTGCTGGTGACTGGAAACATGTTGCCTCGTCAGACGAGCCTTGTATCAAATTGTGACGAGCGGATGGACGTGTACGGGTATGGAGAGAACCTTATGAATCCATGGACACTGCATGTCAGCTGGA
This sequence comes from Schistocerca americana, assembly GCF_021461395.2. Lineage (NCBI taxonomy): Eukaryota > Metazoa > Arthropoda > Insecta > Orthoptera > Acrididae > Schistocerca > Schistocerca americana. The sequence goes on along the minus strand of NC_060124.1, from coordinate 306,532,296 downwards.
GACTGTAGAAGCTGGTGAAGGAACTGTAATTATGTGGTGCGTGTGCAGTTGGAGTGTTATGGGACCCCTGATACGTCTAGATACGACTCTGGCAGGTGACACGTACGTAAGCACCCTGTCTGATCATCTCCATCAGTTCATGTCCACTGAGGATTCCGAAGGACTTGGGAAATTCCAGCAGGACAGTGAGACACCCCACATGTCCAGAATTGCTACAGAGTGGCTCCAGGAACACTCTTCTGAGTTTAAACACTTCCGCTGGCCACCAAACTCCCCAGACATGAACACTGTTGAGCATATCTGGGATGCCTTACAACGTGCTGTTCAGAAGTGATCTCCACTCTCCCGTACTCTTATGGATTTATCGTCAGCCCTGCAAGATTCATTGTGTTAATTATCTCCAGCACTGCTTCAGACATTAGTAGAGTCCATGTCACATCGTGTTATGGCACGTCTGCGTGCTCGCGGGATACCTACGCGATATTAGGTAGGTGTAGCATTTTCCTTGGTTCTTCAGTGTATGTTGCACAACATCAGATGTGCCAATGATTACGTTTGCGCTGGCAGCCGAGCAGTCGAGAAACGTGGGTGAGGCTGTGGCGTCTTGTCCACTGGTTGACATAACAGGCCCACAGAGGCCGACAGACGTGCTGCCTAGTACGACAGTGGGTAGTATCATTAGAGCAACACCTGCATGTGCACTCTGCCCAGGCGACAGGCTCGACAGCGAGCTGACAAGCTGAACGAGATGGAGAGGGGGCACAACGTGGGATTGCAGGAGACTGGGTGGTGCCCCACACAGTTCGTACAAACATCACTATCTACCGTTATTGGTGCAATGGGTACAGGAAAGCACGCATCCACGACACGTAGAATCTGGACGTCCGATATGCACCATGAGGAAGGAGCACCGACGAAATGTTTGCCAGGGATGAACAGATAAAACGACAACTACAGAGGCCATTCAGCGGGCTGTCCTGCCTTTTATGCAACACCCCGCAATTGCTAGTACTATCGGCAAGCAGTCGCATGAGGCAGGGCTCGCCGGACGCTGACTGTTACGACGCCTGCCACTCACACCCTCGCGTGCCACACGCACCCCCTCGCTTGGTGTCGGCAGTGATGGACACAGGAACCTGCAGAATCGAAGTGGGCCATCTTTAGTGACGAGTTCAGCATCTGCGTCGAAGGTGACAAACACGGGTTCGTGTCTGTAGGTGGAGAGAAGAGCGCCAAGGAAGAGTGGTTTGTGGCCTCCCATCACGTTTCCCGCCGGGCTGTTGTGATACTGTGGCGTATTCTGTGCTGCCCATTCACCTTTAGTATCCCTTGCCGGCTTCGTGACAGTCGAACGGTACCTGGAGGATGTTATGCAGTCGTGGAATATCTGCAATTTTTGAACGCCAACGCCCATGCTCTATTTCAATAGGGCTACGCTCGTTGTCGTACAGCTGCCACCTCCTAAACGTTCCTCACAGCTGTGAATACTCTGTCATGGCCGGTCGCATCGCCCAATCTCTCCCCGCCTGCGTGGATTGCCGAGCGGTTCTAGGCGCTACAGTCTGGAACCGCGCGACCGCTATGGCATGGCATGGATGTGTGTGATGTCCTTAGGTTAGTTAGGTTTAAGCAGTTCTAAGTTCTAGGGGACTGATGACCTCAGAAGTTAAGTTCCGTAGTCCTCAGAGCCATTTGAGCCATTTGAACCAATCTCTCCCCGATCGAGAATGTGCGGGGTGCCATGAACCGTGTCATCAGGACTCCACTTCCACGCATCAGTCTGCAGGATCCGTGCGCTAAGATTCAAGCAGCTTGGGATGGAGTGTGACAGGAATACCTCCGGGACCTGGACGACTCCATGCCGCGCCTCACTTGCATTACAACAACTTGGCCCTAACACCATACTAACAGGTACGTTGTGTGGCCGTGAAGTGTAATAAATATTGCTTCTTCAAAGCTGAAAAAGTAATCATTTCTTATATGTGGGATCATCTGCACTGTCCTCCTGGACGCAACTTTTTTTACAACGACCAGTGTAATTCCTAATCTTCTTTCAGCTTTCCCTCTGTAACGTTCTTGACGTCAAATATTTAAGTCGTCAACTCATTTGTAAAGTAAACGTAAGTCTGAAGCTGCTTTATACATCGGAGTTCAATTCTTTAAAGATTCGGGGGTTCAATAGTATTATTTACTAGGGGATGTTCAATAAGTAATGCGACACTTTCTTTTCTCTGCCAGTTTCGATTGAAAAAATGAGGAATTTGTTGTGGAACATCGTGGAATATTCCGGCTTCAGTCGCTATACTTCATGAAGTTCCGATACGTGGCGGCGCCACACGTAGCCTTCAAAATGGCGTCTGTAACGGAGGTGCACTCCAAGTACAGAGCTGTCATTGACTTTATTTTGGCGAAAAACGAAGCATTCTAGATAGTCACAGACCCTTGTAGAACATCTACAGAAACCTAACAGTGAACAGAAGCAATATGACTCATTGAACGAGGCGTCTATGATTGTATAAAACAAGGTCGCGCAAAGCTGCCATTTCTCGCGTGTCCACCAGTCACGCAGTTGTGGCTGCTGCAATGTTGCAACGTGCGGACACTCTCATTTGTGGTGATTGACGGATCGCAACCAAACATCTCGCTGCACAGCTGGACGTCTCTGTTGTTAAAGTTGACACACTCGCCTACCGCGCCGCCTGGCAGAAGACCATAAAGAACAACGAAGGACCATCTGTGCGGAACTGCTTGCGCGTTACGAGGCTCATCGCGCCAATTTTTTTTTCGAACATCGTCACAGACAATGAAACATGGTTTCATCACTTCGAATCCTAAATAAAACTGCAATCCATGGACTGACGCCACACCACCTCTCGTCCCAAGAAAAAGATCGAAGCCGCACCCTCAACCAGTTGTCATGACGACGGTCTTCTGGGACTCGAAAGGGGTTGCTCGGTTTGATCTTCTGCCTCATGGCGCAACGACCAACTCGGAATGTATTGTGCTGCTCTCAGGAAACTGAAGACCTCAGCATGCTCGTCGCCACGAAAATGCAAACGAACTCCTCCTTCTTCATGACAACACTAGGCCTCATACAAGTCTGCGCACCCGAGAAGAGCTCACAAAACTTCATGTTGGAATGTTCTTCCTCATCTACTCTTCAGCCGGGATCTCACACAATCCGACGTCCATGAGTCTCTCAATGATGGATGCACTCCGCGGACAAAAGTATGTGGCTGCTGGAAGGTTATTGTGCAGCAAGACATTGGTTCTGACTTCGACCAATAGAGAGGTACATTGCGTACAGGCCCCCCAAGGTGGCGTATGGCCGTCGGATTGAAGGGAGATTATGTTGATTGTACCTGTAGTCCAGGGATAGCGTCTTCGATTCATATTCAAAGCGTTCTCGCACCCAGCTTCGAAACCCGCCACCACTTAAATTTTGATTAATAATCAGCATTGGAGGTCGAAGAATTCTGGCATAAGAAGTCACCCTCATTCCACCAACAGCCTTATCAAATAAGGAGAGGAGCGGAGAGAGGTTCAGGGCACTCTCTTGTCCTTGGGGTGGGAACTGCCGCTAAAGGCGGAAGAACCAGCAATTATCAACGGCATGAGGATGCAGAAGGCAATGGAAACCACTGCATGAAGGACGCACAACGTGTATCCACAGGACATGTGACCTGTAACTGAAAAAGTGTCATGATGATCTCACATTGGCAAAAGATCCCGCAATAGGCCCCCTACCTCGGATCTGGAGGAACCGTCATGGGAGAGGTGAGCACGAGGAAAAGGTGAATAATCAACGAAAAAAGGATAACATTCTACAAGTCGGAGCGTAGAATATCAGAAGTTCGAATGTGGTAGGGAAGCTAGAAAGTCTAGAAAGGGAAATGCAAAGAGTCAATCTAGATACAGTAGGGGTCAGTGAAGTGAAATGAGAAGAGGACAAGGATTTCTGGTCAGATGATTACAGGGAAATATCAACAGCAGGAGAAAATGGATAATGGGAGTAGGATTTGTTATGAACAGGAAGGTGGGGCAGAGAGTGTGTTACTGTGAATAGTTCAGTGGTAGGAGTATTCTTATCAGAATCGACAGCAAGCCAACACCGACAACGACAGTACAGGTATACATGCCGATATCGCAAGCTGAAGATGAAGAGAGAATACGCAAAGACAGATCAATATCTAAAAGTCATGGCAGACTGTAATGCAGTTGTAGAAGAGGAGTAGAAGAAGAGTAGAAGAGTAGAAGAAAAGGATACAGGAGAATATGGGCTTGGGACAAGGAATGAGAGAGGAGAAAGACTGATTGAGTTCTGAAATAATTCTGTTCATGAATGACAAGAGGGTGAGATATACTTGGAAAAGGCCAGGTGATACGGTAATATTTCACTTAGATTACATCATGGTCAGACAGAGATTCCGAAATCAGATACTAGATTGTAAAGTGTACCCAGGAGCAAACATTGACTCAGATTAGAATGTAGTAGTGGTGAAGAATAGGCTGAAGTTTAAGAGATTATTCACGAACAATCAATATGCAAAGAGTTGGGATTCTGAAGTGCTAAGGAATGGCGAGATACGCTTGAAGTTCTCTAAGATTGTAGATACAGCAATAAAGAATAGTCCATTAGGCAGTACAGTTGAAGAGAAATGAACATGAAACTTCCTGGCAGATTAAAACTGTGTGCCGGACCGAGACTCGAACTCAGGACCTTTGCCTTTCGCGGGCAAGTGCTCTACCAACTGAGCTACCCAAGCACGACTCACGCCCCGTCCTCACAGCTTTACTTCTGCCAGTACCTCGTCTCCTACCTTCCAAACTTTACATAAGCTCTCCTGCGAACCTTGCACAACCGGTGCTCCTGAAAGAAAGGATATTGCGGAGACATTCCTTAGCCACAGCCTGGGGGATGTTTCCAGAATGAGATTTTCACTCTGCAGCGGAGTGTGCACTGATATGAAACTTCCTGGAAGATTAAAACTGTGTGCCGGACCGAGACTCGAACTCGGGACCTTTACCTTTCGCGGGCAAGTGCTCTACCAACTGAGCTACCCAAGCATGACTCACGCCCCCTCCTCATATCAGCGCACACTCCGCTGCAGAGTGAAAATCTCATTCTGGAAACATCCCCCAGGCTGTGGCTAAGCCATGTCTCCGCAATATCCTTTCTTTCAGGAGGGCCAGTTCTGTAAGTTTCGCAAGAGAGCATCTGTAAAGTTTGGAAGGTAGGAGACGAGGTACTGGCAGAAGTAAAGCTGTGAGGACGGGGCGTGAGTCGTGCTTGGGTAGCTCAGTTGGTAGAGCACTTGCCCACGAAAGGCAAAGGTCCCGATTTCGAGTCTCGGTCCGGCACACGGTTTTAATCTGCCAGGAAGTTTCATATCAGCGCACACTCCGCTGCAGAGTGAAAATCTCACTCAGGAATGAACATCTCTAAAAGCGGCAATCACACAAGCCGGAAAGAAACATGAAAGTACAAAGAAGGTAGCTCCAAAGAAATCATGGGTTACCATGTGTATTACTACATCTCTTTATCAATTATTCGTTCACTACACGTGCAGGGTCTTAACGCATTCTGACTGGATTGTAAAACATTTAAGCCCTATGATTTTGATAGATGTGACCGAACAAAGTAAATGCAACGCAAACGCAAAATGCGGGACAATGATATAGTGAAGAAATTATTTACTTTACTTCAGTATGCGCTTTGAGTACGCCATATATCTAATATGTTGTCTCCATAAAAGTAATGGGATTCGGAATAATCTTGATGGACAAAAAAAGAAAAACTTCAGCTGATCGATGAGAGAAGGAAGTACAAAAATGTTTAAGGAAATTCAGGAATACAGAAATACAATTTGCTGAGGAATGAAATAAACAGTAAGTGCATGGAAGCTAAGAGGAAACGGCTGCATGAAAAATGTGAAGAAGTCGAAAAAGAAATGTTAGTCGGAAGGACTGGTTCAGCATACACGAAAGTCAAAACAACCTTCGGTGAAACTAAATGCAAGGGTGGTAACATTAAGAGTGCAACCGTAATTCCATTGTTCAATGCAGAGGAGAGAGTGGGTAGGTGGAAAGAGTACACTGAAGGCCTCTGTGAGGGGGAAGATTTGGTTGACGTGACAGAAGAAAAAGAGGAGTCAATTTAGAAGAGATAGGGGATCCAGTATTAGTTTAAGAATTTTTAGAGGTATGGAGGACTTAAGATCAAATAAGGCAGAGGGGATCGATAACATTCCATCAGAATGCCCTTTTTGCCAGTGCTAGTCTGCTTTTCATGACCACCTTGATCCGTCCGTCATTGGTTATTTTGCTCCATAGATAGCAAAATTTCTTCACTTCATCTACTTCGTGATCATCAGTCCTGATGTTAAGTTTCTCGCTGTTCTCATTTCTGCTACTTCTCATTAGCAGACTAGCACTGGCAAGAAGGACATTCCTGGTCAAGGTTCAGGAGTGGAATTAAAATTCAAAGTGAAGGGTATCAATGGTTCAAATGGCTCTGAGCACTATGGGACTTAACATCTCAGGTCATCAGTCCCTAGAACTTAGAACTACTTAAACCTAACTAACCTAAGGACATCACACACATCCATGCCCGAGGCAGGATTCGAACCTCTGACCGTAGCGGTCGTGCGGTTCCAGACTGAAGGGCCTAGAACCGCTCGGCCACCAGCGGGCGGCAGGGTATCAATGATACGATTCGCTAATGACATTGTTATCCTGAGTGAAAGTGAAGAAGATCTGCTGAATGGAACGGAGAGTCCAATGAATACAGAATACGGATTGAGAGTAACTCGAAGTAAGACGAAACTAATGAGCCTTAATTTGAGGATGAAATTTCAGAGAATATACGTTTGGAGCCGGCAGTGTATTGTAGTGAAACATTGCCTGTGGGAAAACAGGAGCAGAAGAGAATCGAAGCATTTGAGATCTGGCGCTGCCGACGAATGTTGAAAATTAGGTGGACTCATAAGGTAAGGAATGAGGAGGTTCCGCTCAGAATCGGAGAGAAAGATGTGAAAATCATTGACAAGGAGAAGGGACAGAATGATAGGACATCTGTTAAGACACCGGGGATTGACTTCCATGGTACTAAAGGGCGCCGTTGAGAGCAAAATTGTAGAGAGAAACAGAGATAGAATACATCCACCATATAATTGAGGAAGTAGGTTGTAAGTGCTACACTGATATGAAGAGGATGGCCCAGGAGAGAAATTTGTGGTGTACTGCATCCGACCAGTCAGAAGACTTATGTCTCAACAAAAACTGTTGAGTGGGGAATAATATGGTGTAGCGCAATCCTGAATAAAACTAATCTGCTTTCAGAAAAAAGTGTTACATTACTTATTCAATGCCCCTCATATTAGGAATGGAAATTTTTTGGAAAATTTCACCAGTTATATTAAGAACTGAAGTGTCAGCCCTTGCCATTCAAGGAGTGTGCTCGAATGTTACCCACAACGTTTCATAATATAATGGACGCTATGAAACCTCTTCTGAAATTGAATTTCATTAACTTCCAGCGACCTATATCTACTGATGAACGTTTTATGGTGAAGTCAAGGTAAGAAAACAAGTAAATAATAAATCAGTTCTTTTATTCATTAATTATCATAAA